>NC_077229.1:22561399-22931399 GCF_027887165.1 Monodelphis domestica
ACTAGTCAGGGAAGCTGCAGAGGGAACTCCTACTCAGACATGGATTGAACTAGATAGCCCCTGAGGTCCCCTCCTGCCCTGCAATCCTGCAATTAGCAAGCATTGACTAAGTGTGCAAAGCCTAATGCCCTCTGGAAGGATGCAGCCTGGGACCACTGAGGATATTAATTTATTGTCAAGGCTGTGGCTATGGTTACAGGTCCCTAAATGCCCCCCACATAATGAATAGTTAGAGGCAAACCATCAGGAGGGGAATTTCCCATGATGCCCCAAGGTGGCTGTAATTGCATTTCTGCCTCCAGACTCTAGCTGTGCCTGTTTGCTGGCCCCCGTGTCCTTTCCCCAAGGACACAGTCCTCGAAATGAGTCAGTAATAGGTTCCGAGTACTGTGCGTTCTCAATGTCCCTGCACACCGTGTCCTTACACGCTGAGGGGGCTGTCTGCCCAGTGTGCTTTATTACCCATCTTCCCAGATGAAGGGCCTCCCAGAGCCGTCATGCTGGGTTTCCATGGCAACATACCTGAGTGGAATCAGACTAAAGCTGAAATGGACAGCCTTGGATTTGGAAGTTATGGTTGTTTAGTTGTTTTTCAGTTGTGTTTGACTCTTTGTGACCCCTTTTTGCAGGGAGGAGGTTTCTTGGCAAAGATCCAGAAGTGGTTTGTTATTTGCTTCTCCAGCTCATTTTTCCAGATGACGAAACTGAGATCAACAGGGTTAAGTGACTTACCCAGGGTCACACAGCTGAGATACTACAGTGGTTTTTTCATTTCCTTTTCTAGCTCATTTTCCAGATGAGGAAATGGAGGCAAACAGGTTTAAGTGACTTACCCAGGGTCACCCAGCTGAGATACTAGAGTAGTTTTTGCCATTTCCTTTTCTAGCTCATTTTACAGATTGGGGAAATGGAGGCCAATAGGTTTAAGTGACTTACCCAGAGTCCTGAGGCCAGATTTGAACTTGGGAAGATGAATTTTCCTGACTCCAAGCCCTAACTGCCCAGAATTTAAGGGAGATATTAATAAATGTTCAATCAGCAAATGTTTATTAAATTCTTCCTGCATTCAAGGCCTGTGCTAAGTTTTGAGATATACTCAAACATTAACCTGGGTCTGTGACCTCATAGGCTGGTGAAGATCACGCCCCATCTTGAGTTCACCACAGAAAGTCCACCCTATGTGCCAGTGGGCAGCTTTCCTTGCATCGTCTTGAGACCTCAAGGGTGCCAACGAAGCTCCCTGACTCTCCATCTTCATCTTTCCACTTTGCCCCGTGGCCAGTCCATCTTCTCTTCCCATTATACATGGACTCGATGGCATCTTTTACTTCTCTACTTCAAAGTTCCTGGTTGTTTTAGTGGACCTTGGGATCTTGGTTCTAGAGCAATCAAAACCCTCAGAAGCCATCTGGTCCAACAGATGGAAGGATGCTGGGACCCAGAAAAATTTAAGGGACTTGCCAAGGTCACTCGGGGACAACTAGCTGGGCTAGGATCTGAACCCAGGTCTTCTGACCCCAAACCCAAGCATCTTTACCTTTGTGGGGCTATAAAGACGAAACCCCAGCAACCTCTGGTCATCAGAGTTTGCATTTTACTCTAGTGGGTAGGCAGTAATCCCTAGATAAGCTTAAAGGAAACTAGAAAATGACAGAATCAAAGGAGAGAATGTCCTGAAGTGAGGCAGAAGGTGGAAGGATCAAGGAAGGCTTCACAGAGGAGGTGGTCCTGGAGTAAGTCTTGAACAAGAGAAGGGTCAGGGATGGTGGCCCAAGCTCATGATCTTTGCTACTAGAGAAGGCAGTGGCTGGTGAATTGCTTGAGTTTGAGTGTTCTGGGCTATGGTGAGGTTGGCACAAATGTAGAGATCCCATACGGATGGGGAGCCACTAGGCTGCCCAAGGAGGAGTGAACTGGCCCAAGTCAGACATGGAGAAGTCCAAAGCTTACGTGCCAATGGAATATCATCAGTGAGTGAGGTCAGACAAAACAGGGAGGCCAGACTAAAAAAAAAGAGAGAGAGAGAGGTGGGGGATGGGACAGCTGTGTGGCTCAGTGGATGGATAGCCAGGCCCAGAGATGGGAAGTCTTGGGTTCAAATCTGTCCTCATACATTTCCTAACTAGGTGACCCTGGACAAGTCACTTGACCACCATGGCCTAGCCCTTACCACTCTTCTGCCTTGGAACCAATACTTAGTATCAATTCTAAGACAGAAGGCAAAAGTTGTTTGTTTTGTAAGGGACTGGGAGGATTCTGAAAGGCAGAGGTGGGAGGGAAGGTGATGCCTGTAAGGGATGCCCTGTAAGAAAAGGGAGAAGGGAAGAAGCATTTATATGGTGTCTATTATGTGTTAGGTTCTGTTCTAAGCACTTTACACTATTATCTCATCTGATCCTTGTAATAACCCTGCAAGGTACTTGCTGTTATTATCCCTGTTATTTTACAGTTACTATGGCAAACAAAGGTGAAGTGACTTGCCCAGAGTCACCCAGTCAGTAAGTGTCTGAGGCTAGATTTGAACTCAGATCTTCCTGACCCTTGGTGCAGCACTCTGTCTACTCTACCACCAACTGCCTTAAGTACTAGAAAGGCTAATAGTCCAGTCTGACTGGGATTTTTCTTGAAGAGGAATAATTAGAAATTAAGCTAAAAGAGAAGTTTGGAGCTTGATTGGGTAAGACTTGTGATCACAACAGCGTGGAGAACTCCTGGTGTGTAAATTTACTCCGTGTCAGTTCAATGGAGTGGAAAGGATGATGAATTCGGAGTCAGAAAACCTGCCTCGGTTTGGTCCTTGGCAAGTCTCTATGCCACAGTTTCTTCTATAAAATGAAGGGGCTGGACTTGACGCCCTCCAAGGTCTCTTCAAGCTCTAAAACTCTGATCCTGGATTATTTAACCCCTCTGGTTAAGGGTAATTTTTGTCTCTGTAATCCCAGAGTCTAGAACAATGTCTGACATGTCCTGGTTGCTTAGTAGAGGCTTGAGGATTGACCGACACAGGAAGTGGTGAGGGAGAAGGAAGGAATTAAAGCCCTCAGGACGTGATGAGTATTTCTAGAAATACACAATAAGTCCTCAAAAGACTCTGGACTCCTTCCACAACTCCTACTTGCATTGACAGGCCAGATTCGCCAGGGAGTGACTGACTAACTATCTCCATCAGGGCTCTATGGCTCAGTAACCCCGGGAGGGCTGGAGTTTATAGAGCTATTGTTCAGAAGCCCCCATCTGGTGTGTTCTTCAGTATTAATCGACCAGTAGAGAGTACTATTATTTTTTAGAAAAGGATTTACTGAGAAAAGTAGAGCATGATCAGTAGTCACATAATAATTCTCTATCCACTCAACCAGGGATACCCTCTCCCATTGTCCACTAAAGCTCTTTGGGGAAGCAGTGAGCTAAAACTTATAGTATAAAGGTACCCGCAGAAAGAACAAATGGGGCCAACTGGTGTCTCCTGCCTCCTGACCCCAGAAGTACTTTACTCTTTTTATGAAGTTCTCCTAAAGGACTTTGCAAGGTCCTTATGTATAAATCTTTACTGGACTTGGTAGATTGGTGCCTTTTGAGAGTCTGTAGCAGTGTTTCTCCCCATCATAAGGGGATATGATTGTTTTTCTTCTGTGTTTTCACTCCCACGGTTCTTTCTCAGGATGTGGATAGCGTTCTTTCTCATATGTCCCTCTGAATTGTCCTGGATCATTGCATTGCTGCTAGTAGAGAAGTCCATTACATTCGATTGTACCACATTGTATCAGTCTCTGTGTACAACATTCTCCTGGTCCTGCTCCTCTCGCTCTGCATCACTTCCGGGAGGTCGTTCCAGTTCACATGGAGTCCCTCCAGTTCATCATTCCTTTGAGCACAAGAGTATTCCATCACCAACATATACCACAATTTGTTCAGCCACTCCCCAATCAAAGGGTAAGGAGACATGATTCTGGAAGCTGCCGCTATCCTTGGGAGACTATCTACTTCCATCAACAAGGTCTTCCTTCCCAGTAAGCCACTAGCATCTCTGTCAGACTCTGCTCTTGACTGGTACTGGTTAGCAAGCCCTCTGATGAATCTTCTGCCTGCCTAGAAAACCTGCTCTTAGAATATCACTTCATCTAAGATCTGGGGGGGAAATGCAAGAGAGATGGCATGAACACATGGACACATGGCAGCTGGGTGGGAGAAGGGAAGCCATGTTATCTCCCATCTGACAACTCATAGAATTTCTATCTCACTGACTCCAGAAAGAGGGATGAGAGACAAAAGCCTCTGCAGAGTACCTTTTTCTGGCTCAGCACGTGCTCTTCTACCTCTTCAGTCAATCAGGAGTCTTTTCATCAGGCTTACATGGCTAGAAATGGGCTCTCCAAAGTTCCAGGTGTTGGATCAGAACCAGGCTAGGAATAGGTGCTCTGTATGACCCACTGGAAAGAGCAAATCCAAGCATGCTCCAAGGATAGTGCCCCCATTGGCCAGTTTCCCCAGTTATACACCAAATTCTCTAATTCTGACATATCAGGGGAAATGACAGGCAATGGATCTCAGTGAATAGAATGCTGACTTTGGAATCAGGAAGATCTGAGTTCAAGTCCTGCCTCTAACACCTTTGGCTCCCAGGACAGAGTTAAAGGCTCCACGCTGCCGCCCAGCAGAAAGAAGCTAGCAACGAGCAGGCGAGCAGAAGCGAAGGGGGATGCCACGGGGTCCCGCCCCAATCCCCCCCACCCCCCCGGGGCTGGAGGCAGGGAGGAAGGAGAAATGGCCTCTGGAGAGGCCCCTCGGAGCCCCTCCTCTCCCTCTTCCCGGCCGGAGAGGCTTAAGTGCCCAGACGGCCGGCGCTGGCCGGAGACGTCACGGGGCTGCGGCTCTGGGCAGGGAAAGAAAGAGGAGAGGAGAGCCAGGAAGCCCCTTTTGGGGTGGGAACGCCAGAAGAGCGGGGGGAGGGGCCGGGACTGGACAGCTCCCCGCCGGGGAACCAGAGGAGGACGGGCGGAGAGCTTTCTACTCTGCCTGCCGTGCCAGCCCTTCCACCCCGGGGTCTCGCTGCCCCGGCGGGCTTCGACGAGAGCCTAAGCGTGGCTCTATTTCTTAGTATCTGGGCACACAGCAAGAACTCCAGGAAATGATGCAACTCCCCTGACCGCAGAGTCTCCCGCCCTCCCCTGCCTCTTGCTGGGAAACAGCCTTCCAAATGCCCAGGATTTCCTCACATGCCAACATTCAACCCGCTTGCAAGAGCCATCCTGAAAGAAAGCAGAGCTCGCCTCTCCAGCCCTGTCTGAGTGAATCACTTTGGCCCAGGGTGGCTGGGTTGCTCAGTGGATGGCGAGCCCCGACTAGAGAGGTCCTGGGTTCCAATGTGGCCTCAGACATTTCCTAGCCAGGTGACCCTGGGCAAGTCACTGAACCCCCATTACCCAGCCCTTACCACTCTTCTGCCTTGGAACCAATACTTACTACTGATTCTAAAATGGAAAGTGAGGATTTTAAGGGAGAAGAAAATAAAAGAAACTTCTTTGTCCATTTAGACAGCCAATAGACAAAGTCCTGGACTTGACATTAGGAAGACCTGAGTTCGAATTCAGTCTCAGACACTCCCTAGCCAGGTAACCCTGGGCAAGTCACTTAACCCCCACTGGCCAGCCCGTGTTGCTCTTCTGTCTTAGAATTGATACTAAGATAAGGGTTATAAAAAAAATGATTGAATTGTGGGGGGGTTGGACGAGATGGCCTTCGAGGGAGGTCCCTTCCCACTTTAAATGCTATCACCAGCACCTCTCTCACTAGCAAAATGCCTGGCACAAAATAGGTGCTTAATACATGCTTGGTGCTTATTGATTAATTGATCGAAGATCATGGCAGAACCACAGATTTCAAACCAGAAGGATTTTAGAGGCCATCTTGTCCAACTGCCCTCCCCATTCCCATTTTACAGATGAGGAAACTGAGGACCAAAGTGGCATAGGATGGGATTTAAACCCAGGTCCTCTGACTCCAATTCCAACACTCTCTCCATTTCCTTTTTTTCTAGAGGACTAATAGCAAAAGTTTGGAAATGGAACCTTGGCGCAGGGCCCAGGAGATTCCAATTCCATGAGTAGAAGGAGAGTCGTGACACCGCCCTTTGCTCCTCACTGTCTCTAGGATGCTGGAAGAGCTTCCCATTCTCTTCCCCTGAGAACTATATGGGAAAACAGTTTACTTTCTGATCAAAAAAAATCTTGAATAAACTTGTGATCTCATTGTTGGGAGAGCTCCTTCTGCCATATAGATTTGTAAGTACGCTGTGCTTTCTCTACATTGCTAAGGAGGGCTGAACTTGGACTCTGTAAGACTTGGGTTCAAATCCTACCTTTGACACTCACCAGTTGTGTGACTCTTGGCAAGTCAATTTTACTTTGGCCTATCTTGGTTTCCTCATCTGAATTGTTGTTGTTCAATCTTTTTAGTTGAGTCTGACTCTTTGTGACCCCCATTTGGGGTTTTCCTGGAAGAGATCCTAGAGAATTTTGCTATTTCCTTCTCCAGCTCATTTTCCAGATGAGGAAACTGAGGCCAACAGGGTGAAGTGACTTGCCCAGGGTCACGCAGCTAAGATACTGGAGTGGTTTGCTATTTGCTTCTCTAGCTCATTTTCCAGATGAGGAAACTGAGGCCAACAGGGTGAAGTGACTTGCCCAGGGTCACACAGCTAAGATACTGGAGTGGTTTGCTATTAGCTTCTCCAGCTCATTTTCCAGATGAGGAAACTGAGGCCAACAGGGTGAAGTGACTTGCCCTGGGTCACACAGCTAAGATACTGGAGTGGTTTGCTATTTGCTTCTCCAGCTCATTTTCCAGATGAGGAAACTGAGGCCAACAGGGTAGAATGACTTGCCCAGGGTCACAGCTAGTATCCAAGACAAGATTTGAACTCAGGTCTTTCCAATTCCAAGCCTGGCTCACTATATACTGCACCAGCTAGCTCTCTTCATCTATAGAATGGGACTAATAATAGCTTAGTGTATACGCCTTATACTATAAGGGATTATACAAACCAGGTTACATTTAAGTTTAGAAGAGATTTTTGAAGCTGTCTAATTCACCCCTATTTTACTGAGGAGGAAACTGAGGCCCAATGGGAATAATGAGTTCCTAGTTCTAGAACAAGAAAGGACCTGAGAGATCATCTGGTCTGACCGCTTCCTTTTACAGACAAAGAAACAGAGTCGCAGGCAGTCTAAGTCACTTGCCTATGGTCACCCAAAAAGGATAAAAAGCAGGATTTGAATTCAGACTCTCTACCCTCAGAACCGGGGCTCTTTCCCCTATACTGTATTATCTCAATAAATGTTAGTTATTCTCAGACTTCTCATTCTGGGTGATTATTGTCCCTAATTTTCCAAAAAAAGGCTCCTCGGTAGAGGCTCTGTCCAACACAAAGTTCGGGGACTTGGATGACTCCCCATCACCGGGGTAGGTAGCCCTGGAATCTTTGGGATGTCTGCTATCCTTCTCTACTGTCCCTCCACTACAGTGGGCCCATTTCCTTTTTTTTTAAATAATAACCCTCACCTTCCATCTTAAATCAATATTGGTTCCAAGACAGAAGAGTGGTAAGAGCTAGGCAATGGGGGTCAAGTGACTTGCCCAGGGTCACACAGCTGGGAAGTGTCTGAATCCAGATTGGAACCCAGGACCTCCTGTATCCTGACCTGGCTCTGCATCCACTGAGACACCCAGCTGCCCCGTAACCCGCTTACTTTTTCATTCATTCCCAAGATAACCCAGATCCTTGGCTCAGTCTTTGGCTCTTCTTCATGAGAGCAAGTCATCGGTAATGTGCTGGAGCCTCTGAGTCATTTGAACTTCACCCATTTCTTTTGTGGTGGGGAAAATAAATAGCTGTCCTATACTTGACAGACAGGGTGTCCCAGAAGTCTTAATGCAAATTTAAGCTATGGCTTAAAGATCTTTGGAACACCCTGTCTGGATTCGAGCCTAGGATGTAGGTGCTGGCCCACTTATGTCTGCCATGATCCCTTGCAACCGGGAGTACTCTGATGTCAGGATGTCCTGGGAATCCTCTCCAGACAGTATTACTTGAAAGAATGTTAGTAGAGGGCAGCTGGGTGGCTCAGTGGTTAGAGAGCCAGGCCTAGAGAGGGGAGGTCCTGGGTTCCAATTTGGCCTCAGACACTTCATAGCTGTGTGACCCTGGGCAGTCACTTGACTCCCATTGCCCAGTCATTACCACTCTTCTGCCTTAGAACCAATATTGGTTCTAAGACAGAAGGTAAGGATTTGGAGGGGGGGGGAGTGAATAAGATATTTTTACTGACCTATTATTATATTATAAAATTATATATATATATATATATAAATTATGAAAATAATATTCTTCAAAAGAAAATATCGATTCCACAGTAGGGTCCACGATGGATGAATAGTACATCTTGGCCGTGGCAAGGGACAGAGCAATGTTCTCAAGCTTTTTGGTGTCAAGACTCCTTCACGTTCTTAAAAGTTCTGAGGACCTTCCAAAGAGCTTTTGTTTATCTACTGATATTTCCTGCCCAAGAAGCTTCCTGGGCTTGATCAAAGACCAACAGGTTGATATTTTAAGTAGTGTGTTAATGAGTACTTAGAGCCTACTGTGTTTCAAATATTCCCCTTCCCCCACCCCCAGTGGAAGAAATAAATAGCAGACCTATACTTGATATCTACTATTTGGTACTCTAATAATTGAAATTCCTGAGAGGCCATATATCTTAATTTTAAGTTAATTTATCAATCAACTGCTCAAGAAAATCTGAAAAGGCCAATTCACCCCTTCCCCAATCTGAACGGGCACCAAGGAGTTCTTCTGGCTCACATCTTACATACCCTTTGGGATCTCATCACTCAATTCTTCCCCTGGACATCCCAAGATGTCCCTGATTGATAAATGGCACTGAGTAGGTGCCCAGGTGCCCAGGAAGAGGTAGGTCTTAGGAGGCCTCCGACACGCCTCTTCCTCCTCACCACTGGCTGGATTGCTGTCATCCAAAATGGCGGCCAAAGTTTGTTGACTTTTCTTACCTAAGAGAGTTCTAGTTTTCAGATAAATATTGAACTGGTGTTGTGAAAAATAGACTCGAATACAGGACTACAATCCCCATGAGCCTTTGCTCCACTTCCCCAGAGTGCCTTGTAATCTCACCTGGGCCGAGATCGAGAAGGGATTTAAACGGAGGAAAAGGCTTTTGAGGGCTTTTGGACTTCCATTTTGGAGCAGAGGCGTCTCTTCCATGATGTGAGGTTATTTTGTCTAGGCCTCTGGCCTAGGCACATGTTTCTTACTTGTATATTCTTAATCTTTAACCTTTAATAAACCTCTAAAAAATATAATACTCCTTGCAGAGAGAAACTAATTTCTACCTGCCTCAGTCTCCCCATATTCCCTAAATTTTAATCTTTACAGTGTCTACTCTGCCTCCAACAAAGACCTGCCCAGTGAGGTCTCTGAGGCCTAGGAGCAAATTATTCTAGCTTGGAAGCAGACTGATCTTCAAATAAAAAGAATTACAATTCAATATTAATTTCCCACAGTATTTTGAGTCCCCTTTTCTAGAGGGGACCCTGGTAATCCCATTCAGGGGCCAGACCAGACATGAGCCATATAACTTGTTTTAAGAACTTTTCCTCAGACCTGAGGGTGAGGATAAGAACAAGTCGGGCTCCTCCAGGCCGGAATCTATCTCTCCTCTTCTTTTCTGGGGCCCAGATTACATGGGTTAACAATCTTCCTGCTCTAATCCTATGCTACCTGGTGCAGAGAAACCCACATCATCTCACACCTGGATTATTGCAATAGCATCCTTATTGATCTCTCTGCCTCAGTCGCTCCCCACGCCAATCCAATCTCTTCTTTTTTTTTTTAAACCCTTACCTTCCGTCTTGGAGTCAATACTGTGTATTGGCTCCAAGGCAGAAGAGTGGTAAGGGCTAGGCAATGGGGGTCAAGTGACTTGCCCAGGGTCACACAGCTAGGAAGTGGCTGAAGCCAGATTTGAACCTAGGACCTCCCGTCTCTAGGCTTGGTTCCAATCCGATCTCTTCTTAACAGTGGAACCCATCTCCCTAAAGTAGAGAGAGATCTCGCCATGTCACCCTTCTACTCAATCATCTCCAGGGACCTCAAGCCTAAAATCCTCCGTTTGGCATTTCTAAATCCTTCAGAACCTCTTGTCTTTCCAGTATTCTTACACCTCCCCCCAGGCTGATCTCTTCCCCTGAGTCCCCTCAGCCCCACATCATCCACAATTCAGTGGCACCAGCCTCCTTGCTGTTTCTCCAACAAGACCCTCTCGAGCCTGATCCAGGCATTTTCGCTGGCTCTTCCCCATTCCTGGAATTCTCTCCTTCTTCCTCGCCAACGCCTGGGCTTTCTTCAAGCTCCTGTCACAATCCTACCTGCCCCAGAGAGCCTGTCCCGAGCCTGCTTATCACCACTTTGGCCTCTTGTTTGAGCTTAGATGTTTGCCCATTATCTCTCCCATTAGACTGTGAGATCCTTGAGAAAGAGACACCTGGGATTTTTGCCCTTTCTTTGTGTTCTCAGAACTCAGCAGAGTGCCTGGTGCAGGGTCAACCATTAACAAAGAGTTGTTGACTTGACCAGGGCTCAGACGAGGCGTTTACTGGAGCCCAGGGTGGTCCCAGGAGCCGAAACCAAGGCTCCGATGGAGTGTGAGCATGGTGGCTAGCACAGTCGGGCAGCTTTGGCATGACTCGGAAGTGATTTGTAGCCTTGGTTGTGTCAACATGGAATCTAGAACCCCCAAACTTGTAACCTAGTAAGATCTGATGAACCCCAGGTTTTAGGACTAGCTTGTAAGTTGGAGACCCCAAAGTTTGTCCTTGTTCCCTGTTCCCGTGAGAATCCACCCTGAAGGGAATCTCAGGCTAGCAGTTTCAGACTGAATAATGGACTCTATTAATAGGGTTAGGGTTAGGGTTATTAATAGGGTCCATTATTCAGTCTGCCAGCCTGAGATTCCCTTCAGGGTGGATTCTCACGGGAACAGGGAACAAGGACAAACTTTGGGGTCTCCAACTTACAAGCTAGTCCTAAAACTTGGGGTTCATCAGATCTTGGGGTTTCTAGACTCCATGTAAATAAGACTAAGTTGAAAGGTCAATGGACCCAGGGCCAGAGTCCTGGTTATGGTGGGAGGCGGTTGAGGAAAATGGCTGGAATTAAAAGGGAATATTGCCCAGCAGTCACTGGAAAAGCAGGAGGTGAGCATGATCACGCTGCAATGCACGACATAAGGAATTTCAAAGAATCCAATCCAATCCAATAATTGTTTATTAAATGTGCTATGTGCCAGGTGCTGCGCTGAACACCGGGGATACAATTAACTAAGCTGTTGACCCTGGATAAATAAAATAATAAATATATAAAACATACTAATAAAAATTAAAAGTCCCTTCTCCTCAAGAAGCTTACAGTCTAAAGGGGAGACACAATAAACAAAATGAAGCAGGAAAAGGGGCAGTGAAGACCAGGTAGTGGTCAGCCTCTGGGCAAGGCAGCAGATGCAGAGAACAGTAAGCCAAATCCAATTTCTGTCTTCTTATAAAGGAAGGCATTGGGACACATATAAAACCCAGTGGAATCACTCCTTGTCTGGGGTAGGGGGGGGGTAGGGAGGGGAAGAGGACAGAGAGGAAGGAAAGAACATGAATCATGTAACCATGAAAAAATATTCTAAATTAATTAATTAAATAAAAATTTTCAATTAAAAAATTACCAAAAATAAAATAAAAATAAAGGAAGGCATTGGGAGGAGTTTGGTTATCTGCCCTTTTTGTCCTCCAGTCAGAGGAGAGGGGGGCTGAGGGAAGTGGAGTCAGTCAAGGCTTGAGTAAGTAGGCTGGTAATTGGCAAGTTCAAGAAATGACCAGTGAGAGGTAGCTAGGTGGCTCAGTGGATAGAGTTCTAATTCTAGAGCCAGGAAGACCTGGGTTCAAATATGATCTCAGATACTTCTTGGCTGTTTGATCCTGGGTAAGTTACTTAACCCTGATTATCTAAACTTTATTTCTCTTCTGTCTTAGAATTGATACTGACAGAAGAGAAAGGAAGAAAGGAAGAAAGAAAAGAAGGAAGGAAGGAAGGAAGGAAGAAAGAAAAGAAGGAAGGAAGGAAGAAAGGAAGAAAGAAAAGAAGGAAGGAAGGAAGGAAGGAAGGAAGGAAGGAAGGAAGGAAGGAAGGAAGGAAGGAAGGAAGGAAGGAAGGAAGGAAGGAAGAAAGGAAGAAAGGAAGAAAGGAAGAAAGGAAGGAAGGAAGGAAGGAAGGAAGAAAGGAAGGAAGGAAGGAAGGAAGGAAGGAAGGAAGGAAGGAAGGAAGAAAGAAAGAAAGAAAGAAAGAAAGAAAGAAAGAAAGAAAGAAAGAAAGAAAGAAAGAAAGAAAGAAAGAAAGAAAGAAAGAAAGAAAGAAAGAAAGAAAGAAAGAAAGAAAGAAGGAAAGAAGGAAAGAAGGAAAGAAAGAAAGAAAGAAGGAAAGAAAGAAAGAAGAAAGAAAGAAAGAAAGAAAGAAAGAAAGAAAGAAAGAAAGAAGGAAAGAAGGAAAGAAGGAAAGAAGGAAAGAAGGAAAGAAGAAAGAAAGAAAGAAAGAAGAAAGAAAGAAAGAAAGAAAGAAAGAAAGAAAGAAAGAAAGAAAGAAAGAAAGAAAGAAAGAAAGAAAGAAAGAAAGAAAGAAAGAAAGAAAGAAGGAAAGAAAGAAAGAAAGGTGACTGGTGGACACCCTGCGTGTGTTCTAGTGGTTTGCTCTTCAGGTCAGAAGAAAGCAAAGAAAGCCCCCAGCACATGGAGTAGATCCTCTGGGGGGAACTAGTTGAGTGAAAGAAGCCCATTAAAATCCTCCTTCAAGAGAAAGATTTTAGTCTAAAACCCTTTCCAGACTTTTCCCAGTTTGAAAATATATACAAGATGGCGGAGAAGGACAAGAAGGTTCCAGAAAACAGAGGGTGGAAACCAAACACAATTTTTCTCTAGTTAAGAGCAGGGTCTCTTCAGCCCCTGAATGGATTAAGCTAAGACTCATCTAAGGGCAGAATGCAGAAAGGCTTAAGATCTGGATCTTTTCTGGAGGACTCTAGTAGAGTCCTTGAGAGGAGCTTTCTTAGGGAATAATGGCTATTAGTCTAGAGCAAACCCCAGGCCTTATTTTAGCATATTATGACCCTTTCCTTCCTCAAGATTCCTTGATATGATGCTTCAAATTGTCTTGTCTTAGAGAAATGTCTGAGAGCCTGGGAGAACTGGGGCATTGTGAATATTTTTCTCCTTGGGCTAGAAAAGCAACTTGGATTTAGAATAATATTAAAATTAAGAACAATTAGATTGGGGCAGCTAGGTAGCTCAGAGCTTAGAGAGCCAGGCCCAAAGGCAGAAGGATCTGGGTTCAAATTTGACCTCAGATACTTCCTAGCTGAGTGACCCTGGGCAAGTCACTTGATCCCCATTGCTTAGCCCTCACCACTCTTATGCCTTGGAGCCAATACACAGTTTCAATTTTAAGATGGAAGGGAAGAGTTAAAAAAAAAAAAGAATCCATACTAGGTATCAGTTCCAAGCCAGAAGAGAGGGAAGGGCTAGGCAATTGCAATGAAGTGACTTGCCCAAGGACATCCATTTCAGATTTGAACCCAGGACCTCCCACCTCAGGGGCCTGGCTCTAACCACTATGCAATCCAGCTGCCCCTATATTTATTTTTTAATAAAAAAAAAATTTTTTTTTAAATCCTCACCTTCTGTCTTGGAATCAATACTATGTATTGGCTCCAAGGTAGAAGAGTGGTAAGAGTTATGCAATGGGGGTTAAGTGACTTGCCCAAGGTCACACAGCTCTGGAGTGTATGAGGCCAGATTTGAACCTAGGATCATCCATCTCTAGATCTGGCTCTCCATCCACTGAGCTACCCATTTATTTATTTATTTTATCAGATTTCATTTCATGAGATTTCACCTATTGACTTCATTTTGCATCTTGATGCTGTCACTCAGTCCATTAGCTCTCCCTCCCAGCTTTTGTGTCACGGGCAAATGTGATGAGTCAGTGATAAATATGTTAGGAAGTACAGAGCCTCGCACCACTCTCTGGGACCCATCCCTGGAGACCTCCCTCCTAGCCCTGCTGGACAACATGAGACCATTCTTTGGCTCTGGCCATTGAGCCACGTTCCCATCCACCCAAGTCTAGCATCATCGAGCCTGGCGTTGGTGTGGGTCCCAAGGGGCCAACCCTGGAGCTAGCCCACATCAGTCTCTCCATATTTCCTACAAGAATAACATCAGCACTTTGTTGCTGAAATCCAGCCTTTATTAGCAGCCGTCCCGGGTCTAGGAGTCGTGTCCAAAACAGGTGAGGATGAATGAAATGACCCTGTTCTTTCTGACCCTTTGGGATCGCTGCTTCTTTTCCCGGGTATTTCAGGCAACTTTTCAGCTCAACCTGGTACGTACTGAACTCGTCTCCCTGGTTCTGCCGAAGCCCTTGAGCCTGACTCAGTGTTGAGGGCTGGGCATTTGGGGGCGATGAGGCAGTAAATTCCCTTATTGGCTGAGGAGCAAGAATAGCTGTTGACTCAGTGGCTCTTTTGCAAGAAAGGCCACCACCCTCTGTGACACAGTTGATCTACCTCCTTGATATTCTTTTCTCCCTTGGTTTCTGGGACACCACGCACTCTCTCCTTGTTCTCCTCCTACCTGGCTGACAGATTCTCATCGGAGTCATGAGCTCTATGTTCTCAAGACCTCTTCTCCTCTCCATCAATTCCTTCTGCCTTCCCTGACTTCCTCTCAGTTCCCAATAAAATCCCATCTTCTAGAAGAAGTCTTACCCAACTCCTCTTCTTTAAAACAAAAAACTCTAGTGTTCTTAGAATTGATATTATACATATTTTATTTTATTTATATATTTTTTATTTCTATTTATATTCTGAGGCCGATGGTTTCCAAGGCAGAAGACAGGTAAGGACTAGACAATTTGGGTTAAGTGACTTGCCCAGGGTCACTCAGCTAGGAAGTGTCTGAGGCCAAATTTTGTCCCAACTCCTTTAAATTCTAGTATCTTCCTCCCCTTAATTATTTCCTACTTATCCTGTATGTGGCTTGTCTGTGTCCATTGGTTTGGATGTTGTCTCCCCCATTAGACAGTGAGCTCCTCAAGGGCAGGGACTGTCTTACCTCTTTTTGTATCTCTAATCCTGGACAAATATTTATTGCTGGAATGATTTATCCCTTCCTTTCCAGCTGAGAATCTTTTTAGGTTGATTTTGTGCCATTTCCTATAATGAGTAGCCACCATCCTGGCTGCCCCATGGCCACAAGCACCTACTAGCTAAGACACATTTACTGCCTTGGCCTCTGGTTGGGGCTGTCTCTCTTGTGATTGGTCTTTTCTGATCTTGAGAGAATTAATTTATACTCTGAGGCTGATTTGTCCAAGCTTAGAGGTGACCTTGAGAGGGAAAGTCCTGCTCTTTTTGGCCACAGCTGGCTGGCGTCCTGGGGACAAGTTTTCAGGAAGCTATTCCAGCCCTTTGGGAGAAGGTAACCCCCAATAAGAGGGAGAGGCCAAGCTCTGCCAATTTGGCCAGAAGAAGTAAACAGTGCAGAATTGAGGTGAGATATAGCAATGTCTATTTCAGAATCTCCCAAACCACTTCATTTTTAGCTAAGCTTTAATTCTGGATTTTCCAGAGAGAATAACCATAGTTATAAGTAAAATGCTTGATTTCATTTTGAATTCTATCAAAGTTCACTGGGAATATTTTTGTTTTCTTTAGCATTGTGAGTCAGAAATATATATTTATTCCAATTTGGTTTACATTATATCATATAATTTATGTTATACATGGACTACCTTTCTACTGCATCCTCACTTTGAGGAAATCCTGGACATGATCCGCAATCTAAACTATAAGCAAGTTTCCTCCAGAGCACCAGACATAATAAACTGAAGAATATGAGAAAAGATGAGCCTCTCTCATTAAAGAGTAGGCTCTCCCAACATTGAACCTAGAAAGGAACACATGTTGGGGTCTAGGACAGAATAACTCCTTAAGAAGAGGGATTAGGTACAGTGGTCCAGTCCTTAGAATGAAGAACACCTATTTCTTGTTAGAAAAGAATTATTGTCAGCTAATTGACCCATAATTTTCTTTTTTAAAACTTTCTTTTTATTTTTTATACATTTTGAATTCCAAGTTATCTCCTTCCTTCCCTCTCTTGCAATCCTGCATGAGATGGCCAGCATTTCACACACACACACGAAACTGTACAATACATACTTCTATGTAACAGTTCTTTTTCTGGAAGTGGAGAGTATCTTCCTTCATAGCTGATGTTGTGACAAGGAAATCACTTTAAAAGACTGATATATATTAATTTAAGGTTGCCAAGGAATTCAACTATGTAATTACTTAATGAAAACTCAAGTCAGCAGTCAACCTTTTATGGAGTTTAATTACAAACAGGAGGAAGAAAAGTATTAGAGAGAGAGAGAGAGAGAGAGAGAGAGAGAGAGAGAAGGGACCCCTCTGTTTAGGCTAGGCCAAAAGGCCCAAGCCCTTAGATGGCTGAGGCAAAGGAAAGAGATCAGTCCCTATCACTCACATGACCAAAATGGAGAAACAGTCTCAGGGGCCTCCACCTCCAGCTTCCTTCAGAGCAAGCTTCTCAGAGCACAACCTCTCAGAGCAAAACCTCTCCAACCACCCTCTCTGTCCTCAGACCCCGCTATCTTTAAGGAAACCATCCAAGTTCCCTCCCCTCAGTTCTCACATCTACCAATCACTGTCCATGTCTTCCCTGTGCCAATGGTGGCTCTAGCTTAACCCAGGACTGCCCAGAAGTCTGTGGCTTTGCACATGTCTGTTGAAGGTCATATTCTCAAATAATTAAATCTTGATCCTTTGCTGCAGCCCTTCCTAAATCCTGTTACCCTGAGCAGGGTGGAGATTGGAAGTTCCAAGACCTGGTTCTGTCATTCCAAGTATCTCTATTGTATCAATTCTAAAATCAATCATGACTCAAAGAACTTCCTGTTCTATGCTTAAGCATAGGTCAAAGCCCTTTCCATTGTTCAGCAAAAGGTTTCTGTCCTAAAATAATCTTAAGTAGGGAGGAGAAGGAACCTCCCATGCCAATGGGGTTCACATTCCAATAGACTATCAGTAGGAAATTTTTCAAGTATGAAATTTCTCAATGGTGAAATTTCCAACATTTTTAAGTCTAAGAAATTTTAAGGTTTACAATCCCCCCTGATGATCATTGGGAGACTAGTCTCCCCATTGATCATTTAACATAATCATTTTGTAGTTCTAAATGCACTTCTAACTATAGATATACACAATATTCAATTTTCTAAGAGAAATTAGAATAGTGAGAGAGGAAATAGAAAAGAAAAGAAAGCAAAACCAATGTTTTGCTAGGCACATTGACAGAAAACCAAATTAGGGGCAGTCCCTTTGGCATAAATGTGTACAATTACAATAAATGTTCAATCAAAAGTTCAGTCCAATCAATCATATCCAAAGTTCATTCTTGATCTTCTTGATGAAGTGTAGGTTTTCGGCATCTTTCTGCAACAGTTCATTTTCTGGATATAAAAGTTACAAGCTTCTTTCTTAAAGATCTTTTCTCGAACAGAATCAAAATCTTTGATTTTTATAACAGTAAAATCTTAAACAAAAATCAAAATTCTTGGATTTTTATAAAAATACAATCTTAAACAAAAAAAAATCAAAAATAAAAAAAATTCTTAGATTTTAAATTAAAATACAATGTGAATATTCATGTTACTCAGAATAGCTTACTCATTCACAATTACTCTTTGAACAATATTGCTGCTTCATACACAACATTCTCTTGGTTCTGCTCATTTCACTGTTCATTATTTCATGCAAGTCTTTCCATGTTTTTCTACAATCAACATGCTCACCATTTCTTACAACCCCAGTGGTATTCTATTCCACCACAATCTTATACCACAACTTATTCAGTCATCACCTAGTTGATGGGCATCCCCTCAATTTTCAGTTCTATGCCACCAAAGAAAGAGTTGCTATAAATGTTTTAGAACATATCTTTTCCCTTTTCTCTGATCACTTTGGAAAACAGACCCGAAGGCGGTATTACTGGGTTAAAAGGGTATACTTTATTTTATAACTCTTTGGACATAATTTCTGATAGTTCTCAAAAATGGGTGGATGAATTCAGTTCCATCAACAGTGTATTAGTGTCTCCATTTTTCCTCATCCCTCTGATATGTCATTTTTACCTTTTATCATTTTAGTCAGTCTGATAGGTGTGAGATGGTATTTCAAAGGTGTTTTAATTGGCAGTTTTCTAATCAATAACATTTTTAAAGCTTTTTTTTTCTTATGCCTATATATCGCTTTGATTTCTTCTTCCCCAAACTGCCTATTCAGATTCTTTGACCATTTATTAACTAGGGAATGACTCATATTCTTGTAAATTTGATGAAAATTTCTATAAATTTAAGCCTTTATCTTAGAAACTAACATTTTCCCTTTAATTTTCTGTTTTCCTTCTTTCTAATCTTGGCTATGTGGTTTATTGGTGTAAATGTTTAAAATTTAACAATTAAAATTACCCATTTCATATCTCATAATGCTCTTTATCTAATTTATTCATAAATTCTTCTTCTATTGATAAATTTGCTAGGTAATATGTTCCATGTTTTTCTAATTTACTTACAATATCTCCCCTTATGTCTGGTCATGTATCCATTTTGACCTTATCTTGTTAAATGGTATAAGACATGGTCTATACTTACTCTCTGCCAGACTACTCTCCAGTCTTTCTAGGAATTTTTACCAAATAGTGAATTCTTATCCCTAACCCATAGATCTTTATGTTTATCAAACATGAGGTTAATATAATCATTTACTTCTGTGTATTGTATACCTACTTTATTCCACTGCTCCACCATTCTTTTTCTTAGAATAAGCATCAGAACAAGGCTTTAGAGTGAAGCCAAGATTTTTCCAAGCATCTTAGGTCTCTGCTGACCTAGAATGCAAAGCCTCAGTGACTCAGTGCCATGGCCTTTAGGTGATACTGTGGGCACTTGGGGGTAAGACTCTGAAGGTGTGCTCCTTAATATGATTGTCCATCACAGGCCCCCTTATCTTTGAAGTAAATACCAGGTCTCTGGTTTGTCTCTTTCCCTGAAAGGCTTCTGTGTCTGTATCCCTTGTCTTGGCCTCAGGGGCAATGTACTCTTATCTCTCTTGGCCTCATGCTTATCCTTCTCTGAGCCTGCTGGGTTTCATTCAACCTTTTAAATTTCTTTGCTTTTGGGCCTACATTTCTCTTATCTCTGGATTTGTGGAGAGATTCCTTCTTTCTGTCCAGTGTCTGGGGCCACCTTCATTCTCTCTGATCCTAGTGACTTCTCCCTTCCCCTGGCTTCCTTGGATATCTTGTTTCCTCCTGTACCTCAATTTCTCTCCCTGGTTTTGCATTTTCCTTTCTTTTCCTTACTTCTGATGTCTTTGAGATTTCCCTGTTCTCCAAGTCTCTGCCTTTCTGTGATGGTCTGCCCAGTTTTTTAATCTGAATTTTATCTCTCTTTGCATATCTGATTTTGGGTCTCTCTCTCTCTCTCTCTCTCTCTCTCTCTCTCTCTCTCTCTCTCTCTCTCTCTCTCTCTTCCCTTCCCTCTTTCTCTCCCTCTTCCTCACTCTCCCTCCCTTCTGTCTCTCTCCCTCTCTCTCTCTTCCTCTCTTTCTGTCTCTCCCTCTTTTTCTCTCTCTCACTCTTCCTCTCTTTCTGTCTCTCCCTCTTTTTCTCTCTCTCACTCTTCCTCTCTCCCCCCTCACTCTCTCACTCTTCCTCTCTTTCTGTCTCTCTGTCTCTCAGTTTGTCTCCTCTCCCCCACTCCTTCTCTCATTTTGTACTTACATATATAAATGGTGATATTCCCCTGATAGAATGTAATCTCCTGAGGACAAGGGACTGTCTCACCTTTGTCTCTATCCCTCCTATGTCCTACAGTGCCTGCCGTGCAGGACATGCCTAATGCCTTCCTATTGATTAGTTGTAGAGCACCCACAGAAAAAGGGCTTCCGGATTTGGCCACGGGCACTTGGGTATTTGGTGATCCTGCCATTTAAAATGTGAGTTCCTGATGCAGAGAGAAATAAGCAGCACCAGACACTCAACCGTGAAAGGCCTTGGCTCTTTCCAGCAGTACAACAATCCAGGCCGATTCTGAAGGACTCGTGACCAAGAACGCTCTCCGTCTCCAGAGGAAGAACTGGTGGAGTCAGTGGAATGGAAGCAGATCAAAGCAGAGGACTTTTCACTTTAGTTTATTTGGGGTTTTGGTTTGGTATGAGGATTCTCTTTCGACGATGACCAGGTTTTGGAAATAGCTTTTGCATGATAACACACACACATATATATAACCCAGATCAAGGCACTTTCTGTCTCCAGGAAGACAGAGAACAGGGAGGGAGATGATTGGATCTTACACCAGAAAATGTATGTGGAAAATTATTATATGTGATAAAGAAAATGAAATACTTCACTAATTTAAAAAAAGGAACGTGAGCTCCTGGAGGGAAGGGCCTTTTGTATCAGTGGCATTTTGTTCATTTGTTGTTGAGTCATTTCAGTCGTGTAGACAAGTAGTGGGGTTCTCTTGGCAGTGGTTTGCCATTTCCTTTTCCAGCTCATTTTTCTAGAGGAGAAAACTGAGGTCAACAGAGTAAAGTGACTTGTCTAGGGTCACCTAGCTAGCTGGTAAGTGCCTGAGATCCAAGTGCTTAATAAAAGCTTTGTTCATTCACTCATTGTGCAATTTCCTGACTGTGCCTTTTAGTTGGCCCACTCCCATGCCTGGAACTCCCTCTCTCCCCATCTCTGCCTCCCAGCTTACTGCCAGCCTCAACTAAATCTCTAGCTTCTACTGGAAGCCTTTCCCAAACCCTCTTTAACACTAATGCTTTTCCTCTATTGCTTATTCCAATTGAACATCTACACACCTTGTTTGTACATCATTTCTTGCTTGTTGTTTCCCCCATTAGACCGGGGGCTTCCTGAGGGCCTAGATTGGACTTTTTTTTTCTTTTTTGGTCTCTTTATCCCCAGAACTTAGCACAGTAGCACACAGTAGGCGTCTAATAAATGCGCACCGACTACCTCGCCAGAAGTTCATGCCAAAGGTTAACGAGTTCTGAGTTTTCTATATTCTTTCTAGTCGGGAGGAAGGAGTGAGTGTTGAAAGGGTTCCATTAACCTGGCTTCTGTATATTTGTGTCCACTGATAACTTAGTAAAATGATTTCTCCTTCTCAAACATGGGCTCAGGGAAACCAAGGCTTTCCTTTGAAACCGTACTGGGCTGAAACTGAGAGCCCTGGCTTTCACGGGACCAGTTCCTTATCATGGGGACTCAGCAATTATTTTTTAAATGATGACCTGATTAATACATGTATATCCCAGATGGCATTGCGTGTCAGCTCTGGAAGTGGGCAGAGAGACACTCGGGATCATACGACTTTGGAAAGCTTATGTGGAAATTTGTTATGAAAGGAAAAAAAAGAAAAAGAACTAAACTACCATCTGATGTAAGAATTATCGGAGGCCCCTGAAATGGCCTCAGAAAGAGGACGTGAAACTGTGGAGATCGGGCACCTAAGAGGGCAAAGGCTTTTCAGAAGGGCGAGAGAAACAGTCAAATGACTTGTTGTGATCGAGGCAAAAATGGTTTCATCAGAACGCGAAGAAAAACCTGGAGCATGAGGACAAAGGCTTCTCCTATGGACCTTCCCCTTGCCTCCAGTACCTGGAACCCGCGACGGAATCACTGGTCCTTTCGCCCTCTCACCTGCCACATTCTTGGAAAGGATAGAGAACTGACCTGGGAAGCCCAGAGTTCAAGTCTAGCCTAGTTCTGAAGAACCCCAGTCAAGGAGCTAATCTACACAGATAGAGGGAATTTCCATACCAGCTCCCTACTCCCGTAAAATCACCCGGATCATGGGATTATTGGTTTGGGGCTGGAAAGGACTTTAGAAGGGGGCATCTGGGTGGCTCAGTGGATTGAGAGCAGGTCCTAGAGATGGGAGATCCTAGGTTCAAAACTGGCCTCAGATACTTCCTAGCTGTGTGACCCTGGGCAAGTCACTTAACCCCATTGCCTAGTCCTTGCTGTTCTTCTGCCTTGGAACCAACACTTAGTATTGGGTATATATATATATATATATATATATATATAAACAATTAGTATTGATTCCAAGACAGAAGGTGAGGGTTGAAGGAAAAAGAAGACAAAGGAGAAAAGAAGAAAAAAGAAAGCCTTTAGAGGTCCTCTAGCTCACTGAAAGATGAGGAAACTGAGGTCCAGAGCAGTTAGGTGACTTGTCCACGCAGATCACACGAGAGCAGAACCAGGATTTGAACCTAGCATTCCAACTGTCCCATTTACAGAGTGGCTAGTGCAGTTCCCTGGCTACTGGAGATGCTGGATGGCTATTGGTGGGAAGGAATATGTTCCTCTGTAAAACGGGGAGAGAGCAGTCGGGCTGGAAGAATTCGAAGCTCCTCTTTCCAGGCCATCAACTGGCCGCCTAGAAGAATATCAGTTGCCCAAATGATGGCATCCGACCCAGAGGCCCTCCTCCAGCAGAGCCCCCTTTCTCCTCGGGATGCCCAGAACTGAAGATGGGGTTTCTCCTGAGCCAGTCAGCCTGAACTAAGGTCAGTTATTACGTCAACCAGAGTTCCTCAAGCCTTTGCTCTGCTGGAGGCACTTCCATGCCAGGGGCCTCTTTGATTTGGCCAGGAGGCCACGGAAGGGACCAGCTTGAAGATTCTTAGCATTCACAAACTAGGAGGAAGGTGCAGTGGCTCGTGGGTGAGCTCGACCCCAGGAGCCTGGATCCTCTCCATATGGAGAAGCCAATCACGGATGACTGACCAGCCTTCCACCTGCAAGAGCCACATGGGCCTGGATGAAAAGCACCAAAGAACTGCCAGGAGGGCCCGCCCAAACTGGACTCTGCCCAGCTCCTGAGCTAGGCTCTCAGACGTACACCCTGAAGTCCAAGGGATCCAGGTGTGGAGCTGGAAGAGGCCCCAGCAAAGCCAGCAAAGTTTAGGGCTGGGCAGCCTAGAAATAGCTATTCCTGGACCAAAGCACTTTTCAGGGCTGGGGGAGAGGCGCTCAGTGCTGAGCCTAAGAGCACAACAGACACCCACTGTTGAAGGCTTTGTCCTTGTCTCCATAGAAAAGGTTGCTGTGTCCATCTTGTTCTGAATTGTCACCTCCACACCCCACTTCCCCCAAACCCACCTAAAAGCACCTCTAGAAATACCTACTTCCATGTTCTATGAGCAACTCCATGCTTAGGAACAGAAGGGAACCCTGAGCAGCATTTTTGTTGTTAAATGGTGTCCAACTCTTGCTAACCTCATTGGGGGGGTTTTCTGGGCAAAGATACTAGAATAGTTTACCATTGCCTTCTCCAGCTCATTTAACATATGAGGAAACTGAGACAGAGTTAAGTGACTCACCCAAGGTCACACAACTAGTAACATCTGAGGACAGATTTGAAATCGGGTCTTCCTGCCTCCAAGCCTGCTGTTCTACCTGCTTTGAAACTAGGCACTGAGCAGGTAGGCACAGCCAACCCATTCCCCAGGACCCCTCTCCCAGAGGGAAAAAAACTAACTGAGATTCAGCAATTCAGGTCAAAGGGGAGGGAACTTGGAACCAAAGGGGCCTCCATCCCCATGCCCTCCTCTGTGACACTGGCTCTCTGTGGACTTTGACTTCACACCCTTTCAGACTAAGGTGGAATTTAAGACTCCAGCATAGTTAGAGGCCTCGTTCCCAACAAGCGGCCAGCCGGCTCTGCTCAGAGGGGCCAGCCTGATGTACATTATTGAGGTGGGGAATAAATGAAGGGGGGTGGAGAGAAAGAGGCACCGCCCCTTCAGGCATTCAGATTAGTAGTGGCAGCCAACACCAGCCCAAGGCAGGCGGCCAATAGGCCCAGGGTCCCACAGGTAGAAAGTGGGGGGCGGGGGATCTCTGCCCTTCCCTGCATACAAACTTCCCTCAACAGTGCAGCTAGCCCCTCACCCATCTACACTTCCCTTTCTTGGGTTATTCCTGGCCAGCTGTGCCTTCCTTTAAATTTTCCACAAGGGAGACACACTATGTGTCAAGGGGCCTTCATTTCCCAACTCTCGACATTTTGTGGACATCAGTGGCATCCAGGAGTTCTCTCTGAGTCACATAGCAGGAAGGCACTTTCCTGAGCATGTAATCTGGGTGTGTAAAATAATTAAATTTATATAGCAAACTTTCAGATAACAGCGTATGTAGATATACTGCTGTATCTCATTTGACCTTAATTATCCCCATTTTGCAGGCGCAGAAATAGAAGGTCTTCTACACTCCAAGTTCAGCACTCAGTTCCGTCTACAAGCCCTTACCCATCTCATTGCATCGCCAGGAGCACAAGCATTGGAAATCATCAAGGATCAGGAAAATGGGAGTAATCTGACTGCTGTTAGAATGAAAAGAGCAGAGAAGGAAAGCTAAGGGAGGGGACTTCAGCGACAAGCTGGGCTGCACTACTGCCAAAAGCAATGCCACTCTGTGTTCCTGTCCGGTCCAGGCACCCTCCCGGACAGAATGGAAGGGATTGTGATTCCCCAGGCATAGGCCAGATGGATTCTGGGCCCTTCTGCCCCAGGGGGTGTAGCCGCAGAGCCTTATTTTACAGATGAGCATTTTAGAAATGAAAACAAGATGCAGGAGACAAGAAAATAGGATCAAGAGTGCCTGGGAGGGAGAAGGTGTGGAATGAAGGTTTGATGGATTGACCAGCCTTACTTCCCAGCTGGCCAAAGGGCCTAACCTCCCTCTGGTCTCTCCGAGTCCAAGTTTCCTATCCAAGTACTAAATTTGCACCCCACACGGTTCCTAGCTGGGTGACCCTGGGCAAGTCACTTCACCCTGTTGGCCTCAGTTTCCTCATCTGGAAAATGAGCTGGAGAAGGAAATGGCCAACCACTCCGGTATCTCTAACAAGAAACCGCCCCCCTCCCCCCACAAAGGGTCACAAACAGTCGGACAGAACTGAAAAAACGAACAGAAATCAGCCCGCGTAGCTAAAGCCTTCTGCAGACATAATGCCCAGCTATTAATAGTTCCGACTTTAAGGAAATCGTTCTGCCTGTCCCGGGGGGGGGGGGGGGGGGGGGGGGAGGGGGAGGGGAGGGGTGGAGAGGTGGGTGCAGGTGGTGGGCGAGGTCCTGTGACTGGCAGGAGGGGGACTGGCTGGACTCGGGAGTCTGTCCCTTCGGTGTCTCTGCGCTCTCCGCCCTCTTCCTTCCCTGCGACATCGAAGGTCTCTGGTTTCCTGCCCTCCAAAGACCCTCCCCCCTCCCCCAGCGGCAAAGCTTGGCCTCCTGGAGCCTCAGTTTCCCCAACTGTAAAAGAAGACGCTGGAAGGACGACTCCTAAGGTCCCTACCCCTTCTGACCCCACATCCGGAGCTGCTGCTGTTTGACATGGACTAGGCGCCCGGGATAGTCACGTGATACGGTTTCAGCTTCGCCTCCTTCCCCTCCCCCATCCCGGTGCTCCTCCGCCCCGCCCTCTTGCGCGCGGCCGCCAGGTTCTCCTACTGTTGACAGCACTCGCCCCCGCCTCCCTCTCTTCCTCCCGTCCCCGCGTCGAGGGGAGCCAATTGGCGGCGCTCTGCGCCGTTCGTCACTCTCTTTGGGCCAATGGGCGGCGGACACGACGGTTATACGGGAGGGCGGGCGCGGCTGGCCCGTCAGTCGGAGCGGCGTCGGCGGCGGTGACGGGGCCGGGACGGGGCAGGTCCGGACCGAATCCACGCGGGAGGTGTCCTCCCGCCCCTGAGGCACAGAGTGTCCGGACCGCCGCGCCGCGTTCCTTTCCCCGCTCTGTCCGCACCGCCATGGTGGTGGTGGCCCCGACCCCGGCCTCGGCCGCGCCTAAGGTGCTGCTCCTGTCCTCCGGGAAGCCCCCCGCGCCTGGCGCCGCCCCCACCCTGCCCCTCATGCTGCCCCCGAGCCCGGAGGCGACGAGCGGGGCGCCCGGCCCGGGCCCCGGCCAGAGCCCGGCCCGCAAGCGGCAGCGCCTCACGCACCTGAGCCCGGAGGAGAAGGCGCTGCGCAGGTGAGCCGGGGGCCGTGCCTGCGTGGCGCCGGGTACGGAGGGAGGAAGGAGGGGCCGGGGGAAGAGGAGGAGAAAGGGGAGGGAGGAAGGCGCACCCCCCACCCCGCCAAGCCCGGCCACGTCCTCAATCTCCGGGCAACCTCTCCCCCGGTCAACCGGTGTCCACCGTGTATGTCCAGTCCCATGCCAGATCTTGGGGAAATGTCCCCTCCGCCCCCCAGTGCCTTCCAAAGCGCTTCCTTCTCACCCCTCACCCCCACGGGCTTAGAGCAAAGGAAATGTGTATTAAAGCCATTGGCAAACCTTGGGGTGCCCCGGGCCAGGGAGGGCAGCAGCTCCTGGTGAAGCCAGCTGGGCACAGCTGAGCCTCAGTTTACCCCATCAGTCAAGCAGCCAGTATTTCCTTCTTGCACCTTGGGGCGCTGGAGTTCAGGGGTGCCAGACCCCACACACCCGAGTTACACTGAAGAGGTCTTGTCATACCAAGCTCCCAGAATTCCCTAAGAGCCCAGGAGCTTAGTGACCTGATGATTGACCAGAAGAATGTAGGAAGGCTTTGGGGGGCCCCCTGCACAGGTCTCCACAGGCAGCCCCCCCTCCCCCAGCTTCCCAGGGACCAGCCTCTGCCTTCTGGGACTGAACCATCTTTAGATTTGGCCAAATAGAGCCCCTGACCTCTGCTCCCCTCCAGATGCACCATCAAACATTTGGACCTTTAATTGGTCTCCATGAATCACGGGGGCTCTAATTAATTTGTAGCATCATTCATGCTCCCAGACGAATTGGCCTGAGCGTTTCCACACTGACACAGTTCCCATTCTCCAGATGGAAGGCTGCTAGAGTTCCGAGGAGTCTTTGTCCCAGTTGTTGGGCTTTGGGGCCCCTTTCTCCTTCCCTTGTATGAGTCAGGCCAGAGTGTTCCCGATACCGTGTCTCTCGGCGGGGGGATCATGCAATTCCGACCTAGGAGGACATCTTTTTTCTGATGCAAGAAACAGTCCCTGTTTGTCTGTCCTGGCGTGGGCCCTGAATGATGCAATAGAGGCCTGAGCTGAAGACTGTCAGGAAGCTGACTGAATAAATAAAGGGCTCTTGGCTAGGTTCCAGAGCACCGAGATACCTCCATGCTGAGGAATTTATTTGGAACTCTGATGCTTTTTTTTTTTAACTTTCGGAGTTTACCATCTTGGAATGATAAAGAGTTTCCCATCTGTCAGCTCAGCAGCAGCTCTCTTTCTGGGGAGCTGATCTAAAAAAGTGACAAGGCCAGCCACACTCTGACCAGGTAACTTGGCCAAAAAGCAGGACATGGATTGCTTTTTTTTCCCCCCAACCTTCCCTCCCATCCTAGAATCAATACTGTGTATTGGTTCCAAAGCAGAAGAGCAGTAAGGGCTAGGCTAGGGGTTAAGTGACTTGTCCAGGGTCACACAGCTCAGCTAGGAAGTGTCTTGAGGTCAGATTTGAACCCAGAATCCCCCATCTGGAGGCTCTCCTGGGCCACCTAACTGCCCCCTACGAGATAGATTTCTAAGCAAAAGAAGGGGTCATGTGTAAAAACCTGGCATGATAACTGCACACTAGAGCCTCCACAGTACAATGATCTCCGGATGGTAAAGACACATTTTTCCTTTCCCAGGAAGCTGAAGAACAGAGTAGCAGCACAGACAGCTCGAGACAGAAAAAAAGCCCGAATGAGTGAACTGGAGCAACAAGTGGTAGACTTGGAAGAAGAGGTAAGAGCAGCCTGAACTGAGTAGCCAGGAGGTGGGGCCTGGCTCTGCACGTTGGCTAGCCTGTGGCCCGAGGGTGCTGAAGCATTTCTGTGTTATCAGCACCCATTGGCCAAGTGTGCCCCAGGGCAAGGACCAGCTCCTGATAAGCTTCCACCTGTGTTAGGAGGTTGTCTTCCTCTCTGAGGGGGAGGAAGCAGGTGAGGCTAAGGGACAGGGCAGGGATGACTCATGTGACACAGTGGAGCAGGCAGCACCATTATTTGGGGCAAACCTGAACGGTTGTCCCTGGTTGCTGTGAGGCCTCGGTG
Organism: Monodelphis domestica; assembly: GCF_027887165.1. Classification (NCBI taxonomy): domain Eukaryota; kingdom Metazoa; phylum Chordata; class Mammalia; order Didelphimorphia; family Didelphidae; genus Monodelphis; species Monodelphis domestica. The sequence continues at coordinate 22,589,673 of NC_077229.1, forward strand.
GGTTGGCCCAAGCAGGAACCCTCAAAGTACCCTCCCGCCTGCCTTTCTGAATCGGTGAAGACCCTCGGGATGCCTGCACACTTCCTGCATTTTTAGAGTCCACTGGCGGGTGGGTGGGTAACTTAGATTACAGAATAAACTTCTTGTGAGGCTTTCCCTGAAGAATACATGGGAGTTAGGCCCGTTGTTTTCTTTGCCACGGTGACCTTGCCTGAAGACCCAGAGGCCTTAAATTGGTCACTTGGGAACAGCCAACCTAGGAGTAGGCCAACATCCTCTGGACTTGGAATCTTTGACTTGCTTGCACCTCTTTGGAGCTCTGCTACATTGGGGAAGAAGCAGGCGCCATATCAAAGGGATTTCCCCGAACTCGGGGGTTAGGGAAAGGTCCCCGGGATCCAGAAGAGTTTCAGTACTTTGGCGGTCTCTTAGCCGATAGTCTTTTCTTTTCTAGAATCAAAAACTTTTGATTGAAAATCAGCTTTTGCGTGAGAGAACTCATGGGCTTGTGATTGAGAATCAAGAGTTAAGACAGCGCTTGGGGATGGATGCCCTCATGCCTGAAGAGGAGGAAACGGAGTCCAAGGTAGCGTCTTCTTTCCCCATCGCGTGCCTGGCTCCGAGCGTTGTGCCGTCGGGTCGGGGCCTCTGAGCAGGCTGGGGGCGCGGTACCCTTGGCCATGAGGGATGAAGGCCGGGCCGCTCCAGCCCCGACCTCAGTGCCAGAGTCCGCTTGTGGGCCTCCATTCTCCCTTACCTCTGCCCGCGTCTCCTCTAGGTGAACGACGTCCGCGCGGTGGCCGGGTCTGCTGAGTCCGCAGCACTCAGACTATGTGCGCCTCTGCAGCAGGTGCAGGCCCAGCTGTCACCCTTCCCGAACACGTCCCTGTGGATTCTGACGGCCTTGACTCTTCAGACTCTGAGGTAATTGCCCCCCGGTCCCTGCCTGTTGGCCGGGCGCTGCCCCTTCCCGCGGGCCCGCTGCTCCCCTTCTCCCTCCCTGCCCTCGTCCTCTGCCCAGGCGGCCCCAGTGCAGAGTAGACCCATCCCATGAATTCAGGAAGTTCTCTCCAGACTTCCGGCCCGTGCTGGGCGCCTCGTCCTCTCGGAGGCAGTAGGTGCCGCCACCTTTGCCTTATCCATGAATGGTCTTGTCTTCCAGTCTGATATCCTGTTGGGCATTCTGGACAACCTGGACCCAGACATGTTCTTCAGATACGTCACGGCAGAGGGCGGCCTGGAGGAGCCTCGAGAGGTGGGAGCTGCCCAAGAGCCCAGCTCCGTACCAGCCTCCCCCTCTCCTCTGGTGGGGCCCCCATCAGCCAAGCTGGAAGCCATTAATGAACTGATCCGTTTCGACCACGTGTACACCAAGCCGCTCGTCCTGGAGCTTCCCTCGGAAGCAGATGGTCCAGGCGGCAGCGTGGTAGTGAAAATTGAGGAAGTCCCTCTGAGCCCCAGTCTGAAGCCGGAGCCCCCGGAGCCGCTCACCGTGGCTGTGAAAGAAGAACTGCTCGACGAAGATCTGATCCCGGAGCTGGGAATGGAAAACCTGCTCTGCTCCAGCCACGGCCTCAAGGCCTCCCCCTACCTGCTGGATGCTTGCAGTGACTCTGGCTACGAGGGTTCTCCTTCCCCTTTCAACGAGCTGTCCTCCCCGCTGGGCGCGGGCCCCTCCTGGGAGGACACCTTTGCCAACGAACTCTTCCCTCAGTTGATCAGCGTCTGAAATAGTCTTGCGTCCTCCTGCCCGATCATCGTAGCACCCCTGCAGTCTAGAGGGCCGCGGCCCGGGAGTGGTGGTGGAGGTGGCCGCGCTCCGTAGAGCGCCTCCAGTAGTCCTTAGCAGCTAGCTCCTGTAGTCCGAGCCCCGAACGGGATCCCCGGCTTCTCTCCCCTTCCCACTTGGCTCCGTGTCGCCCCTTTGGGGGGAGTCCTCTAGTTTGCTCGTATAAGCTAACGGCTGGGGGGCGTTTGTCCAGTATGTCCAGTTGGAGAACGTGAACATAGGAGGAATCTTGTAAAGTTACCGAGATTGACTGTAAGTGCTTGCAAGGTGAACTCTTTCACGGGAGCTTGGCTTCAGGGAGGCACTTTCTCCATTTTATTATTTAAACTACCCGTGCAATTAAAAACGTGCAATGCAGCCTCTGTCTGGTCCTTGTGCCTCTTTTCATAGACTTGATGTGAGGAAGAACCTGGAGGAAGCCCCCCGCGGGGTCACTGGCCCGGCTTTATCTGGGGGAAATTGGGGGCTTCCTGGCACTCGGTTACATACATAGATGCAAACTACGTGCAGGGGAGATGAGGGAGGGAAAGTGGGAAAAGCCCATTGCAAGAAAGGAGGAGCCGGGAGCAGCCGGGTGCCTCAGTGGCTCCTAGGTGCAAATGTGACCAGCTGGGTGGCCCTGGCCAAGTCACTTAACCTTCACTGCTCAGCCCTCACCCTTCTGTCTTGGGAATGACAGGTTGTATAGATGCCAAGACAAGGCAAGGCTTTATAGACCCTGAGAAGCCAGGAGCCTGCTGGGAGCCAACAGTGTCTGAGTGGGCAGACGGACACTCCGGTATAGGAGAGATTCTGAGCAGGTGGAAAAGACAGGACGGCAACAGACGGGCTGTGTGGGGGGCAGTTTAGAGTCCTGGATGACCAAGATGTACCCTGGACAGCAAGAAGGGGGAGGGCTTGTGGGGAAAGATCCGGGTATAGCCCCTAATCGAGTCTGAAGCTGGCTGGGGAAGGGGCTGGCTGGGTGGTCCAGGGGGTAGTGAAGCCAGCCTGGGATCAGAACTTCTGAGGTGTGTGGCCTCCCTTTGTCTCTCCCGGGCCCTTCTGTTTTGGCCTGACCACTAGAAAGGGGGGTGATTTGTTGTTTTATAATGCCAGGAGGCAAAGCAAGGCCAGAGATGGAATCATCTGCTTAAAGTGAATAAATTCTTGAGCTGAAAAGCTCACCAAGCAAAGTGACAGAGAGGAGGGTCAAAGAGATCCCATGATGACAGTGACTTGGACAAAAATCCCATAAAAGAGGAAAATCCAATGAACACGTTCTAATATTGTTTGATCTTGCCATGCACTGGACAGGTTTCAGGTCATTTCTCAGGTCTGGGCCCAGCGGATGGGAGTGATGTTTTATTGAGATCCACGTAGGAGGGGGCAAATGACTTCCTGCTATCTTTTGTGCTTCTTCCTTCATCCTTCCAGCTGGAAATCTTTGATTCTAGGAATACTTCTCCAGTGAATTATTGGTCCAAATGGAGCTGGCGTAAAGACTCTTCCAAGAGATCAAGCTTTCAGGTCCAACCCTGGAGAAGCTAACAGGAGGGGGAATAATCACCCTTAATGTAGTGGCTACCTTTTTTTTTAAGAATCCAAGCACCAATGAGGAGCTAAGATACAGGGCCTTTTCCTCCTGAGGCCCAGGGAGGGGCTGCCCCAAATTCACTTGTATGGGCTGGGGGGATGTCTAGAATTCCATCGCTGTTGCCAAAACACGGGCGAGGTGGAGGCTGCCTAGGCTTAAAGGCAGGATCTCTCCCAGTGACCCGATAAGGATGGCTTTTCAGATGTTTGTTTGAAATCGACAAAGATGATGTCATTTGGAGCCCAAATTCAAAATCGGAGAGCCTGTGGCTGCGGCCCAACCACAGGAGGGCTTTGATTTCCTGCCCAGGTGTGTGAGAAGCCCTATTTTCCTAAGAAAGGTTTCACATTGGGACACCTGCTTATTTCAGGGCTGGTCTGAAATAGAAATGGCCAACGTTCCCAGGAGGGACGAGGGGAGGACACTGAAGGCTGACTCTCAGAAGCCACATTTCAGGAAGGAGGCTCTGCTGCGACCTGAGTTCAGGCCGTGGAAGGGGAGGGAAGGGAAGGATGTGATCCCGCCTTTCAGGAGCTGAAAGACTGATTCCAGAAGAGAGGGAGGAGCTACGGGGAGTGGGTTCCAATTCAGTCAGAGCTTCCTGGAAATGGGATGGGCAGGAGGCCGGACTGACCGCCTTGCTGAGATGCTGCTGCACAGGAAACCGGGGTTCAGGTATGGGGTGGACGAGAGGGTCACGCTCTCTTAGCAGTTACAAATCCTCACAAGAACTCTAGAAGAGAGATGCTATTCTATTATTATTAGATGAGTGCTGTTATTTTGCAGATGGAGAAAACAAGGCAGGCAAAAGTTTAAGAACTTGCCTCGAGTCACAAAAGCTAGGAAGTGTGTGGGGTTGGATTTGAACTCAGGACTTCATGGCTGGGCATCACCTAATGATAAAAATGGTGCCTCTGCCTTCTGTGAGCATGCCTCCTCCTGGGAAACATGGGTGTAAGTCGTTTCAGGAAGGAGATAGCTCTCCCCACCAGGGGGCCCGAGAGAGGGAAAAGGAGGGCTTGGGGAAGAAGCTGGGGGTTCTAGGAGGCAGAGATGAGGAGGAACATGGAGAATGTGGGATGAAGAGAATAGAAAGATCGGTCCAGGCCTGGCCTTTGCGTGGCCTCTGACCAAATCCATGGACCTCTCTGGGGCTCCGTTTTATGGGAGGAATGATGGAGGTGAGGGGCCAGGTTAGCAGAGGCGCCATCGCTCTCCCAAGGGCCAATCCTGTTACTGTGACCAAGCCCTCGTGCCAGCTGGCCACACTACCACCTAGTGGCAGTGCCCTGCACGACTTCACAGACCGGGCAGCCCAAAGGGCTTCCTTCCTTCCTTCAGTAAAATCAGCCTCTCTTTAGCCGGACCCATTTCCCTGGGTTCGTGTATAATGATTCGGAGAGGGCCGACTTGCAGGGTCCTGGGCACCAGAACGTGGCAGAGCCCCTGGATGGAGGAGTGACTCCTTCCTTGACCCTCAGGGAAACTCTCCCCCACAGGCGGTAAAAAGGGCCTCGGGTCCACAGTATCGGCATTTAGAAGCTGTTTTCTGGTTTGTGAAGCCTCCTGTGAATCTCTCAGTGGAGCCTCTTCATAAGCAGAGAGGAAGCGGCTGGTAGATTCTTCCTGTTACAGAGGAGGCCACTGAGGCAGAGGGTCAGCGATTCACCCAAGGTCAGAGCCGGGATGTGAGGCGGGATTTGAAGTCATCCCGACCTCATCAGAACCAAATGTCACTCCCAGAGCAGGCAAGCCGGCGTCCCACCGGAGACAGGAGGGAGCCTGTTGCCAGAAGCCAAGCCCCCCACCGCTGCCCACCTTGACCCTCTTCCTCAGTCTGGTGGGGAGAAGCCCAGAGCCCTGGGGGTGTCCGTGTCCCTCAGACCACCAGATGAGCCCCCGAAGCCTCGAGGGCAGAGGCCAGGAGCCGGAGAGGCCAGCCCTCCCAGAAGCCAGTGCTGCTTTAAGGTCGGCCTTCACAGCCCTCATCCAGGGAATCGACAACTGCGGAGGAAGTGCCAGCTGTCCCTCCCAACGGTTACAGGCACCCCAACCTGGCTGAAACAGCAAGGCTCCCTGAGGGCAAGACGGGAACCAACCGCTGCTCCCTTGACCCCCATTTCCCCTCAAGATCCCGAGGGGGCAGCCTGAGACTCTGAACGCCAGAGCCCTGGGAAAGCCCTCAATCCACTTGCTTTGTCGCCGGCCTCTGGGCACCCGTGAAATCCTACCCATCTGCCTTGTAGCAGCGATCCCCACTACAGTAGGAGCCGTCTTCTGTTTCTCTCTGCACGTAACGAGCCCTTAGTCACACTCCATTCATTCGTTCGCTGAGCTCAGGGCCCGCACCAGCCAGGGTACCATCCAAAGACCAGTGAACGGACGATGGGCAAAGGAAGAAGGGGATGGTGCTCTAGAGTAGATACGTATCGTGAGGGGATCACAGTTGGAACAGAAGTTCTCGCTCGCCTTTCTCTGTCCTAACCTGTACCGTCTGTCTTAGTACTGGTTCCAAGAGCACTTGAGGTTAAGTGACTTGCTTAGGGTCATCCATGTAGGAGTGTCTGGGACGATGTCTGTATTTTTAATGGAGGCGTAGCCATGAGGGATGGTTATCTTAAACCTGGGTGTTTTTTAAAGCAATGGAACTTTTAAAAACCGATTCAAATCCTTCAGAAATATTTTCCTTATGAACACGAAGTCTACCACCAACCCCCAAAAAGAGTTGTGTTACGTCACTTAATGGGAGATTTAAAACAGGTCTCTTTGTCCAGTGCTGGGAATGTTAAGCGTTGGAAAGATTCCCAGGAAGCCAAGTTTTTCCAAGTTGAGACTGACTTCGGAGCTTACAGAAATGTGACACAGTCATCTTAAAGAATCCAAAACACGTAAGATTTATTGAAAACTATGACATACAGACAGACCAGATTTTCACTTGAAATAAAACAGCCAACAACTTCCAGTATTTCCCTGGTAGTATGTCATTCTTGTTGCCAGTTATTAACAAAGCCATTAGTTCCAGAACCAAATGAACAAATGAAGCTTGTGATCAACATTCATCTTCACACCTCCCCCCGTACTTCCCGCCCCCAGCCATTTTTAAGAATGGAAAAGCAATTATTTCTTATCGTCAACCAAGTTTGAGAGAATTGGCCTCCAAACTCCTTCCCCTTCCTTCAGAACTCACAGAAAAATCTACATTTGCATCTTAGCGATCCGTTTGTTAGGTAAAAGTCCCCGCTTCCCAAATCCAACACCCATCCGACCCCTGGTCCATGCTGCAGGATCCGGATGAAACAAAATAGACACGTTAACTCACTAGCAAACTCCCAAGGCCTTTCAAAAAGCAGAAGCTTGAAGCTACGAAAGGGAAAAAAAAGCCAAGGCAAAATGAGGGCTGAGGGGATGGCTCAGAGGAGTCAGCACCAAAGGGGGTTGAAGAAGGAACTATTTGCTCTCAACACAAGCAAGAGAATGAGAGCCCAAAAAGGAACATGAAATACTTGCTTTTCTGCAAAAGTAAACAGACCCCCTTGTCCACTGAGGCAGCGCGGGGACTGCCAGAACCATCCCCACACCAGTGCATTTCCACCTGGGGCAGCATCGTGGCATTTCTGCCCTCCCTCATACTGGTGAGTCGCCCCATCCGTTGTCTGCCCCCAGCCCCCTCATCCCCAGAGTCTTTGTACTCCAACCATCTTCTCAGCTACATCATTTGCAAGTTGGTCCCAGGAAAGAATGACATTGAGGCTGGAGTTGGCCAGTTCAGGTGACTGAGAACGCCAACCAGCCTCCACAAGAGAGGAACAGGAAGGGGCACATTTCTAAGGACACTTTACGTTCGGCTCCAAGTCCAAGATGAAGAAATGATTAGCTGGTTTCCATCTGGCTTCAATACTGGTTTGAAATGTGAATAGCTTTTTCCTGTATAGACATTCAATAGTTTAAATATTAAACATGACATTTATTTTTCCTGACTATACAGGCAGAAATAGTGAAAGCCAAAGCAACAATGGTGAGAGCAGACCAGGCTTCTCTACAGTCACTTGCACCAAGGCCAGGGACTAAGCAAGAGTTTCAACAACACACGGAGCCCATTTCTAGAAAGTGCTCTAGTGGACACCCGTCTGGATTATCTGGCCTTCTGCCAAATCAGTCCCAACTGGTGGCCCAGAAAGACCACTGCACAAGGGGTTTGGTAACCAAGGGACCGCAGACCTGCTCCACACTGCGCCTCTAGTGAACCACTACCTGGCACAGCTGCTCCGGAGAGAAATGCTGCAGCCAAGCGCTCAAGTGCGGCCACCGTGACAGCCTGAGCCCCGAGCCAAGGCTGTCCATCCTGCCATCCCTGCGTGTCTTCTAATCCATCAGGATAAAACTCCTCTGGATGAAGCAGCTGTACCTTTGTGGGCAGCACCCACTCTGGATGCAGCGGAATGAAAAGGCTTTCTCAGAACTGCCTAGAGGAGGCCACTCTACCCCAAAGAGACACGAGCGACACTCTTGATCATCCAAGTCCAACTCGGACCATGTAGGTTGGAAGCGTCGCTGAAACACCAAGCTTGAACAGTCAGCTACAGTGAACCAAGGCAGGACAGTAGTACAAGGTGTGGAGCTTTCCTGGGCCTTCCCTGCCCTGCATTGCTCTTCAGAGGCAAAAGGCTGAGCCCCTACAGAGAAGCCGAACACTAGTGAGCTGAGTGCACTGGGAGCAGCACACAAGCTCCCCAACCCCCCCCGAGGCTCAGACAAACATCTGACCTTTCTTCCACCAACTCAAGGGAAATGTCAAGGATGTCAATTGAGCGCCCTTCTGTTAAGACTGCGCCTTACTAGCCAAAACCCTCGTCCCCTGGTTTCTGAACATCTCGAGGAGAGGAGAGCACCTTTCAAAAGTCTTTCCATGTTCAGAAGATGATAGGATGGGTAACTCCAAATCCCTGACATCCCACTCCTCTCACCCTTCCCACAGGCAGTGATTTGACATTCCAAATAAGCCTCCTAGAAGACTGCTTGCTTCAAAGAGAAGCTTCCTTGGTAAGATGTGACCTCAGCAAGAAGCTGCCCAAATTAAGATTTTGTTTATAAATCACAGGTAGAGATATTATCTATCCCCCACATTTGATACAACTTTCAAGTCCTTAGGCTAAGAGGGTTATACAACCAACAAAAGGGCCTTCCAGAATTGGACACAAGGTTTAAACCTGGTTTTCTAAAGTTCCATCTCTTCCTCTGTGCAGCCAGTTGTGTCCAGAACACTGTAGAGAGGCACCCCTATTTGGTGGGGCTCAGAGAAGACCTCAGTCTGTTGGCAGAAGGTATTTGCAGCTCTTGGAGGCTTACTCTGGTCCCCTCCAGGCTCTTCTGTGTAGTTCTTAACACAAGGTAAAGGCTTTGGCTTGTCGGGCAGGAGTTCTGGGAGAGGTTTCCAGAGCACCAACTCCATGGAAGGACGGCTCCTAAGAAAAGAAATGTGGTTTTTAATGAAAGCTTATGACAAATGGAGCCACAGGACAAATGCTAATGTTTGCTCTGCTCCCTGTAGCTTAAGCTTGGAAACAGAACTGCTTCAGAAGGGGGAATGGCTAGCTAGAACAATTAATCAACAAGCATTTATTAAGAGCACCTATGTGTCATGCACTATGCACGGGGGCTGAAGATACAAAGATGGGACAATCTCTGCCTGCCCTTAAGAAGCTGACATTTTATCAGAGAAGACAACATATCTAAGTACATAAAGAAGAAATATAAAATACATGCAAGCTGGAAAACTAAGAGGCCATCTAGGAGGGAAGGAGTGAAAGAGGAAGGGAGGGAGCTAGAGGCTCAGGAAAGGCTTTACATATGAGATATCCGAGTAGAGACTGCGCACAAAGAAACAATTCCCAGTGCAGAGGAAAAACACGAGTTGTCAAAAGAGACCAGTGGAAGGCATAGTCTTCACCTACTCCTTGGATTTTTAAAAGATGTATACAAAGAAGATGGAGGAAAAGGAAGGCAACAGAGCAGCAAAATCCTCTAGGAACAGGCTCACACTTTCTTCTAAGCCTTCAGGGCTAAGAATGAATTATGTCTGGGCAAGGAAAGTCAACACAAAAATGGGTTCATCTGAAAATTTCATATATCTTAAGGAGACAGGAAGTCCTGGGTTAAGGAAGTCCTTAGACACTTCCCAGCTGTGTCACAACCTCCAATGCCTAGCCCTTATCACTCTTCTGCCTTGGAAGTGATACTTAATACAGATTCTAAGACAGAAGAAGGTGTGGATTTAATTAAAAAAAATTCTTATATAAATTATTTTAACATAACATGTATTTTATATATCGGAGGCAATGTTACCAATTTTTTTTGTGTGGTGGCAACGAATTAGAAATTGAGGGGATGTCCACCAATTGGGGAATGGCTGAACAAATTGTGATATTTGTTGGAAACAGAATATTATTGTGTTATAAGAAATGATGAGCAGAATTATTTCAGAAAAAGCTGGAAACATACATCTGAATTGATGCAGAGTGAAATAAGTAGAACTGGGAGAACATGGTACACAGTAACAGCAATATTGTCTGATGATCGACTATGAAAGCCCTAGCTACTCTCAGCAATGCAATGATCTGGGACAATTCTGAAGGACTTGGGTCAAAGAATCACTTCAGAGAAAAAACTGTTGGAGTCAGATGCAGATCAAAGCATACTATCTTTCATATTAATTTATTTATAATTTTACTTGGGGGTTTGGGTTTTGTACAAGTGCTCTTACAATAATGACCAATATGGAAACATGTTTTACATGATAATACATGTATAACCCAGATCAAATTGCTTACCATCTGTGAGAGCAGGGAGAGAAGGGACACAATTTGGATCTTATGATTTTAGAAAACATATGTTAAAAATCATTACATGTGATTGAGAAAATAAAAAAATCTTTGAATATTAAAAAAAAAAGCAGAGCTCCCCAATTTCTCCTCCACACTGGAAAGAACAAATTAAGACAGCTAATAGGATGCTAATATCTCTCATATACAAGAGAGCCCTTAGCTGGTCTGGCTGGATTCATGTGACCAGACCAATGAAAGAGCAGATGGGATGATTGAACCAGGTTTACAGATATCAGTACAAAGAAAGAAAACAGGAAATGTTTTGTGTGACCACAGAAGGGCAGGACTCCCCTAAAGGGAGAAGAATTCAGTGAACTTGACTTTAAACCCTTGCAAAATTCTAGAATGTCACTTACAAAAATGAATAATGTTTTGCACGATAATACATGTATAACCCAAATGGAATTGCTTGCAAACTCCAGGATGGGGGGTAGGGAAGAAGTGAGGAGGACAATTTGGATTATATCACTTAAGAAAAATCAAGTGGAAATTTGTTATTAAAATAAAAAATGTGTATTCTAGAATGTATTTTTTGTATATAAGTTTTTATTGACTTTTCTTGTCATCAGTTATTCCAAGTGTCCCTTTCCCTACCCCTTCTAGAAAACCGTCCCATATAATGAATAGCATAGAATATATTTTATTAAAGAGATGTTTTAGTGACTACTGGGTAGAAAGAAGGATAGTATTATTAATTGACAGGTCAGGCCAAACTAAACTTATTTTCTTATTATTTTAACATGGTTACTAAATGAGTAGATCAGGGCTCTGAATGATGCAGTTAACAGTTTATCTAGATTTTAGGAATGTGCTTGATAAAGTATTTTTGTAGAAAATATGAAGAAATGTAGGCTGCATAATACAATTCAGTGGGTGCAAAACTGTTTGAAAGGCTATATGCCCCCACTGTAGTCAAGAATGGTCCAAGACCATCTTCACTAGAGACATCTCCAGTACAGTACCTCAGGGAACTATGTGATCCTGTGCTGTTGAACATTTTTAAATAATAACTGGCCATAAACATCCCGTTGGGCCAGCTTGCACATCCAATTACAGGTAGGCCTGCCACCATAAGATCTTGATTATTTAGATCCAAACCACACTAGATTTAACCAGATTAAATTGAATACAGATAAACATAAAGTCTAGTATTTGAATTCAAAAATCAACAAGATGTGGTGGGATGGGGACATTTAGGTAGCTCAGTAGATTAAGAGCCAGGCCAGGAGATGGGACTTAGATGTGTCCTAGCTGTGTGACCCTGGGCAAGTCACTTGGCCCCCATGGCCTAGCCCTTATCACTCTTCTGCCTTGGAATCAGTACACAGCATTGATTCTAAGACAGAAGGGAAGGGTTTTAAAAAAAACCACACAGGATGGAGAAAGAGGCAGCAGTTTGTCTAAAGACCTCAGGCTGCTGGTGGACTGCAAGATCAGTAAGTCAACAGGGAGTTATCACAGCCAGAAAAGCTACTGAGATTTTAGACTGCATTAAGAGACACGGACATGCAGGGAGAAGACTTGTGTTGGGTTTAGGGATAGGTCCTTCATTTTCCATTCTGTGCTTTCATAACATTTATAGAACCCTGGAGTAGATATGGCCAGAGACAGGGAAGGGTTATCACAACATTACTATAGGGGAAAGAGAATTCATGGTGATCTGACTTGCCCCAGCTGCCCAGCCAGATTCTGAGTCAGGTCTTCCTCATCTGAGGCTAGCTCTCTAGCCACAATAGTGTGATTCCTCTTGAGTGACTACACCAAACACTTATCACTGTATTCCTGAGTGTGTCCCCAAAGCCTTAGGCTGTCTTGGGTTTAACTAGCCTAGAGTGTATGACCACTGGCTTCTGTACTCCAGGACCCCAGATTGCTGACATTTAATATGTTTCCGTTCGGGTATCCATGCTGTCAGCTAACAGCTTCTGTGCTGTCAAGCCTGCTTCTAGCCTTCCCCTCAATACCCACACTCCTTTCTTTGATCTTGGATTCACTGGAAAAGGCCCCCTAATCCTGTCAGAATTGTGTTCCAGAGGAGGGCAGAACTAAGGTGGTAGGGAAGTAGGAAAGCTACAGGGAGATCCACCCCCCCAAATTTCCAAATATATCTAGAAAACACACCAAGCCAAATCCTCATCAGGAAATCCAAAGAAGAAAAAGAAATCACAGCATTCATTTTCCTAGCTAAGATCAGCAGAGGGAGACAGAGGTCTGTGGACACTTGGTACAGGATCTGGCTAGTAGCGTACATGGAGGGGCATTCCAGCACTGGAAGGGCAAGAAGCATCCCAGATATCTCACAGAAGAGTTTAAGCACGGTATGGAAACAGGTGCCAAGGAGCAATTCTGTTGCTTGTAGCCAGGTACAGATCTGGGATAGACTGAAGAGGGGACCTAAGGCTAGAAGGTAGCTTCCAGGGTCTTGAATAGGATCCAGTGTAGAAGCAAGCATTATCAGTATGGCTCCGAGCCCAGGAGCAGAATGGGACCTCAGCCTAATAACCAAGACAGGAATTCCAAAGCAAAAGGTAAGCCTGCAGTTCTGTCCTTCTGAGGGAGCAGAGTTTCCCAGCTGGCCAACAATGGCCAAGTACAACGAAACTTCAGAGTGAGCCCTTGCTCAGACTCAAGAACAGGTTGGCAACTTACAGAACTCAGACCAAGGAGCAGTGATCAGATCACCTAAAGACTAAAATCTCAAAGTCCCCAACCTAAGCTGTCCCTGAGAGCCTAGAATAACATTCAATATTCCATGGAAGGAATAGTAGGAAAAGTCAGACAGACTTTTCTTCCAGGACTATGCAGAGCCAGGCTCTAACATAAAATCTAAAAACAGGAAATAGGCTGGAAGAATAATAAGCAAATAAACTAATCTTCTCATAAAAAGTATAATGATGGGGGCAGCTGGGTAGCTCAGTGGATTGAAAGCCAGGCCTAGAGACGGGAGGTCCTATATTCAAATTTGGCCTCAGACCCTTCCGAGTTGTGTGACCCTAGGCAAGTCACTTGACCCCCATTGCCTAGCCCTTACTACTCTTCTGCCTTGGAGCCAACACATAGTATTGACTCCAAGACGGAAGGTAAGGGTTTAAAAAAAAAAGTATTATGGTGAAAGGGATGCAAAGAAACAAACCCAGAAGAAGAGAATGACTTCCAAACATCTTAAAAACTTCAAAGAAAAACACAGCTTGGACACAAATTCAGCTAGAATTACTGGAAGAGATGAAGTAGGAGTTAAAAAGAATTTTTAAGTGTTTATAAATAAAATCACTAAAGGAAAATTTTTGAGAAAAAATGAGAGCTATGGAAGAAACTGGAAAAAAAATGAAAAATGACCCAACAGGTATAAAACCTTGCCCAAGCAATAAATGTCCTCAAAAGCAGAATGGACAAATATTGGAGAATCATGGTCAGAATCACACCCACTTAAGCAGTTAGCACTATAAAAGAGAGTAAATCTTAAAATACAAATAGTCCAGAAAGCAAAGGATAAAGGTTTATTAGCAAGAATAACTTGTACAGCAAAACTGGTTATCATTCTACATGGGGGAAAAATTGGACTTTAATGGAACACAGGACTTCCAACCATTTCTAATGAAAAGACCAGAGCTCTGCAGAAACTAGGAAGTGTAAACACAGAAATAAAAAAAAAATAAAAAGATAAACTTGAACAAAGAGATCAACCAAGGATCAACTGCTTATGTTCTCATGAGGACAGGATGCATGTGTCCCTTCTGAAATGTCAAGAGGTCATACAGAAACATACAGTATCTTTTTAGGCAGACCTGGGAGTAGTTCCGTTATGCCCTGATCTTAAGAGAAGAATGGAAAGGGAAAAGAGTAATACACTGGAGGAAAGGAAGGTTAGGGAAAATTATTTTGAATAACTGAGGTGTGCAAATTTGTCTACAGGAGCAAGGAAAAAGGGGTGGAGAGTGACTGACACTTTCTTGTACCTCACTTTTATCTAAACTGGTCAAAGAAGGTAAAAATGAATATATACACAGCTGGGTACAGAAACATAATTCACTCAACAGATGAAAAGTGGGGGAAGGAAAATTAAAAGGAAAATAGATTAAGGGAAGAATTGGGCCTAAGCAAAATAAATTCTATGGATCTTTATAGATCTTTATGGCTCTTTTTGAGTTGGCAAAGAATGGCAATCTGTATGAATGCCCATCAATTAGGGAATGCCTGAAGAAGTTACAGTATAAAGTAAGTGTGACGTAAAGGGATGGTTTCAGAGTATGAACTGCCACAGAGTGAAGAGAACAGGGCCAGAATTTATATAATAACAACAGCACTTTAAAGACAAAGGGCTTTGAAAGACTTACAATTTCTAATCAGTGTAATAGCCTATGGTTCCAAAGAACTAATGATGAAACCAGTTGCCACCTCCTTACAGAGAGGCGAGATACTCAGAGAATAGAGAGAGATATATTTTGGAGGCAATGCCAAAATTTGTTTTGCTTGACTATTATACATTTGCCAACAAGGGTTTTATTTTTAATTCTTCTTCAATAGTCGTAGAGGGAGTTGGAGGGAAAGAATGTAGAATTTTGCTGATTAGAAAAAATTAATTTTAAAAATAACTTGTGTCTTCTGCACAGAGGAAGGAGGTAAGGTCAAATTTCTTCCTTTTCAGAACTATTTTAACTATATTTTAACTTTTAACTAAAAAGAAACAAAGAAAATTTCATGAAGAGTCTGAGAACCTGTCAAAAACAATATATATTAGAAATAATGTTTCTTGCAATTACTAAAAGATGGAAAATGTTTCTTAAAAGATTTTAATGAGATCTGAAGCAAACTGAACCAATCAATAAGCACTGATTAAGGACTTACTATTTGCCAGGCACTGTATTATATGCTTGCAATATTAAGAGAGAGAATGAAACAATCGAGAAGCAACTCAGAAGAGCTGCTCTCTTCCAAATGGATAGGATGTTACTATGTACAGTAATCCCAAAGATGCGCCATGTTTCTGTTTCTGACCTGCGTTCAGGATAGCTTTTATATGAGGGTTGTGTGTACATGGTATCTTCCTATCTGATTAGAAGTAGAAAAGGTGTCAGAAGGACAAGAGCATTAACTAGTTTCCTGAATGGTAGGCATCAACTGCTACTAACAACCAAGATGCCAGCTTACTCACTGTTACTCAGGTAGGCATGGCCCAAGGCTCAAGAAAAGAGCAGGGAAATCACTGAAAGACTGGAGACAAAGTGAAGACAAGATCCAAGACTCCTGTAATCCTACAGGTGAGAGCTAAATGGAAGCCTTGAGAGTGAACTTACATGGACTCAATTATTTTCTTTGTAAGGACTTCATCAAACCCCCTCTTCAAGCCTGTCTTCAGAGTGTCTGAAAGAACAAGACTGGGCAGGTCACTGATGCGTCTGTCAGCTTCCACTTCTTCATCTTCATCAATTATCCTGAAGGGATCAAGGAAGGACATTTCATTACAAGACAAAATGATGAATCTGCAAAGCTTGGAAAGCCTTATGGCAATTCTCATGTACAAGAAAGACCCACTGGAGGGAGAAGGGAACACATACAAAAAACATCATTCAAAGGGTATTTCAGAAAGCTTAGGAAAAAAAAATCTGTATTCTTTCCTATTCAACTGTAAATTCTGTGTATCTCTTAGTTTCTCATATATTATAGTAGTAAAATACTATTGCTGATTAAGGGTAAAGAGCAAATCATGCCATTTTAGCTTAGTTATAAAAATTAATGAGCTTCCTATTTCATAAGTTCTCAGAAGTTCCCCAAATCTGTAAAGTGGGAATGAGCCCTTATGGCTCAGCAGTCTTGCTGCCCAGCTAGCAGCATCACACACCATCTTTACCTGTCTTCGATCTCCTGAAGCTTCCTTCGGGCAGCCTCACACTGCTGCTCTCCTGTTGTCTGATCCATCTCCTCACAGAGAATATCGAACATGCTTGATGCAGAAAGGCCACCACGGCACTCATGTGCCCCGGGGCCCTCAATGCTCTGATGGCCACACAGGAGCCAATCACTGGGACTGGCACAGAGCACGGCTTCTGTCAGTCTCTTCTTCCTTAGGGGACAACTGGAAAAATAAAGTTATTCAATAAATACTAGAATATTTTAAAGCTTGTTGCAAATGATAGAAACTTCTCAGATTTGAAATTGAAACAGAAGTATCTTGTCAACATTAAGACAAAGTGAAAAACAGCTCAACATCTTCTGTCATTCGGACACCCTTTGTGTGATTTCATTCTACAAGGCCAGAGGAAGAGCATCCCCATTTGTAATCCTAAGTGTTCTCAAAAGCATTGAGGGCATCAAGAGTCCTGAGCTGGCTGGGTTCCAGGATCCCCCAATGTTGATCTCTAAAGGATGCCCCACTCTAGGTAGAGCTGTGCTGGAAGAATCACTCCTGAAGCTGCCTCTGGGCAGCCCCCACTGGCAGGGAGCTTTTTCTGATCTCAAGCCTGATGGTTCCCCTTGAGGCTCTGCCTTGTCAGCCGAGCAGAGGAAGTCTTCCTCATGAAAAGACACCATGCCCCTCCTGACACTTCTCCAAACGGCATAGCCCCAATTCCTTTAACTCACTCTCCCGTGGCAGAGACTAAAGGCCCTCCCTCATTCCCTTGTGCCTTCCTCTGGACACACTCCAATTTATATGCAGTATCCTTTCTAAACTATGGTGTCCAAAACAGGATACAATACTTGAGAGATGTCATCTGGCCAGGACGGAGTACAGATGGACTCTATCCCCTGCCTCATTCCTAGAAACTCTGCCTCCCTTAATGCAGCCCAATATTACGTTAGATTTGGCTTTTTGGGCTGCCACCCTACAGTGTGAACTCCCTAACCCCCAGATCTTTTTCAGACAAACTGCTGTCTAACCAGGACAGTCTGATCTTGTATGTATGAAGTGGGTTTTCTGTACCCCAATGTAAAACCTTACATTTACCTCTACTGGATTTCATGGTCAGTGCCATGCCCTAGCATCCAGTTTGGTGTCACTTGCTAATGTGACGAATATGCCATTTCTACCATGTCCCAAATCTTGATCATTAAAAAAAAGTTCTTTATTCCAATAACAAATCCACACAAAAGTTTCCCCAGGTTACATGATTATGTTGCCAGGCCTTGATGACTGAGCAGCCTCGCAGGCCCAGCACAGTCCCTAGCGGAGACCCCTCCCCTGCTGGATTAGGTTCTGAACTTAGCCCTCACACTACTGGATCTATCACCGTTTAGCCTATATCCTCCATTTTCTCCACAACAACAGCACGGGATACGTTGTCAAATGCTTGATTAACGCTTTGAAAACTGGCGCATCTCCCTCACCGACCAGTTAGTAACGATCACAAAGGGAGCAGGCTCCCTGTCTTACTGACGTGGCTCGTCGCTAACTTGTGCTGGGAGCCCCTGGCATTCTCTGACCACGGCTGCACAAAAGCCTACCAACCGTCCTGCCGGATGGGGAGACACAAGACCAGAGCCTGTTCCTGCTCTCTGAGGGCAGATTCTTCAGGACGTCTCATGTTCCAAACCTTTCAGGTGTTAGTAAGGTCACTTTATTATTTCTTTCAGATGTCAAAAGGCTGCCATTTGGGCCTATACCAATTGGTCCCTAATTCTTGGTGTCACTTTTTTCTCCGCCTCAGGGCACATCACCTTTCCAATCTAAAAGAATTCTCCGGTCTCTGTCTTGGGCCAAGACATTATCCTAAGTTGGTATTTACAAAAGCCAGAGACATAATGTTCAATCAGGACTTGTGCAACATTAAGAAATGTTGTTTCCCAGGGGCAGCTGGGTAGCTCAGTGGATTGACAGCCAAGCCTAGAGTCAAAAGATCCTGAGTTCAAATCTGGCCTCAGACACTTCCTGGGCAAGTCACTTGACCCCCATTGCCTAGCCCTGACTACTCTTCTGCCTTGGAGCCAATACACAGTATTGACTCCAAGATGGAAGGTGAGGATTAAAAAAAAAAAAGAAATGGGGTTTCCCATTTCACAGACCGGCACAGCTAGTATCCAGTTTAAAAGATGCAGGATCAGCCCTCTAGGCCAGACATACACACATTCTTGGCTTGTATTGCTGCCCTGTTCCTAGATCTAATGATACTGACAAAGCAACATCAAGTTTTCCTAGGGAAAATTCCTGCTCTTTGACCAAGATTGAGAAGGCTAACAGATCACTAGCGATCATCATTCAGGAATTGAACAAATTTGACAGGAAAGACATTCTTACCTAAATCATAACAGCAGCACTGTATTTGAAATCTAGAAGTCCTGAGTTCAAGTTCTGACTCAGTTCCTTACTAGCCATATGACTCAAGGGCAAGAGAGTATTTAGCCTCCCTCAGTCTCAGTTTCCTCATTTACACCCTGAGGACAATTATAGCTCCTATCTTTGAAGGCTAGAATTACTGTTGCAAATATTTAAAGCACTAAATAAATACTATTACACTGCTTCTACTGTAGTTAAGACTTTACCAAGGCAAGCAGCACTTTCATTTTACAGATGAAGAAACTGAGGCAGAGAATGGTTAAGTGACTTGCTCAGCATCATATAACTAGTAAGGGTTTAAGGCAGAATATGAATCCAGACTACAAGTCCAAAGATCTATCCACTACACCCCGCTGCCTAGTTTTGGAAAAGAATAATGGTTTATTTGTTTATTTTTATTTTAAGTTGGAAACGTAAGAACAAGCTTACCTTTAAGCTTAAAGCAAAGTATAGTCTATTTGCTATAATATATTAAAGTACAGGCAACATGGTGAGTGGACAGATTGCTGCACTTGGCACCAGGAAAACCAGGCTTCCCAGGGGCTTCTGATACTTAACAGCCACACGTCTTTGAACTAGTCCTTCTTACCTTCTCTGGGCCTCAGGAGATAAGTCAGAGGAGCAATTGCCTACTGCTAGGTGAAAAACAGAGTCCGGTGCCATATCCAGCCTCTCACCCCATGGTTTTTAACTGTATTCTTGCATCTTTGTGTCCATTCTGATCCCTCTAAACTAGAAAGGCTACAATTATCTTTATCTCACAAAGACGATACAAGGATGTATGAACTCTATGAAGTTAGCGGAAAGAGCAAAAGACTAGAGTTCAGCCTGAGTTCTAGGAAATATCACTTTACCTCTATAATTCAATTTCTTCACCTGAAAAATGAGGGGATTGGGCTATTTAGAAAACACAGCTCTAAAGTTCTGTAATTAAGAATCTCAAGTAGAAACAGAAATGCTTTAAAGGCCTATCAACCCAGAGGGAAGAAAATACATTTTAAATTTATATTCAGGGGGGCAGCTGGGTGGCTCAGTGGATTGAGAGCCAGGCCTACAGACGGGAGGTCCTAGGTTCAAATCTGGCCTCAGACACTTCCCAGCTGTGTGACCCTGGGCAAGTCACTTGACCCCCATTGCCTAGCCCTTACCACTCTTCTGCCTTGGAGCCCATACACAGTATTGACTCCAAGATGGAAGGTAAGGGTTTAAAAAAAAAAATTATATTCAGTTGCAGCCCAGAGGAACCACTCACCTATCATCCTCCTCTTCTCGTTTGTGTTTCTTTCTATAGTGGACTGAGATTCTGTCAAGAGAAGAAAAATTCTCTTAGTTAAATAATCTTTCACAAGTTGCAGCAAATTAAATGTGTGACAGCTTTTCACTGAGTGTCTGAACTCTCATAGACGTAAGGGCATCTACACAAAAGACGAGAAAAGGTTTAAGCATCCAGTCTTCTTTTATATTTCATACTGTTCTTGCTCCTTCCCTTCCCATGGGCTGAGACATGCATTTATTTCATCTGTCTCCACATTATTAGAATCCTCCCTGGTGGAGGTCTCTGTGGGTCACTTGGGAACCTTTGGGTCAATCCATGAGCATTTATCCAGGTCCCAGTTTGGGGAAGGCCCTGCTAAGAAGCTGGGAGGTAAGATAATGATGGGCTCTATTCTCAAAAAAATTAACAGTCTAACACAACAGGCACATGAGTAACTAGAAAAAGTTAAATCAAATAGCAATAAGTGTTTCTTCTTTAATGCCCTTATCACACTCTACCCTGAATTGTATTTATCTAATCAACCAACACACTCTGTCTATGCCTATTTATGTGTGACAGATGCAGAAGTAGTAAGGCGGTACAGTAGATAAGAGATGACCCTGGAGTCAGAAAAACCCAAGTTCAAATCCTCCCTCAGGCACTTACTAGCTGCATGATCCTAGGTAATAATGGTAATAGCCAGAATTTATAGAGCACTTTAAGATTTGCAAAGCACTTTACAAACATTATCTCACTTTACCCTCACAACCACCTTGGGAGGTAGGTACTGCAATTATTCTCTATTTTACACGAGGGAACAGGCAGGGGTTGTCTGTATCCTATTTTGTAAAATGAGAATTACCGTAGCACCCACCCAGCAAGGTGGTTGTGAGAGGCTAAAATTATATATATCAATTACATGTAATAACAAATTTCCACACAAGTTTAACTAAGTTAAGTGACCAAATTTATCTCCATCCCTCTCTTCCCTAACCTCTCCTGGTACTGGCAAGTGATTTGATCTGGGTTACATATTATTATCATGCCAAACATTAAAATGAGATATGTCAAAAGCACTCTGCAAACATTGGGGCATCTATAGGTGCTAGATATTCTTATTATTTATCTATCCACTTCCTTCTATCTCTGACAAACTCTGAGGGGAGTAAATGATCACTTTCCATCTCTGAATCTGCCCAGTACTTAGAAGATTATCTTGTATCTGGTACACACTAGTCTACAAGTTGCTAAATGCTGATAACAGAAGGCTGGGAGATCCCGGGAAGGAAAAAGGACTTCTAGGAGAGAGTCAGAGCAGAAGTGGGAAATCAGGGAAGACATTATTGAAGGGAAACCTGCACTGGGCTTGAAAGAAAACTACCCACAAATGATGGTGTGAGGGTAGAAGGCCAGAAGCAAAGGTCTGGAAACAGGGGATTGTGCAGTTTGGCTAAAGCAATATGAAATGAAGCCTTGAATGCCAGGCCAGGCTAAGAAGTTTATAATCTTTCTCTGAACATTTTAATTAAGGGAGTGACATACATGGTCAGTCCTGTGAAATGGATTCCCATTTTGATAACAGAACACTCTGATCCTAACTAGCTGACCCCCTGTGACCTTGGATAAGTTACTTCCCCCTTGTCTGTCAAACATGGAAGCCTCTATCCAAGGTCCCTCTTCTGGTCTTATAATTCTAAGGGAAAGAGAAGGCAGAAACAAGGCAGGTGATGAGAAGGTAACTGCCCCAGTGAGACTGGAGCAGAGCAGCAATGAGAAATGATGTGGCAGAACAGGGCCTGGGCAAAGGGTTAGCCCCACAACCCCATGGAGGCTGTGAAGGACAGAGAAAGGGAGCAGAGATAAGCCTGAAAGAAACTTAGAAGAGCATCACAGACTTAGGATTGAGAAGGACCTTAGAGATCATCATTAAAAAAGGAATAATGTGGACAGGCCACAGGTGAGCAGTGGAAAGTTCAAATCCAACTGGGTGACTGTGGGCAAGTCACTTAAGCTCAGTCTCCTCATCTGCAATGAGGATAATATAATTTACCTCCCAGGATGTTAGGAGGGTTCTATTTGTAAAATGTGTTTTACAAATATTAACTGTTATTATTCTAGAATCTCACAGGGATATTGTGGGGAATTTTTTATTTATAAGTAATTTTATAAATATTTGTATTTATAAATGCTATACACTTAAAGTCTGTTATTTCCACAATCCAAGTCCTAGGACTCCAACTTCAAGATCCTTCTGGAGTAGTTTTTCTAAGAGGGTCAGGGCTGTTGGGTGAGGGATGGGGAGGGAGGAGGGGTGATCTCAAAGGAACAAGTTGGATGCTCTGCCAACCTGTACTCCAGGATCAAGCCAAACAACCTTTGCCTTGATGCCCATCTTAAAGCAGGTATTGATGACCTCAACTCAGCCTTCCTTCATCCCTGAGAAGCTGAAAAGTGGGAAATCAGAGCCCCACCTCAGGCCTATGGAGGTGGGAAGTTGGGGGACATAGCAGAGAGAAGAGAAGGTCTTTGGAAACATATCCTCCCATTCCCCCCAACATGGCCTCTAAGGAGAGGCCCAAGGGGAAGAGCCTGCATTAGGTGCTCATCCAGAGATTAGGTGCAAGGGCATCTGCAGGTTAGAACCTGAGAGAGACACAAGACGGAGTGGGGGAACTCCATGGGGTAGAAAAGCTCCTTGTGGGCAGGGCTTGTTTTGCCTGCTTGACTGATTCTGGTATTCCCAGCCCAAAGCCCAACAGTAGCTGCTTAAATCAAAGCAGAGTGCTCTTCACAACCCAGGGAGGAAGACTGGGGGAGGCAGAAGGAAAGGGTGGAGTAAAGGTGGGAGGGAAACAGGCTCTGGGGGAATAGAAGGTGGGGGGAGGCCTCGATGCCCCCCCCCAGTATGAGAAAGGGGAAAGGGCCAGCCGGACCTTCCATGGGAATTTAAAGAAACGAGGACGGAGGGGGAGGAAGAGGTCAGTAGGTCAACCAGCAGTAAATCCCTACTATGTGCCTGGCAGTCTCTGTTCTCAAGGAACTCACCGTCTAAGGGGGGAGGGGGGAACAACATGCCGACAGCCATATACACACAAGGTACTGGCAGTGTAGACAGACGGGCGATAACTGCTAGAGGGGTTATCGCCCGTCTACACTGCTAGAAGGGGGCACTAGCCCGGCGACTGTTCAAGTCTGGAGGAGAGGGGCCAGGGAGACTCCCGGACTGAAAGATATATAGACGGCTGAGCAGACGACCACTCCGCGGTGCGGAAGCACAAGGGGAAGAGAGACAGGGCGGAAGGAAAAGAAGGACAGAAAGGAATAGGGTCCGGGGGAAAGACCCCCCGCTGACACAAATAAAAGGGGGACCCCCTCGGGGCAGGAGACGGACCCGTTCCCGGGACAGGGAGCAAAAGGAAAAGGAGGGACGGCAACTCCGGGACACGAGGCGGGGGGGGGGGGGGGGGCCGGCAGCCAGACCCTCACCCTCTGGCACTCCCTCCCCCTGGCGACCAGACCCCCCCGGCCGCCCCCCCACTCACCGGCCCCGGGGTGCGGGGCTCCGCAGGCCGGCGGGGCCAGGGGCGACGAGGCCCGGGGCAGCGGGGCCGGGGGCCCCCGGGCTCGGGAAGGGGCGGCCGTGGAAGGCAGGCTGCGGGGGCGCCTGCAGGCTGAGGGGCAGCCCCGGGAAGGGCCGGCCAAGCGCGGCCATGGCGGGCGGTCAGGCCCCGGCTACCAGAGTCTCCTTCTCCCCCTCCTCCTTCCTTCTCTTTCTCCTCCTCCTCTCGGTCCTCGACGTCCTCTTCTTCTTCTTCCTCCTCCACCTCCACCTCCACCTCCTCCTCCTCCTCCTCTCAGGCGCGCTCCCGCCCCCGGCCCCGGTCGACCCCGACCCCTCAGAGGCGCGCGATGGGCACGAGCGCAGGCGCGGACACGAGCGCGGGCGCAGCCCCGAGCGGCCCCCGCCCCCCGCGCGTCACGACTTCTAGAAGTCTCCGCTTGGGGCTCTCCCGGGGCACGCCGGGATGCGTCGTCCCCGCCGCCGGCGCCCCCAGGGGGTGCTGGGAGATGTAGTCGGAACCCCGGAGCCCAAGAGGAGGACTGCCAAGATGGCCGCCGCTCTGCAGGGAGCGTGCATAGGCTCAGAGGGGTTAGGTTTTCGGGGCAGCGGCCGCCATAAAAAGGGGAAGAACGAGGGACTCAGGGGTCTCTGATTTCTTTGGCGGAGGAGATTCCCGTGTCCCCGGAGAGATGCTGCGAAGAGGCATGGGTCACCGAGAGGTCAAGGGATTTGGCATAGTCAACACCCCCTCCCCCATGGCCCCAGGGCGAGGCCCGCCGGCCACGTAAAAATAATACCAATAAATCATCCTGTCATCTCCTTCTCGGATTCTAGCTCTAGGACCCATAATCTTGGGAGCTGGTAACCCTAAGCGGCCTTGTCAGGCCAGGGGGAGAGTAAGCATTGATTAGGCACCTACTGTGTGACAACCAGCCAATAAGCATTGATTAGACAGCTACTGTGTGACAGCCAGCCAATAAGCATTGGTAAGACACCAACTAGGTGCTAGCCAACCAAAAGCATTTATTGCGCACCTACTCTGTGTCAGCCCCTCACGGAGCATTGATTAAGCACTTAGTACTTGCCAGATGCTAATGCTAAGCAATGCCACCCCCACCCCACCCCCCAAAAATGGCAAAACAGTCCCTGCTCTCAAGGAGTTCGTAGTCGAACGATACAGGAAGATCTGGGTTGGACTCGTTACTACCTGTGTGACCAAGGAGTTACTTAACTAGCTTCAGTTTCCTCATCTGTAAAATGGAGCTAACAACAGCACTTCCCTCACAAGGTCATATATAATGTACACTGTGAGGCTCTGCAAATTAAAAAAATATATATAATTTAAATGGTGTTTTACATGCCCATTTTTCTATCTGGAGGTGGGTAGCATGTTTCATCATCTGTCCTCTGGAGTCTTGGTTGATCTTTACATTGATTATATTCTATCTCATTTATATGCCATTTCTTGGTCATCCATTCTACAATTTATGTGCATCCCATCAGATTCCTATTTTTTCCCACCTCATAAAGAACTATAAACATTTTTGTAATTTATTGGAGTTTATTTTCCTTGGGACTAATTCTTCCCTTAATCTAATTCCCCCTTCCCTTTCTCCCCTCTTCCTCCTATTTCCCTGTTAAGTAAATTTTTTACCTAACTCTCAGTGAGTGTATTCTCCCTTTTTTTGACTAGTTTAGATAAGAATGAGGTTTCTGTGTCAGCTGCACCTCTCATCCCCTCCACCTTGTTTGTATTGATGTCTCTGTGCACACTCCAATTATGTGAGATAATTTCCCCTAACTTTCCTTTCCCTTCTGCTCCCACTATGTGCCTCTCTTCTCCTCTCTTTCCCTTTTTAAGCTCTTAAAAACAAAACAGAACCAGTCCCAGGTTTTATCTGATTGGATTCCCTCTCTGAATCCTAATGCTGATAGGGTTCAGAAAGGATATGTGCATGTATCATTTCCCTATATTTGAATGAAGCAGTTTGTTTTCCTTTTGTTCTTTATCATTGTTTATTCATGGTTACCTTTTTATGTTTCTATTCATTACTGTATTTGAACTTCAAATTTCTTTGCAGCTCTGGTCTTCTCATTAGGAATGCTTGGAATTTCTCTATTTCACTAAGGATCCCGCCCCCTCCCTCCCATATTTTTATGAGTTTTAGTTTTAGTTTTGTTGGATAAGCAGGTTGTAAACCCATATCCTTTACCTTCTGGAATATTGTGTTTCATGTTCTCTATTTCTTTATAGTAGTGACTGCTAAATCACATATGATTCTAACTGTGGCTTTTTGGTACTTGAATTCTTTATTTCTGGATATTTCTTTCTGAATGTTTTTTCTCTGACCTGGAAGCTCTGAATTTTGGCTATAATGTTTTTAGGACTTTTCCTTTAAGATTTTTCTTTCTGAAGATGAACAGTGGATTCTTTCCATTTCTACTTTGCCCTCAAATTCTAAGAGATCTATGTGGGCAGTTTTTCTTAAGATTTCTTGAAAATTTCTTTTTTGGGAATGCAACAACTTTATTGAAAGAAAAGTACAACAAAACTACTCAAAAGCTTGAAAGAATCCTGAGATTTCTTGAAGATTTCTAAATGGCTCAGTGGGTTGGGAGCCAGGCCTAGAAATGAGAGGTTCTGAGTTCCCCTCTGGCCTGTCACTTCTAGCTGTATAATCCTGGGCAGATCATTTAATCTCCATTGCTTAACCCATATTACTCTTCTGCCTTGGAACCAATACACACTATTGATTCTGAGATAGAAGGTAAGGGTTTTAAAAAAAAGAATTCCTTTTAATATTCTATCTACTTTTTTTTTGGTCATGGGGTTCAGATAATCCAATGAATATTAAAATTTACCCCCCTTGGCTCATTTTCTAGGTTAACTGTTTTTACTATGAGATACCTTATATTTTCTTTTCTTACTTTGTTTTTATATTTCTTGTTGTCTCATGAAGTCTTTGGCTTCCATTTGGTCCATCCTCATTTTCAGAGCATTTGTTCTTTCAGCAAGGTTTTACATCTCTGATGCCAAGCTATTAAATACTTTTATAATTCTGTCTTCTATAGTTTTCATTTCTTCTCCACTTTTCCCCTCAAGTACTCTTATTCCATTTATAAAAGCATTTTTAACTAAAAAAAAAACCCCAACACACACACACAAACACCCTCTTGCTTCATTTCTTCTAGGAATTCTAGTTGAATTTCTGCCCAAGTTAAATCTTCCTCTGAAAAAGTGTTTACAGATGTTTTGGAGTCATTCTCTTCTGTGTTTGTGTTTTGAACATTAGTGCCGTCATAATAACTTTCTGGTGTTGGGTTTGTTTTTTTCCTCCCCAATCTTCTAGCCTATTTCCTGACTTTGGACTTGATGTTAGGGCTGGGCTCTGTACACTTCTGGAGGAAAGGTCTGGAATGGTCCTGTTGCTGCTTTCTTGGAGTATTGGATATTTTGTTATTTTGGGATCACAGGGACAGATTGGAGACCTGCAAGCTTTCTGTGCTCCCAAAGTGGCTTGATCCAGGGCAAAGTCTAAGGTCTAAGCAAGGGTAGATGCTACTGGGTTTTCCTCTATCTTCCAGATGGAAAGATCTGTTGGTTCAGAGTGGCAGAACTGTAGATTCTCTTTAGTCTAGGATTCCTGCTTTAGTTATTCCTCTGAAGGCTGGGCTAGATCCTAGAAGTGAGGCCTTGTTCTGAGCTTGAATTTTGAGCCACACTGCTGCTGCAACCCCCTTCTAAATTTCCTCCTTTCTTGGTTCACTACCTAGGGCCTCCAACCCCCCTAAGATGGAATATTATGGAGAGGTTGAAGTCTCCTTCTCATTTTGCCCTCAATCTGCATCTGGGTAATGGGCTACAGCTGCTAGTTCCCAACTGCCCCTGTAGTAGCACTCCAGAATGAGTCTCCTTGCGGCTCTGAGGAATAAATGAAAGCAGATGAACTCCTGAATGGTTTTTCAACATTTTAATTACTCTAACAAGTACTTGTATCATGGTAAGGACCTTTCTGTCAGATTTAATCTCTTTGGGCTTTATGGGCAAAATGAGGACCTTGGAAAGATCACTGGCTTGAGGAAGCTAGGTAACTCAGTGGATAGACAACCAGGCCTGGAGAAGGTAGGTCCTGGGTTCAAATTTGGCCTCAGATATTTTTAACCCTTACGGCACACAAGCAAACTGAGTCACAAGCTTGGCCATGGAACGAATTAAACTTGTGTGTCAAGGTACCACTGCACTTCACTACCAACCATCCTGTCCTTCAGTCTTCTCATCTCCAGGTTAAAGACTTCTAGTTTCTTCAGCTGATCCTTATATGGCTCTCCTTATTCCAGGGCATCTTCTGTCTGGGTTACTCTTCTGTGGCTCCAAGGAGCTGTAGTGAGGCCAGCAGTCACACCCTGGCAGATAGGCTAACAGATAGACCCCCAAAACATGCTGGCGAATTGGAGGGATGTTTACTCCAAAGGCCATGAAGGCAGCAGAAGCAGGAGCTGTGGAGTGCTAAAAGCTTGGCTAGCCATGGAAGATGCTGCAGGCCATCATCAGTCATCCTGATTCTTGTCTTGCCATTGGATTTTAATGATTCTGGAAGAGATAGTGAGGCTAGATGGGACTTTGTGCTACTGTGCCTCACTTAAATCCAATTTATGTGCGAGTCAAAAGAGATCACCTTGTGATGCAATTGGTTCTCTTCTAAAGGAACCAGCTACTTTGTAAGTGTTTAACCTTCACTCTATCCAAAATGAAGGACAGACAACTATAGTTAATAAACTCTCCTTCCTTTTTCCCTCCCTCCTTCCCTTTTTTCCCTCCCTTTCTCCTTCCCTTCTTCCCGCCTTCCCTCTTTTCCTCTCTTCTTCCCTCTTTTCCTCTCTCCCTCCCTCCCTCCCTCCCTCCCTCTCTCCCTTCCTTCCTTCCTTCCTTCCTTCCTTCCTTCCTTCCTTCCTTCCTTCCTTCCTTCCTTCCTTCCTTCCTTCCTTCCTTCCTTCCTTCCTTCCTTCCTTCCTTCCTTCCATCAATGTCTTTCTTAAATGTGATGTCCAGAATCAGATCACTCACTCAACAAATATTTATTTCAGCATTGTGCCAGGAGCCTGAGATACAAGTAGAAATAAATAAATCCCTTTTGGTGATTCTAATAGGGGAGACCACAGTTCAGATAAAACAGTATCTGGCATAAAAGATTCCATACATCTCCTTACACATATATGCTGTACCAGGAGGTTGGGGAGGGAGGGAGAGCACTAACAGTTGGGGAAATCTAGAAAGGCTTTATGAAAAAGATGGCACTTGAGCTGCCTCTTTTAAAAAACAAAACAAAACAAAAAACTTTTGCCTTTTGACAAGGCAGAAGATCACTAAGGACTAGGAAATGGGAGTTAAGTGACTTTCTCATTGCCTGAATCACATTTGAACTCAGAACCCTCTATATCCAAACCTGGCTCTCAATCCACCAAATCACCTACCTGCCCTTGAGTTAGTTGCTTCTTAAAGGAAGAGACCCAGAGGTGGAGAGGAGGAAGTGCATTCCAGGGTTGTGGGGGAAATGGAGCACAATACTCCAGATGAAGCATGACTAGGGCAGAGGACAAGAAGGATTCTAGGGAACCTCATTTCTGAAAGCTATACCACTCTTGAGGCAGCTGAGAGAGAGAAAAGAAGAAGAAGGAGGAGGAGGAGGAAAGGAAGGAAGGAAGGAAGGAAGGAAGGAAGGAAGGAAGGAAGGAAGGAAGGAAGGAAGGAAGGAAGGAAGGAAGGAAGGAAGGAAGGAAGGAAGGAAAAAAGAAAGAAAGAAAGAAAGAAAGAAAGAAAGAAAGAAAGAAAGAAAGAAAGAAAGAAAGAAAGAAAGAGAAAGAAAGAAGGGCTAGACCCTTGAACTTGCTGATTCTATGTAAGGAAACAGTCCTCCTCTCCCATTCAGTCACTGATAGGCTTCCCTTCTTTCTCCCCAACTCCAAGGCCACCAAGGGAGCTGCATGGCTCAGTTCCCAGAACATGTTAGCCATGATGTCTATGTATATACATAGTTACTTTACGGCACAATTTACAGCCAGGAAGGGGACCACATCTCATGGGTCAAGGTAACTTGTGGAATCCCCCTTGTCTGTAAATGCTATAGATATGAGAAAAGCAAAGTCTACACTGCTTGTCTTGCCTAATTTTAGGAAACACAAGGTGCTTCTTAACCCTGAATGGCGGGTGAGAAGTTTGCTTCCTGGGGTTTTCACAGGAGCTACAAGATCATTCTATTTCCATGAAATCTTCCCCAAACAAGAAATAATATGCAGACTTAATGATAACTATTCCCCTAAGGATGGGACTTTTAGATTATTGTGGAATGTTTAAGGGAGTGGAGGGGGAAAAGACTTGGCAGAGGGATACAGGGGTTGCCATGGAGACCTACTGTTTTGCCCATGGAGATGGGGCATTTTGACTAAAAAGTCATAACAAGTCCACACCACTCCTGTAAAATCTTCCTGACAAAACTTTCCCAAACCATCCTGGGCCTAGTGAGTACCTTGTGTCCTTTTATTTCCTTAATTTCATGTTTATATGTATTTTATATGGAATTCAATTTAGTTTAGGGCAGCTAGGTGACACAGTGGACTAGAGTACTATGCTTTGAGTTCGGAAAACACCTTTTACTGAGTTCAAATCCAGCCTCAGACACTTACTAGCTGTGCAACTCTGGGCAAATCCCAACAATATTTGCCTCAGTTTCCTCATCTGTCAAATAAGGAATTGACAAACTACTCTAGTATCTTTGCAGAGAAAAACCCCAAATAGGATCATAAAGAGGCTGAAAAAGTCTGAACAACAACGTTTTGGTTCAGGTGAAGAAGTGTTTATTAAATACTAACTATGAGCAAATGGCAATCATGTGGTATAATGGATAGCATGTCTGTCCTTGGAATTGTTGAAGGAAGTTATTTAGGAGACCTTGATCCCTGGGGCAGAGGTCTAAGCTCTGGTCCCCCTTGGGGTCAACATGAGAATCAACAATTAAGCATGGCAGAGTGTGGCAGAGAAAGGAAGGACAGGAGAATGTCACCACGACTGGCACGATGTGTGAAAGCTAGTGGGCTGGGAAAGGTTTTTATAACCCAGGTAGGAATGCACTGGTCTCTCTCTTCACTTCCACAATTGAGATATGACAGCAGTGCTGCTGCTGCAAGGGGTATAGGGCAGTGATGGCGAACCTGTTAGAGACAGAGTGCCCAAATTTCAACCCTCTCACCGCATGTGAGCACCCGATCTTGCCCAGACAGGGGAAGGAGGAAGTGCTCCCATTGGGCTGCTGGGCAGAGGGGCAGGTGATATGAGAAATGCCCTCAGGCATGAGTTCCCTCCAGCTCCAATGCCATAAGTTTGCCAACTCAGGTATAGGGCCTCAGCCAGTCTAAATGCAGAATCGATTCTATTTGGGCTAATATTTCTTTAAGGGAAATCTCTCTCTCATCTCTCTCTCACTTTATTAACAAATGCTTATAACTCTGGCCAGACCCTTTTTATTCCTAACAGAGTTAAGAAGACGTAGGTTCAAATCCTTCTTTTGATACATAATGGCTCTGGGACTGTGGCCAAGCCAGTGGTGTCGAATTCAAATAGAAACAGGGACCACTCAACTATATGAGGCTCTCTGCAGGCCTCATGTTGACTTAGAAAACCATACATGCTTTTCTTAATTTCTTTGATATTTGTTTTTTTAATTAAAACATTAACATTAAAATTGGATAAAAAAACACATTTTAATCTGGTTCAGTCACACTTGGGAGCACTAAGGACCAAGTCAGCTTGGTGTCTGACAATTCTGCCCTAAGCAGGCTGTCTAGGACTATGAGCTTCAGCTGAATTGCCCGTTTGCATCAGTGAAAGAAATTCCACACTGGAAATCCCTCCAGATTAATGAAATTACAGGTCTGGACAAATACCAAAGATTCTATGGGGGAAGCTAGGTGTCTCAGTGGCTAGAGAGT
This sequence comes from Monodelphis domestica, assembly GCF_027887165.1. NCBI lineage: Eukaryota > Metazoa > Chordata > Mammalia > Didelphimorphia > Didelphidae > Monodelphis > Monodelphis domestica. The sequence goes on from NC_077229.1 coordinate 22,620,988, forward strand.
CAGGCCTGGAGAAATGAAGTCCTAGGTTCAAGGGGGGCCCAGATACTTCCTAGCTATGTGACCATTAACCCCCACTCCCTAGCCCTTACCACTCTTCTGCTTGGAAACAGAATTTAGTATTGAGAAAGTAAAGGTTTAAACAAAAGAAAGAACTTTGGAGGTTATATAGTCTTTCTAACCCCTACTTTTCTTTCTTTCTTTCTTTCTTTCTTTCTTTCTTTCTTTCTTTCTTTCTTTCTTTCTTTCTTTCTTCTTTCTTTCTTTTCTTTCTTCTTCTTTCTTTCTTTCTTTCTTTCTTTCTTCTTCTTTCTTTCTTTCCTTCTTTCCTTCTTTCCTTCCTTCCTTCCTTCCTTCTTTCTTTCTTTCTTTCTTTCTTTCTTTCTTTCTTTCTTTCTTTTCTTTCTTTCTTTCTTTCTTTCTTTCTTTCTTTCTTTCTTTCTTTCTCTTTCTTTCTTTCTTTCTTTCTTTCTTTCTTTCTTTCTTTTCTTCCTCCCCCATCTCTCCCTCTACCCCTCTCTCCCTCTCTCCCTTCCTTCCTTCCTTCCTTCCTTCCTTCCTTCCTTCCTTCCTTCCCTTCCTTCCTTCCTTCCAATTCCATTTTTCTTTGAAGTTTTGTATGTGGTTGCTTGGATCTCACTGTCCCCTGTTGATTTTAGTTTTGTTCTTTGTTGCCGTAGAAATTTGCTAGAGTTAAGTGTTTCTTTTGCTATTTGCTCATTTTCCTAGCCTTTTTTTGCCTGTTGACTGGGAGTTTTGAAAGTTGCTGATTCTGTCTCCTCTGCTAATGGTTTATAGGTCTCAACCCTCATAGCTATTTTGCCCTGGGACCAAGGGTTTCACCATAGCATAGGCTTGAAAGGACCAAGCACTATGCATTTCCAGGCCTCACTGGACTGGTATCAGGCCCTAGGACTTCAAGGGGTGGATCTGGGATCTGGGATACTCTATTGTTGTTGGTGTAATAAGCAGGTTCCAAGGATAGTGAAGTTGGCTTATGCTCAGGCTTAGAACCTGGAGAAGTGGGGGTGAAGGTGGGGGGATTGACCAATACTCCTCTGTATTCAGTTTGCTTCTGGTTTCCCCCCTTATCCTGTGAAAATCAACTATTTCTACCTACCTTAAAGTTGCATTCAGCAGGAGAGCCCCCTTCCTTAATCTTACTTGACATGGGCACTGTACCCCAGAAACCCAGGCGAACTATTATCAGGGGAACTCCTTGTTTTTTCCTGACTCTGAGCCTAAAAACACCCAATGACCCCACCTAGGGTCCTGAGATGACTATCTTCCTTTGATCATCCTCTAGATAGACAGAAAGATGCACCTTCAGGCCACACCTCGATCCTATCAGACATCTGTTTGTCCCCTAAAACTAAGGAATCTTTATGTCCCCAGGCAGACCCAGTATGATCACCCCACCTCATGCCTGAGTGACTAACTGTTGTGAAGAATGTATAAAGTCCCCAGAACTGATGTCGTCGGGGGGACAGCCTCTCCATCCATGCTGTCCTCTTGGGGGAACAGCCTTTCCTTTCATGCTGTCCTCCCAGGAACTGCTCCCCATCTTGCTGTTCCACCTTGTTATCCTCCTGGCCACTCTCAACATTACTTTCTAAATTAATAAATCTCTTTTTGTTTTTAAGCTAAGTTTCGGAGTCATTGCATGCTTGCAAAAGGCATCCTTCCGGAACCCCAAAGGGTATCCTTCCGTGCCCATAACGTTACTCTTGGTTTTTTATTCTTGTTGTTTTTGAGGTGCTTTCTGAAGATTGGTTTAGAAGGACTGTCAGAGTGGTTTCAACTTTTGCTGCTACTAAGCCGCCATCTTGACACTGCCCTCTATGGAAGGAACTTGGAGTGGATTTCCTTTGGAAAAGAGAAGATTCAGGGGCAGACATAATGACTCTCTTTAAGCAGGAGAATCTGTTTGCCTAGAGAAGGCAAAACTAGCAAAAATGGATTAAAGTTGTGAATTGGAAAATTGATTTTGATGATAAGTTCCTAACTATAATTGTTTTTTATTCAGTCATTTCAGACTTCTCTGACTCTTCATGATCCCATTTGGAGGTCTCTTGGCAAAGATACTGAAATAGTTTGTTAGTTCCTTCCCCAGCTCATTTTACATATGAGGAAACCGAAGTAAACAGGGTGAAGTGACTTTCCCAGAGTCACACAGCTAGTGTCTGAGACTGGATTTGATCTCACAAAGATGGGTCTTCTTGACACCAAGCCTGACACTCTAGCCACTGTGCCACCAACTAAGCCACCTAGCCACCCTCCTAACAATTAGAGCTATCCAAAAGTAGAATGGGCTACCTCAAGAAATGGTGGGATGGGACAGTTGGGTGGCTCAGTGGATGGAGAGCCAGGCCCAGAGATGGGAGGTCCTTGGTTCAAATCTGGCCTCAGACACTTCCTAGCTGTGTGACCCTGGGTAAGTCACTTGACCCCCATTGCCTAGCCCTCAGCACTCTTCCACCTTGGAGCCAATGCACAGTATTGATTCCAAGACAGAAGGTAAGGGTTTAAAAAAAAATGGTGGGCTCCTTCTCATTGGGTGTCTTCCAGCAGAAGTTGCATGACTCCTTGTTAGATTCCTTTCTTTGTATGGGTTAGACAAGGTGGCTGCTGGGGCCCCTGCCTTCTTTAAAATTCTGTTCTTTAAAATTCTGTGATTCTGTATAGCAGAGAGTGGTGGATTTGAATCAAGGACAGCTTGGTTCTAATTCTACCTTGGAAACTTATTAGTGGACAAACTATGATCAGAGCCTCAGTTTCCTTTTCTTTCTTTCTTAACTTTTAATAACATTTTATTTTTTCTACTTGAATGTAAAAAATATTTAACATTCTTTTTTTTTAAATTCAGGTTCCAAGTGTTCTCCTTCCCTCTCCTCTGCCCTCCCTGAGATAATAAGTAATTTGATATAGATTATACATGTGCAGTCATGCAAAACATATTTCCATCTTAGCCATGATAGTGAAGGAAGACACACACACACACACACACACACAAAAGAAAGCGAAAAACGGTCTGCTTCGATGATCTGCATTCAGGGTCCTGCAGTTCTCTTCCTGCATGGAGATGGAAAGCATTTGTCATCCTGAGTCTTTGGAATTGTCCCGGATCATTGGACCGCCGAGAATAGCCAAGTTGTTCACAGTTGATCACCGAACAATATTGCTGTGACTGTGTACAATGCCCTCCTGGCTCCACAGAGCCTCCGTCTCCTAGTGAGAAATGTACATAATAGTACTTATACTACCTACTTCACAGGGTTATGGTGTGAAAAATACTAGGTTCAAAAGAGATATAGGTGCATGTCAATGAATTATTATTATTATTATTGGAAAAAATCCTTACCTTTCATATCTGTGTATTGGTTCCAAGGCAGAAGAGTGGTAAGGGCTAGGCAATATGGGAGTCAAGTGACTTGGCCAAGGTCACACAGCTAGGAAGTATCTGAGGCCAGATTTGAAATCAAGATCTCTTGTCTCTAGGCCTGGCTCTCAATCCAGCTGCCCCCAAGAACTACTTTTATAGCTGTTGAATATGTCCTCAGATAAAATTTCTCTTGGTGGCATGACCTGGGGCACAATTCCTGGGCTAATTGATTTGACCCAGCAGGAGCATTTCTAATGCTTTCCTGGCTCCTGTTGAACAATGAATGTCCTAATTATAAGGGATCCTTATGTATTTATTCGGCTACTGTACCTAAAGAGATTTCCTGAGTCCTGAAGGCAATGTTCTTGCCCTTGTGGGGATTATTGGATGTACCTGAAAGCAGTAAAACTTTGTTTATTCATAATTCTGCTTAAGAGGGATTTTTTCAGGGAGTCAATCTGACCTTACCCACAATTGGGGTGGAATTAAAGAGGTTTTACTGTCTTTGTTACTTTCCTGTCCCAAGGGATTCTGGTCCCAAGACCCTGATCCTTCCTTCCTTCCGGTTTCATGCAGAAATCTGTCTCCCCATCCCTCGCTTGCAGGACAGTTTGATTTCTCCCTGATCTCTCCTTGTCCCGGAAAGAAGGCCACTTAGAGCACCATAGAATTCCGAGCCGGAATGACTATGAGATCATTGAGACTAACATCTTCCTCCCAATTTTATAGAGGAAGAAACTGAGGTCCAGAGAATACAGTGATAAACTAGAGAGTGCAGAGAAGGGTAACTGGACTGGGGAACAGCCTCAAGACCGACTGTTCTATTTGAGGACTGGCTGAAGGATCTAGAGCTGCTTAGGCTGGAAAAGAGGAGACTGAGGGATGATGGGAAAACTGTCTTTATTTATTTTCAGACCTGGCAGAAGGAGAGACGAGGTGTGCTCTGCTTGGCCCCAGACGGTAGAGCTGCCCGCCAGGGATGGCATGAGATGGAAGAAGGAAGGATTTATCTTGATGTGAGAAAAAAAACTCCTGCTAATGAGCTCCATCCATCGCTCCAGTGGGAGAGGTTTCACAGTCAGGGGTGGTCTTCAAGCAAAGGCTTGTCACCCCTTGTCAGGTAGGCAATAGAAAGACTAACCAGTGCTTAGCAGCAGTTCTTGCCACATGCTAGGTGCTTTATAAATGTTTATTGATTATTATTTTTAAAATAACCCTTATTTTCTGTCTTAGTATCAATTCTAAGACAGAAGAATGGCAAGGGCTAGGCAGTTGGGGTTAAATGACTTGCTCAGGGTCACACAGTTAGGAAGTGTCTGAGATTAAAAAAGGCTGGATTAAAAAAAATCTTATGGGAGGTCCTAGGTTCAAATATGACCTCAGACACTTCCTAGCTGTGTGACCCTGGGCAAGTCATTTCACCCCTATTGGCTAGCCCTTACCACTCTTCTGCCTTGGAACCAATACACAGTATTGATTCCAAGATGGAAGGTGAGGGTTTAAAAAAAAAATCTTACTTTCTGTTTTAGTAATAACTCCAAGACAGAAGGGTAAGGGCTAGGCAGTTGAGTTAAGTGACTTGCCCAGGGTCACACAACTAGACAGTGTCTAAGGTCAGATTTGAGCCCTGGTCCTCCCGACTCCAGGCATGACACTTTATGCATTGTGCTATATAGCAGCCTTCATGTTTATTGCTTATTGATAATTTCTTGTTCAAAATAGAGCAGATACTTCTGAGTTCCCTTTCTCAGATGATGTTGTTCTTTGTCTTTATTGAGATCACATTGTTCTGAAAAAACAGATCCAGGATTTGAATACAATTCTCCAACTCCTACTAGGCAGCTAAGGGGTTCAGTGGATAGAGTGCCAGGTCTGGAGTCAGGAAGACTTCTCTTCCCAAGTTCAAATCGGGCCTCAGATACTTATTAGCTTAACCCTTCTGGTCTCAGTTTCCTAATCTGTCAAATGAGCTGGAGAAGGAAATGACAAACTATTCCAGTATTTATGCCAAGAAAATCTTAATTAGGTCACAAGGGGTTGGACACAACTGAAAAATGACTAAACTTCTGCTACTCCATCCAGGGCTATTTCCATTAGATAGTATCAATTCCTGTGGCTGGTGTAAGCCATACAGTGATGTCTTATTTTCTGGAAATAAACCCCTTCTCCCCAAAAAATTCTATTTGAGTCACATCATCATCATTCTGCATCTTTGCAACCAAAAGATTTGTGGGAAAGCCACTATGGAAAGGGACAGAGAGTATAGACTTTAAAATTTTAGGTTTTCATGCTAATATGAAAGTTCTAAAGTAAAATTGTGATCAGCAATTAAAAATATTATAGCTTAAGTCAAAATGACTTTTTTTTTTAAACCCTTACCTTCCATCTAGGAGTCAATACTGTGTATTGGCTCCAAGGCAGAAGAGTGGTAAGGGCTAGGCAATGGGGGTCAAGTGACTTGCCCAGGGTCAAAGAGTTGCAAGGGTAGGCAATGGAGGTTAAGTGACTTGCCCAGGGTCACACAGCTGGGAAGTGTCTGAGGCCAGATTTGAACCTAGGACCTCCCATCTCTAGGCCTGGCTCTCAATCCACTTAGCCACCCAGCTGCCCCCAAAATGACTTTTAGTAGCTTTATTTACAAAGAGGTGGAAAGAGTGAAAGTGGAGAAATGTAAAAAGAGGTTAGAGAAATGTCTAGCCTATCACCCTAAATGTTGCTCTGGTGTCTGGCTCAGCCCCAGCAGGGCTTGATAACCTTCAGCCAGTGGACCCAGTGGTATCTTCAGCAAGGGTTCCACCATGCAGCCTCCTCCAGGAAAGGAAGGCCTCTCCAGAACCAATCTCTCATGAAGCCAGGAAAGGAAGGCCAGCTACTTCCCCAGCAAGCTGATGCAGGATCCAGGGAAATTCTCTTCCTTCAGTCCAGCTCACCCAATACAGAATCTCCCAAGATTAAGTCCAAAGGAGAAGACTGAAGGCCAAGTCCAAAAGGCAAAGTCTAAAAGGTGAAGTACAAGGCAAGTCACAAGATGAAGTCCCAAAGGGGAAGCACCCCAGACAGGAAGTTCAGGACTTTTTATAGTCCTTTTTCCATGTCACTTCCTGTCCCTTCTTCCACTTTACAGGAACCAATTGCAGTCTTTCAATTTGCTTAGCACTGCCCAGGGGCAGGGCAGTGACCTCTGGAGTTGTCACCCACTTTAGCTAGTGACTTGTGAACCTCCCCTACTTAGTGTTAAGTAAGGGTGCTTAGGTTTTTGATTGATTAATTTAAAAGTTGCTGATTGATAGACAAAGAAAGTTTGATTCTCTCTTCACAGTACCTGACTGACAGGATTCTGGGTTCTCCTTATTCCTAGAAGAACTTGTATCTGTGATTATAGGTGCTTTAAAGTCATTCATTACTGTTCTTCCAAGATGAGTTCCTTTGTACAATGAGTGTTTGAAAGGAGTTTGCCAAGAGCTTTCCTTTGTAACAGTCAAGCTATTTACTTGGTCTTCAGATATGAGATAGCTATGGCACAGTGTGTGGAGTGCTGGATGTAGTGTCTGTAAGACCTGAGTTCAAATCCATTCTTAGACATTTATTAGCTATATTTTGTTGGTTAAGTCATTTAACCTCCCTCAGCCTCAATTTCCTTCTCTGTAAAATGGAAATAATGACACCCATCTTCCAGGATTATTGTGAGGATCAAATGAGATAATATGTATAAACCCTGAAGCACTATATGAGTGCTAGGTATTATTTTTACTAATGTAGATGATATATGGCATGTACAGATATTCTGTGCCTGCTTCCAGGTGATCAGATAGAAGTTTGGGGGGTATCCACTTTGTATATATGTGACTCATAGATGGTCATGGATGGTCATGTGAGATAATGAAGAGTCCCCTAATAGACTGCTTCACTGGAAGATATAAAGGGATATGCAGGAGGAACAGTGTTCTATCCACTGTATTGCCAATGGATATCCCATGGTTGACATGTGTGAATCTTAAAAACTACTCAGACTGTACTTTAGAAGATTTGATTTAGCTATTTCCTTATTGTAACAATGGAGATACTTGGTCTAACAAGAATCAGGAATGTATTGGGAACTTTTAAAATTACTCCACCCATAATTAGACATACTTTAGGGGAAGATAAAGTTGTAAACTCCTGATTGAACAATGAAGGTACTTAACTCAGACCTTATAGTGAAGCTAGAACTTAAACTAAGTCTATTTTTAGATCTAATACAAAAAGGTGTTAAGTAAAGGTTAAATTAATCACAAAAAGGTCAAGTAACTCACAAAAGGCAAGCTTAACAAAGAAGTATGAAGTACTCATAAGATATAACCAGAGAAGGTGAGAACTAAAGAGTGGTGAGAACTAAGAATGGGCAGTCCTGGAAAAAAAAGCATCTACTGTGATTGGTAGGCATGAAAATTTAGGGGAGGTGACATAAGAGAAAATTTCTTTTAAAAGTAGAGGTAAAAAGTCAGGTGAGGAAATTCAGTTTGGAGTGGAATTGGATTCTGAACTCAGTTCAGGAGATTGAGTTCAGTGGAGGACTGGAGCTTCCTTGGAGATGGTCTCGTAGTGAGTGATAAGTCTGAATCCCTTTCCTTTAGACTGAGGAAGGTCACTTTGGCCAAGGCCTTTAAATACTGCCTGGCTCAGCCTGAGCCAGAGCAGTTTAAATTAATTCTCTCTCTCTCTCTCTCTCTCTCTCTCTCTCTCTCTCTCTCTCTCTCTCTCTCTCTCTCTCTCTCTCTCTCTCTCTCTCTCCTTTCCTTAATCCTTTCATTTATATTAATTAAAAATTACCACAATTCCCAGCTGACTTGGGTATTTTATTATTTGGGAATTTTCCCTGACGACCAAATTATTTAGATTTAAGTCAAAACACTAAAGATTACTTTAGGACAGAAACCCTTTGCTGAACAATGGAAAGGACTTTGACCTATGCTTAAGCATAGAACAGGAATTTCTTTGAGTCATGATTGATTTTAGAATTGATACAATGGAGATACTTGGAATCAATCTCCACCCTATTCAGTCCTAACAGGATTGAGTAAGGGCTACAGCCTAGATCAAAATTTAATTATTCCAATCTCTACCCTACTCAGGTTAACAAGATTTAGAAAGGGCTGTAGCAAAGGATCAAAGATTTAATTATTTGAAAATATGACCTTCAACAGACATGTGCAAAGCCTCTGGGCGGTCCTGGGTTAAGCTAGAGCCTCCATTGGCACAGGGTTTCTGTCCTAAAGTAATCTTAAGAAGGGAAGGAGAAGGAACCTCCCATGCCAATGGGATTCACATTTGTTACAAGGGAATCACTTTAAAAGACTGATATATATTAATTTAAGGTCGCCAAGGAATCAGCTATGTAATTCCTAAATGAAAAACTCAAGTCAGCCGTCAGCCTTTTTTGGAGTTTAATTACAATAGGAGTAAGAAAGGAATTAGAGATATATATAGAGAGAGAAAGGGGAGAGAAGGGAATAGGGCTTAAATACCCCTTCTGTTTAGGCTGGGCCAAAAGGCCCAAGCCCTTAGATAGCTGGGGCAAAGAAAAGAGATCAGTCCCTTTCACTCACGTGTCCAAAATGGAGAAACAGTCTCAGAGGCCCCCACCTTCAGCTTCCTTCAGAGCAACCTTCCTCAGAGCCCAGGAACCACACGGACCAAAAAACTCCACTCTCTCCCTTGAGTCTCCAGACCCTCCTATCTTTAAGGACACCATCCAAGTTGCCTCCCCTCAGTCCTCACATCTACCAATCACTCTTCATCAATTTCCCTGTCAATGGAGGCTCTCGCTTAACCCAGGACCGCCCAGAGGTTTCTGGCTTTTGCACATGTCTGTTGAAGGTCATATTTTCAAATGATTAAATCTATACTCCTTTGCTACAGCCCTTTCTAAATCCTGTTAACTTGAGTATGGTAGAGATTGGAATAATTAAATTTTGATCTAGGCTGCAGCCCTTACTCAATCCTATTAGGACTGAATAGGGTGGAGATTTATTCCAAGTATCTCCATTGTATCAATTCTAAATCAATCAAGACTCAAAGAAATTCCTGTTCTATGCTTAAGCATAGGTCAAAGTCCTTTCCATTGTTCAGCAAAGGGTTTCTGTCCTAAAGTAATCTTAAGAAGGGAAGAGAAGGAACCTCCCATGCCAATGGAGTTCCCATTCCAATAGACTATCAGTAAGAAATTTTCCAAGTATGAAATATCCCAATGGTGAAATTTCCAACATTTATAAGTCTAAGGAATTTTGAGGTTTACACATTCCAATAGTCAAGACTCACTATCAATAGGAAATTTTTCAAGTATGAAATTTCCCAATGGTGAAATTTCCAACATTTATAAGTCTAAGAAATTTTGAGGTTTACACTTACACATGGCAGTGACCTTGTGAATTCCATAGCGCTTGGGAAGCTTTCTGGTATGTCCAGAAAAATAGTGATTGATGATACTGATGGGGGAAGCTCTGAAGCACATAGGATGGCCACCAACCAAGTAACCAGTAAACAAGTACCAGGAGTGGTTGGACAGTGCAATGTTGAGGTGAAATTGAAAATCTCTGATTAACAGTCTTGAAAGAGCACCTTGTGATCTGAGGAAGCATTACCCTCCCAGATTATTTATAACTATAATTATAAGTTTAGTTATGGAATTTAGCAGTGATCAATTGCCCAACTAAGCCCACAGGGGCTGAGCACTTAGGCCTCCTTGTCCTAAACCCAGCCATTATAATTTGTGGAACAGATTCAGTCCTGGGGAAGCCTGATTTTTTATTAGAGGGGTAAGACTCCTTATTTTTGAATTTATTTACTTGTTAACAAACTCTTGCCAATCCAAAGATAATGATAAAGTTATGGCTTATTCCTGGAGTACTTTGGCTTTGGTCTTGATATCCTCATTCCCCCGGTTCCAACCCCAACCAGAGCAAGACCTTCTGAACTTCATAGGGCTGCAACATTTGCCATTGGTATTCTAGTATTATCCACTGGGTCAGTAGCAGCTGGTGGCAGTATCTGCATTGAGAGCCATAGACCTATTGGAGGCAGATTCATAGATCTTTTAAGAGTCAAGCAAAGAACCAGTCCTAAAGGGAATTTTCAAGCACCTTACAAAAGAGAAATAAGAATTGACAAAAATAAGGTGTTATGGGAGGCAGCTAGGTAGCACAGTAAATTGAGAACCAGGCCTAGAGATGGGAGGTCCAGGGTTCAAATCTAGCTTTAGATACTTCTTAGCTGTGTGACCCTGGGCAAATCACTTTACCCCCTATTGCCTATTCCTTACCATTCTTCTGCCTTGGAACCATTACACAGTATTAATTTTAAAATGGAAGGAGAGGATTTTAATACAAAACAAATAAACTAGTAGCTATGAATTACCACATGTACTCTCTAAGTTTGAATCCACTCTCCCCTGGTCTCTCAATATTCGTGCAAGAAAGTGTATCACTAATGTCTTGTGGGATATTTCATGCCAATTATATTAATTAATCCTTTCTTAAAACTACTTAAACTTCACTGACTAAATGTTTAACAATTGATAATCACACCCATGGGGGCTCCCAAGCTATATAGGACTTGAAAGACAACCTCCCAGCACCTCAGGGGACTCCACTGATCAGGGCAGCTCTTTACTGCACCTAGCTCTTGTCTGCTGATATTTTGGGCCAATCTGTAGCTAATCCTCTTGTCTGTGGCCATCCTCTACAAGGAAGAAGTTTTGCTTTCCCACAACTACCACCATTCCCAGGATTCCTCTCCTATCCCATTTAGCTCTGACCACAATGGGATGTCCAAACCTTTCAAAACTGTAAAGTGTGTGACAGATCTCTCTCAGGTTGCTTATTGGGCTAAGATCAGGGAAAAAGAAACACAGAAAAGGTAAAGAAAGTCAAGAGCCAGTGGCAGGGTGCGAGGGGAAAGCCCGAATCATCTACATTTTTCTTGTACTGGAAATTCAAAGTGGAGAACATACTATCTGCCATGCAGGAAATCCAGAACCAGGAGGATCTGAGCCAGAAGCTATTTTTATTTGAATAGATACTGCAACTCTGGAGTTCACAAAGGAGAAGGGAAGGACCAAGGGACTATTTAGCATTTTCCTCACTATTCTAAAATGTCAAGTCCTTTTAGTCCTGGACCACCACATGGCTGGAAGCCACCAGAAAGTTTGTCATCCCCAGAAGGTCCAGGCAATGAGTCATCCATCATGTCTTCAGAAGTGTCTAGGAAAGCTCTGGGGATAGGATATCTAGGATGGCCCCTTTAGGTTCATATGGTCTAGCTCTGTGAAAATGTAACACTAGCTGCCAGTCTGACTGATGGGTTCGACCCAAGAGACAACGAGACCTGAGTAAGGTAATATAGCAAACCTTAAGTGGAGGAAGGAAGTAGGGGGAGGAATGGAGGGAAGAGGCAGCAAGGGGGGCCTGATGCCAAGAGAATTGGTTGGGGAGTCCCATGGTGGGGGGAATGGAGGAGTGGCAATGAGGAGCCCAATGCCAGTAGATGGCTATGGAGTCCTGTCTGAGTTGGGGAAGATAGAGGGTCTTATAGGATTGGGGAAGGAAGGGATGGAGGGAACAAGGCAACGTGGATCAATTTCATTGGCTGTTTCTGGGAGAGGGTGGTTCTCAGGAATGGATGTGGGCAGGACATGGTCAAGTTACACTTTTGTCTAGGTCGAGTCCTGGTGTTCTGCCAGGTGTTGCTGGGGCGTTTTGCCTAAGGTCTGTCACTAGCCTGCACCCCTTTTTTCCTCTTTGGTCCTCTAAGACCAGCCTTGGGTTTTGACATCAAGTTTGATTGGATTAAACTGATCTTAATTGGATTAAGCTGTAACCTATCCCACCCTCTGGTCAAATCAAGAGCTTGGGGGAGGAGAAGAGCAGGCAGGCAGGCATGGGGACCCTGGAGGACTCCTGGCTTCCTGGTATTCAGAAGACTCTTGCCTCTTGCCCCTCATGACTTCTGGGATCTGGAAGACACGTCTCTGATCCAGACTGAGGTAGGAGTCTGCCAAACCAGAGCGACTCAGAAAAGGGACATCACATGCAGTATGAATGGAATTTAGGAAAGGCCTAGAAGAGGTGGCTAGCAGAGCTCTGGGGCAGCCACAGTGTAGAGCCCTGGCTAAGGAAGCCCTGGTGCACACACAGTAGTGTTTGGGGCTGCCCAGAAGTTGGTACAGCCAGCTGGAGGAGGAGGCTTGTGAAGGGAATAAGCTAGTCGTATGTGGCCGATACCCTTTCTTTCTCTGATCCACTTATAAAAATTATTGAATAAATATATATATAAACTAAGACACATTCTCAAGAGAACCTTAATCTTAACAATTAAAAAAGAAAGGCAGACTTTGCAGAAACTTTTACTCTAGGCCCAAATGCTACCTCTGGGAAATTCATTCATTCTCCAACTATTTAGTTCCACTAGCAGCACCAACCCCTCCTGGATCACTGCCTTGTCATGGCGGAGGGGCTTGTGCAGCTCAATGAAACTATGAGCTAAGCTATGCAGGGTCACCCCGATGGATAGAGGATTTTGACAAAAAGTGATCCAGTGGAGAAGGAAATGGCAAACCACTCCAATATCTCTGTCAAGAAAATCCCATGGACAACACTAAAATAATAAAAGTTCCTACACTGGAAGGTAAGCCCTCAGGTCAGAAGAGGTCCAGAAAGTTACCCGGGAAGGGCAGAGGACAACTATAAGTAGCTCCAATACTAATGAAGTGACTGGGTCAAAGCTAGAAAGAAGCTCAGTTAGATGGATACACTGTGGTACAATCGATTTTAATGGACTTCTCTACTAGCAGCAATGCAGTGATCCAAAACAATTCTGAGGGCCTTATAAGAAAAAACACTATCCACATCCAGAGAAAGAACTGTGGGAGCGGAAATGCAGAAGAAAAACAACTGCTCAATCACATGGGTTGATGGGGATATGATTGGGGATGTAGACTCTAAACCATCACCCTAGTGCAATTATTATCAACAATATGGAAACAGATCTTGTTCAATAATACATGTAAAAGCCAGTGGAATTGCACGTCGGCAATGGGAGGGAGGTGAGGGTAGGGGAGGGAAAGAACATGAATCTTGTAACCATAGCAAAATCTTCTAAATTAATTAATTAATTAAAATTAAATATTTTTAAATTTTTAAATTAAATAATAAAATATAGATAATAATATATAATACATAATAACATATGATAATAAATACAATATATAGTATATGTTATATATAATAATAATAAATGAATAAATAAAATATAATTAAAACATACTAAAATAATAAATAAAAATAATAAATAAATAATAAAAGTTAATTTAAAAATTAAAAAAAGTTTAGTTACAGATGTGTTTGATGATGAAAGGAAAATCTGATGCTGTAAAGATCATAGCAACATAGCATAGGAACCTGGAATGTCAGGAACCAAGATAAGCTGGATGTGATCAAACGGAGATGGAAAGATTAAAAGTTGACCTCTTGGGTGTCATTTAACTTAAATGGATGGAGATGGAGATGGGTGAATTGAATTCAGGTTGTGTGAGATAAAAAATGCTGACGAGTGCCCTGCTCAAAAATGAGCACATGTGCCCCACTGATTCATATAAACAAAACCTGGAATCAGAAGGTAGGAGTAAAAAGAGGCAGTTGTTTATTCTCTTCATGAAAGAGAACCCTTTGATGATGGGCTAAGAAGTGCCAACTGACCAGGCAGCAAAAAGGCAATATATACAAGTTCCCAACCAAAGGCTCCTCCCCACTTCCCTGTCAGGCCCTGGATCCAAAACACCTGTGTTTCCCACCCAGTTCAGGCAAGGATAGGGGCGCAACCGAGTTGTTTTGTGCCCTTTCAGGCTCCCTCCCAAACTTGTCCTAGAGTCCTCAATCAACAAAAGGTAACAAACTAGCCTTTGTAAGCTGATTGCCCATTCTCAGAATAGCACACTCAATTCTATCTCACACAAGGTGATCATTCCATATACAGAGGATAATGTTAAGATTAAAATTCTCTGGAGCCCATATATTAATTTATAATTATTTATTAGTCAAAAGCAAGTCAGAGGAAAAAAAAGGCACTTAATCACAGGGCTGGCCACCTAGCTAACCCTAGCTCGCCCTCTGCTTGGCTAGAAGAGAGTGCCAGCTGCCTTACCAGGAAAGAGGCTGCAAACTTCTGTTTGACTTGACCTCAGTCCAGGTCAGAGGCCAGTCTTCCAGATGACAGGAGTCATATGGGACAAGAGGCAAGTGTCTTCTAGGATGTCAGGGAGCCAAGAAACTTCTGGTGTCCTCCCATAGTACACATGTGCCCCCCCCCCCAACTTATCCAGAGCTTCAGGTTTTGTTTTTAATTCAATCAGAGCATGGGGGGGTGAGACCTAAATGGGTTTTCAAAACTTTCTTTTTAAGGAAGGCATTTTTTAAGCTCCCTTTGGGCATGGTTACAAATTGCCCTCCAGAATGGTTGGATCAATTCACAACTCCACCAGCAATGAATTAATGTCCCAACTTTGCCACATCCCCTCCAGCATTCATTACTTTCCTTTGCCAGAACTTTCTTTTTAAAAAGGAAAGAGGAGTATAACTTTATGTTAAATTCTCACATTAAGAATCCCTTAGAAGAAATGGACCAGCCATCATAGTAAATAAAAAGGGGATATCATCTCCATCCCAAGTATTCATATAGGCTATTTGTGCTCAAGCTATGTAGAATCTTCTGAGCTTATATTGGTCTGAACAGCCTCACTCAGACCCTGTACATTGAGCCTGACATAGTGATATCACTTTGGTCTTCTTTGAGTACAGAGGACAACAACCAAGACAAGTCTAAGCTCCCATCACTGATAGTGAAGAGGCCAAAGTTTATCAGTTCTTTGAAGATCTACAACATCTTCTAGAAATAACATTACAAAAGTATGTTACATTCATAATAGGGGATTGGAACACTTAAAGTAGGAAATCAAGATAAGTGAGATAACAGGCAAGCTTGGCCTTAGGAAAAAAAACAAAACAAATAAAATAGACAAAGTACTGGTTAATCTAATAAAAAAAGGAAAGAAGAAAATCAATAGTATCAAAGATGAAAAGGGTGACCTCACCTCTAATGAAGAGGAAATTAAGGTAATTATTAAGAGCTATTTTGCTCAATTATATGGCAATAAATACAGCAATCTAGGTGAAATGGATCAATGTTTACAAAAATATAAATTGCCTAGATTAACAGAAGAGGAAATAGAATACTTAAATAATCCCATCTCAGAAAAAGAATTTGAACAAGTCATCAAAGAACTCCCTAAGAAAAAATCCCCAGAGCCAGATGGATTCACAAGTCAATTCTATCAAACATTCAGAGAACTAATCCCAATCCTATACAAATGTGACAAAACAAGCAAAGAAGGAGTTTTACCAAATTCCTTTTATGACACAAACATGGTACTGATTCCAAAGCCAGGTAGACCAAAAACAGAAAGAAAACTACAGACCAATCTCCCTAATGAACATATATGCAAAAATCTTAAATAGAACACTAGCAAAAGACTCCAGCAAGTGATCACAAGGATTATTCACTATGATCAGGTGGGATTTATACCAGGAATGCAAGGATGGTTCAATATTAGGAAAACCATCCACATAATTGACCATATTAACAAGCAAGCTGACAAAAATCACATGATTATCTCAATAGATGCAGAAAAAGCCTTTGATAAAATACAACACCCATTCCTATTGAAAACACTAGAAAGTATAGGAATAGAAGGGCCTTTCCTAAAAATAATAAGCAGTATTTATCTAAAACCATCA
Source organism: Monodelphis domestica (assembly GCF_027887165.1). Classification (NCBI taxonomy): domain Eukaryota; kingdom Metazoa; phylum Chordata; class Mammalia; order Didelphimorphia; family Didelphidae; genus Monodelphis; species Monodelphis domestica. The sequence continues at coordinate 22,637,191 of NC_077229.1, forward strand.
GCTAATATCATCTGCAATGGGGATAAACTAGATGCATTCCCAATAAGATCAGGAGTGAAACAGGGATGCCCATTATCACCTCTATTATTTAACACTGTACTAGAAACACTAGCTGTAGCAATTAGAGAAGAAAAAGAATTTGAAGGTATTAAAATAGGCAATGAGGAGACCAAGCTATCACTCTTTGCAGATGACATGATGGTCTACTTAAAGAATCTTAGAGAAGCAACTAAAAAGCTTGTGGAAATAATCAATAACTTTAGCAAAGTTGTAGGATACAAAATAAACCCACATAAATCATCAGCATTTCTCTATATTTCCAACACATCTTAGCAGCAAGAATTAGAAAGAGAAATCCCATTCAAAATCACCCTAGACAATATAAAATACTTAGGAATCTATCTCCCGAGACAAACACAGGAATTATATGAACACAACTACAAAAACACTTACCAATTAAAACTAGATCTAAATAATTGGAAACAAATTAATTACTCATGGGTAGGATGAGCTAACATAATAAAAATGACAATCCTAACCAAATTAATCTACTTATTCAGTGCCATACCCATTGAACTACCAAAAAGCTTTTTTAGTGAATAAGAAAAAATAAACAAAGTTCATTTGGAAGAACAAAAGATCAAGAATATCAAGGGAAATAATGAAAAAAAAAATGTGAAGGATGTCGGCCTAGCAGTACTAGATCTTAAACTGTACTATATCATCAAAACAATATGGTACTGGCTAAGAGACAGAAAGGAGGATCAATGGAATAGATTTAGGGGTAAATGTCCTCAGCAAGATAGTATATGATAAACCCAAAGATCCCAGCTTTTGGGACCAGAATCCAATGTTTGACAAAAACTGCTGGGAAAATTGGAAGACAGCATGGGAGAGATTAGGTCTAGATCAATATCTCATACCCTGAACCAAGATAAATTCAGAATGGGTAAATGATTTAAATATAAAGAAGGAAACTATAGGTGAACATAGAATAGTATACATGTCAGATCTATGGGAAAGGAAAGAATTTAAGACAAAGCAAGAATAATTTTGATTGCATTAAATTAAAAAGTTTTCATAATAAAATAAAAAAAATTTAAAATTTTCATTCAAACAAAACCAATGCAACCAAAAATAGAAGGGAAGCAACAAATTGGGGAAAAAAATAACAAAAATTTCTGACAAACACCTAATTTCTCAAATATATAAGGAACTAAATCAATTACATAAAAAATCAAGTTATTCCCCAATTGATAAATGGGCAAGGGACATGAATAGGCAGTTTTCAGATGAAGAAATCAAAACTATTAATAAGCACATGAAAAAGTGCTCTATATCTCTTATAATTAGAGAAATGCAAATCAAAACAACTCTGAGGTAGCACCTCACACCTAGCAGATTGCTAACATGACAGCAAAGGAAAGTAATGAATGCTGGAGGGGATGTGGTAAAATTGGGACATTAATGCATTGCTGGTAGAGTTGTGAATTGATCCAACCAGTCTGGATGGCAATTTAGAATTATGCCCAAAGGACTTTAAGGAACACTGCTGGGTTTATACCCCAAAGAGAAAATGGGGAAAAAGACATGTACAAGAATATTCATAGCTGTGCTCTTTGTGGTGGCAAAAAACTGGAAAACGAGGGGATGCCCTTCATTTGGGGAATGGCTGAAGAAATTGTGGTATATGTTGGTGATGGAATCCTATTGTGCTCAAAGGAATAATAAAGTGGAGGAATTCAATGGAGACTGAAACAACCTCCAGGAAGTGATACAGAGTGAAAGGAGCAGAACCAGGAGAACATTGTACACAGAGACTGATACACTGTGGTACAATTGAATGTAATGGACTTCTCTACTAACAGGAAAGCAATGACGCAGGACAATTCTGAGGGACTTATGAGAAAGAAGCTATCCACATCCAGAGAAAGAACTGTGGGAGCGGAAACAGAAGGAAAAACAACTGCTTAATCACATGGTTCAATGGGAATATGATTGGGAATATAGACTCTAAATGATCATTCTATTGCAAATATTAATAATATGGAAATAGGCCTTAATCAATGATACGGGTAAAATCCAGTGGAATTGCTCATTGGCTATGGGAGGGGGGAGAGAAAGAATATGAATAATGTAACTATGGAAAAATATTCTAAATTAATTAAATAATAAAAAATTTAAAAATGTTTAGCCTTGGACTACAAACTGAAGCAGGACAGAGACTAAGACAGTTTTGTCAAGATAGTTGTCAGTCATAGCAAACACTCTTTTCCAACAACCCAGAGAGGACTCTACACATGGATATCACCAGCTGATCAATATCAAAATCAGACCAGTTATGCAGCATCCCTGATGATATGAAATGGAAGTGATGAATAGACTTAAGGGATTAGATCTGATAGATAGAGTGCCTGAAAACTATTGACAAAGGTTCACAGTACTGTGCAGGAGGCAGCAACGGAAAAACATTCCAAAGAAAAAGAGCAAGAAAGCAAAATGGCTGTCTGATGAGGCATTACAAATAGCTGAGGAAAGAAGAAAAAATAAGGGGAAATAAGAAAGGGGAAATATGCCCATGTGAACACAGAATTCCATCAAGAAGAGATAAAAATCTTTCTTAAACAAACAATGCAAAAAAATTGAAAAGAAAGCATTAGAATGGGAAAGACAAGATCTCTTCAAGAAAATGAGAGATTTCAAGGGAATGTTTCATGCATAAGTATGATAAAAGAAAAAAATGCTAGGGAGTTAATTGAAATAGAAGAAGGGACCAGAATACACAGAACAACTATACAGGAAAGATCTTAATATCACTGATAACCACAATGATTGGTTACTGATCTAGAGCCAGTTATCCTGGAGAATGAACTCTAAGCATTACTAATAGTAAAGGTAGTGGAAGTGATAGAATTCCAGCTGAGTTATTTAAAATCCTAAAAGATGATGCTGTTAAAGTACTGTACTTAATAAGGGTTAAATTAGGAGTTTTGACAAAATAAGAGCAGCTTTTAATAATTTAAGTTTTAATGAGAATATAGTAGAGTTGTAAATTAATATTATCTCTTCAAGCCAGAGAAAAGAAAACTTCTAGCAGCTTTTAACAATTAACAATTTAGTTTAATTAAAATAGAGATAGTAAAATAATATAGTAAAGGAGAAAAATATAGTTAAGAGGTAAAGAAAGAACATTTCCCAATGTCTATACTAGTTATCCTATAACTACCTATAATTACTACCTAAACTGCCTATATTTATCTATAACTGCCTATAACTACTGCTAATAACAACCGTTAGAGAAAGTCCAACTGATCACCCTTCAGCTCAGCTCAGCAGGCAGTATGTATATATATATATATATATATATATATATATATATATATATATATATATATATATCCCAACCACCAACTAATCACTAACCCATACCACCAGCAACCAGCCCCCAAAGACCAACTCATACCCAGCAGCCAACTTTCCCCACAACTCCCAATCCCAACTATCAGCAACTGACCTCTTTTATACCCTTCTATCTCACTTCCTATCTCTATGATTCCTCCTTCCTGTCACTGTGGGCTGGTTAATCCCTACACATCTCTATGGTAAGAGGACGTACAGGTCTCCTGTTAAATTAAAAACAGAATTAAGAATTCCTTTTGGCATACTCAATATGCCAGGAAATTTAGAAAACTCAGCAGCCCTAAAAAATATTCTAAAGAAGGGCAATGCCAAGGAATGTTCAAATTACTGAACAATTGTGCTCATTTCAGATATCAGCAAGGTTATACTTAAGATTATGGAAAGTGGGCTTCAGCACAGAGAATTACAGAAGAGCAGGCTGATTTTTGAAGAGGCAGAAGAATCAGAGACCAAATTGCCAACATTCACTGGATTATGGAGAAAGCAAGGGAGTTCCAGAAAAAAAACATCTACTTTTGCTTCATTGACTACATTTGAGTCTCTGAATGTGGGGATCACAACAAAATGTGTGGCAAGTCCTCAAACAAATAAGAGGACCAGATCTGTCTCCTAAGGAACTTATATGTAGGTCAAGAAGTAATAGTTAGAACTGAACATGGTGAACACCTGATTGGTTCAAAATTTGGAGAGGAGTATGATAAAGCAGTATAATGTCACTTTATTTAACTTATATGTAGATTATATTATGTGAGATGTCAAGCTGGATGAATCAAAAGCCAGAATTAAGGTTGCTGGGAGAAATATCAACAATCTCAACTAACCAGACTGATGTCTGATGGCAGAAAATGGAAAAGGATTAAGCCTCTTGATGAGGGTGCAAAGGAAGACTAAAAGTTGGCTTGAAACTTAACACACACAAAAAATCCAAACCTAAGATCTTCACAACTAGTCCCATCACTTCCTGACAGAAGAAAAGACAGAGAAGAAATGGAAGCAGCATCAGATTTTATATTCTTCTGCTCAAAGATCACTGCAGACAGTGATTGCAGCCATGAAAATATTTTTAAAAAGCATTTTATTTTTTCTTTCTCCCAATTACATGTAAAAATAATTTTAAACATTCATTTAAAATTTTTTTAAGTTCTAAATTCTCTCCCTCTCTCCCTACCTCTCATTCCTCCTCCCTAATATAGGGAAGAGAAATCTAGTATCGATTTTTCATACCCAATCCTGTAAAATGTTTTTCCATATTAGTTAATTTGTGGAAGAGGTCTCAAATTTAAAATAAAGGAAGGAAGGAAGGAAGAAAGGAAGGAAGGAAACAAGGAAGGAAGGAAACAAGAAAGGAAGGAAGGAAGAAAGGGAGGAAGGAAGGAAGGAGGGAAGGAGGGAAGGAGGGAAGGAAGTAAGGAAGGAGGGAAGGAAGGAGGGAAGGAGGGAAGGAAGGAGGGAAGGAGGGAAGGAAGGAAGGAGGGAGGGAGGGAGGGAGGAAGGAAGGAAGGAAGGAAGGAAGGAAGGAAGGAAGGAAGGAAGGAAGGAAGGAAGGAAGGAAGAAAGAAAGAAAGAAAGAAAGGAAGGAAGGAAGAAAGGAAGGAAGGAAAAAAAAGATAGTATGTTCTGGTCAATATTCAGATTTCATCAGTTCTTTCTCCGAAGGTGGATGATGTTTTTCATCATTAGTCTCTGAGATTGTCAATACTTAAATTAATTCAGACTATTCATTGAAAGGGCAAATACTGAAGCTGCATCTTAAAGTCTTTGGCCACATGAGAAGATCGGGCTTATTGGAAAAGACCCTGATATTGGGAGAGAGCGAAGACAAAAGGCAAAGGTTGAGATGGATAGATAGTGTCATGGAATCAATGAACATAAACTTGGACAGACTTCAAGAGAAAGTGGAGTAGAGAAGGACCTGGCATGCTATGGTCCACGGGGTCACAAAAAGTTGGACGTGACTGAATTAATGAGCAATAAAGCAGCACCAAATGCTTGTCTTTGGAGCTCTTAGCAGCCTAGTCCTGGGAAAGCGTACTGATTTTAAAGCACACCCATTGAGAGGCCTTTAAGATCCCTTCCAGCTCTAAATCTGAGAACTCAGAGAGGACCCTGGGCATTGGGCTAATGCAAAGAGGATTTGGGAAAGGATAAACAGAGTAATCCCACTGACAACAGTGGCTCAGGAAAAAGCTCTCATCATTCTGAGGCTCTGAAATGACTCTCATCATTGGGTTACTCTTGCTTTGCCAAAGGTTACTCCTTTCCTTTGAGTGCCTTCCAAAGATGCTGTTTTAGAGCTATCCAGATGTTTATTAGGTTTCCTTTGGTGGTCAAGTTGTTTTGGTTCTGCCCATTGTTCTAAGGAAGGAATGGATATTGTCTGCTCTGGGAGACATTTCTAACTTTCCTTTCATCTCCTTCTCTTTTAGTTCTCCTGCACTGTTTATTCAGAACCTTCGCCTAGATTATAATTGTTTACTTAAAAGGACTCCTGGTGTGTCTCTAGACTTCATGTCAGAAGTAAGAGGTGATTGTGCTGACAAGCCAAAACAACCATTAAGCCAGATAAAATAGTTAAGAATGGTTCAAGGAAGATGAAGGGGGGAAGTCAGATTGCTAAGGGCCTTCTCTATTGCTTCCACTGGCTGGGCTTTCTAGAGTCTATTTCTGATATGCAAGGTTAGGTCATTGTAACAAGTCTTCTTTTAAGGTTCAAGCAGAGACACCTTGCATTTTAGAAAAATAGATTAAGACTTTATTTGTTTCAGGGCAGGAAATTCACACGGTGACCCTGGGCAAGTCACTTCACCCCAACTGCCTATCCCTTGCCACTTTTCTGTCTTAGAATTGACACTAAGGACAGGTTGGTAAATTTAATTTGTTTTTTAATTTTTTTCAAACTTTTAATTTGTTTCACATCATTTTAATAGGTCAGATGGCATGTCCGGGGCTAGATACTGCCTAAGGTTATAAGCTGATAGTGTGACTAGAATATTTATCTATTAGTTTATCTATCTACCCATCTTTCTTCCCACCTATTATTTGTCTATCTGTCCATCTAGACATGGGCAGAAATGGCAATAGTATATGAGATACAGATATAGATACAGACATAGATAAGGATACAGATATACGTTCAGATATGGATACAAATAAACGTATTTCTTTCCCCTTTCAGCACTATTTACAACATTGGACAGTCACATAACTTCCCTTAGCCTTAGTTTTCTTGTCTGTAAGGTAAAGACACTGGCAACAAATTAGCAAAGATGAGACAAAATGGAATAATAGTCAAATGTTGTATTATTCTGGAGGAAGGCAGGGATACTACTAACCAAGACTGGAAGAATAGCAAATTAGTTTAAATGTTCTTAAAAGTAGCTGGGAATAAAACAAGAGAAGTCTCTAGATTATTTATACTCTTTAATGGAGAGATCTCACTGTGGGGCAAATACCCAGGAGCATCATGGTGTATTGGGAAGATTGGAGTTGGAGTCAGAGGACCTGGATTCAAATCTTGGTTTTCCACATACTTGGAAAGAAAGGTCATGTATGTAACAAAATATCCATAGCAGAACTTTTGGTAGTGGCAAAAGACTAGAAATGACTCAAATCATTTATTGCATGTTAATTGTATACCAGGCACGGAGGTCATTCACTCAGTTTCTCCCTCTCCCTTTCTTCTAATCTCAAACTTTTTCTTCTACTATTTCTTTTTTCACTTCTCATTTCTTGTCCTGCTTCATTTATTTGGGTCTTCTTTAACTTCTTCATCATGCCACCTTGTTGGTTACCTTCTTCTTCCCCTATAACTCTTTACCATTTTTTGGGTAATTTTATTAAAACCCTTGCCTTTCATCTTAGTATCAATTCCAAGGCAGAAGAATAGTTAGGGATAGGCAATCATGGTTAAGTGACTTGTCTAGGGTCACACAGCTAGGAAGTGTCTCAGGTCAGATTTTAATCCAGGACCTCCCATCTCTTGGCCTGGCACTCTATCCACTGAGTCACCTCACTGCCCCTTCTAGCTCTTTCTGAAATAATCCTGTTCATCATTCCTTACAGCACAATAATATTCCATTACCATCATATACCACAGTTGGTTCAGTCATTCCCCAATTGATGGACAACCCTTTAATATCCATTTCTTGGCCATGGAGTCAGATTTGAACTCAGATCCTCCCAACTTTAAGCCTGGCTCTGGCTCCATTGAGCCATCTAGCTGCCCCTGTAGTACATTCTTCTTTTTTTAAAACCCTTACCTTCCATCTTAGAATCAGTACTGTGTTTTGGTTTCAAGACAGAAGAATGACAATAGCTAGGCAATGGAGGTTAAGTGACTTGCCCAGGGTCACACAGGTAAGACATATCTGAGGTCAAATTTGAACCCAGGTCCTCCCATCTCTGGGTCTGGAGCCCTATCTACTGTTACCTAGCTGTCCCAATCCTTTGCTTTTCAGCTTCCTTTTATGTGATGTCTTCCCCAATGAGGTTGTATTGTTCTTGAGAGCTTATCTTTTGTTTTTGTACCTGGATCCCCAGCCCTTAGCACAGTGCCTGGCACACAGTAGGTGCTTAATAATACTCACTGACTGATTCCAGTGTCACATGCAGAAGTAGCCCCTTCTCTGTCAAGTCAAACTCCTTTGCTTGTGCCCTTGATCCTGTCCGCTCCTGACTTCCCTAGCAAGTGGCCCTCTCTGTCACCTCCATTCTGTTCCTAATCTTCAGTCTCTTCCTATCTACTGGCTCCTTCCTTTCTGCCCACAGATGTGTTCATTCATGAGTTTCCCCTACTGCCCCCCTCTCCCCAACTTGACTCAGTGGTCCCCACTGGCTCTCTTCCTCTCCTTCCCTGGAGAAGGCTCTCTGCTGTCGGTGCCTCCACATCGTCTCCTTCTCTTCCAAACCTTCTGTGTTCTGCTCTCTGATCTCATCACTGGACTCACACCGTTCTCTCCAAAATTACCAGCCATCTTATTTCGCAGCTCTGTCGGCCTTTACAAATTGTTTTAAACCCTCACCTTCTCTCTAAGAATCAACACTGTGGTTTGGTTCCAAGGCAGAAGAGCGGTAAGGATGGGCATTTGGGGCTAAACTAGTCTGAGGCCACATTTGAACCCAGGACCTCCCATCCCCAGAAGTGGCTCTCTAATCCACTGAGTCACCTAGCCACTGATCTATTGGCCTTTTCTCAAAACTCACCCTTCTTGAACCCTCTGAATTCAGCCTTTGACACTGTTGGCCACATGGACCAACATGGCAGGGGCAGGAGAGATGGAACAACGAGTCCTGGAGAGAAACACAGCAGCTACCCACGGCTTGGGGAATGGCTAGACGGACTGTTGAACGTGAATATGACAGAATACTGGGGAAATGTGAGAAACGACAATTGTGAGGAATTCAACGAAAGACTGGAAAGGCTCCGGGAAACTGGGCGTGGGGACCCCAATAATGACAATGAAAGCAAAGTGATGCAAAGCCAAAGCGGAGTCATCGATGAGCAGTTTCGTTTTCACAGAAGTTGAGGAAATGGACCCACTCCTTCTCCTTTCTTTGGAAGGTGGGCGTCTGGAGGTGAGGAATGTTGGGTACCTCATCAGATTTTGATACTTTTCTTTCCTTTTTTCTCCATCAAAAGGAAAGAGTGAACCAGGCGAGTGGGCTGTGTTGGATCAGTTCCTTTGGAAATGTCTGATGTCAAAATCCCAGAAGGAATGAATAAAACTTTCTTTTTAAAAATGTGATGGGTAGACTCGACGAGGTCGCTCCAAACATCCCTCAGTGTGTGATTCCACATGTATTGGGATTTTTCATTGTCCATCCGGTTTGCAGAATAATTGTATTTGTTATGCAATGTTGCTCTTCAGCGACAACTCCTGTTTCTCTTTGAATCTATTATAATCTCAGATGTTAGTGGAAATAGGAGACTTGACTTCATCTCAGAGGTTTGCTGGCAAATATTTAACAATGGGCTCTCCCAAAACATAGACACACACTTTTGAAATTTAATTGGCATTATTCATATTTTCTTCATCCTTTTCTTAAGTTTAGGCAGTCGACAAAATAATAAGCCAAGCCTTGGTTTTCACCCTGAAAATTTAACAATCAGCTTTCTGGCTTTAGCACAACCCTAGCCTCCCTACTCTTCTTCGAGGTAAATAACACTTGAGGGTGACCTGGGGCAGTTTTAGTTAACTTTGCCCTCTGGTGGATTGTTCTGGTACTAGCAGTGGGTCCTTTGGGCAAGGAGAGAAAAGTCTTTTTAGGATTTGGGGGGCCCTCCCGAGCCTTGGGAGATTTTACCTGGGGCTTGCTGGGCATGTTCCAATTAAAGGGATTCTTTTATCTGGATCCTTGAGCTCTGAGGGATCCTTTTCACCAGGAGTCGAAACCAGGACTTGAACAGAATCACTGTTTGCTTCATAACTCGGCTTGTGGCAGCTTCTACACTGTCCTTTTCTGAACCCTTGTGGTTCAATCGTGTCCGACTCTTGGTGGCCCCTTTTGGGGTTTTCCTGGCAGAGATACTGGAGTGGCTGGCCATTTCCTTCTCCAGTGGACTAAGACAAAGAGGGCAGGTGGGTGGCACAGTGCATAGAGAGCCAGGCCAGGAGTCAAGGGGACCGGGGTTCAACTCTGGCCCCAGAAGCGTGCTAGCTGTATGACCCTAAGCAAGTCATTTAACCTCATTGCCTAGTACTTACCCTTCTGTATTTGGAGTTGTTACTAAGACAGAAAGTAAGCGTTAAAAAAAAAAGACAGAGGTTAAATGACTTTCCCAGGGTCACACAGCTAGTGAGTGTCTGAGGCCGGATAGGCACCCCGGTCATTGTGACTCCAGACTCCGGACTTTAAGGCTGCACTACTTTGCTGCTTCCTATCAGTCTAGGCTAAGTCACGAACTTGCCATATAAGGCCAATGACTTGTCCAGGGTGTCCCAGCTGGGGAAGGAATAGCAGATCTAGAAAGCCTCCTTCCCTGGGACTGGCGGAATATCCCAGGCTCTTAGGACTCCCTGGTGTTTTTTCCTTCCATGCTTTGTTTTATATTCTTCATTAGTCCAGAGACCCCAGAATAAATCTTTTCTGGAAATCAATCAAGAAATTGCATCAAGTCTCAGAAGCACCAAAGAATGGGAAATGGAACAGAATGAGAGGAAGCTGCTGGTTGCTGAATTACAGGCTGAGTGGAGGTCTCCCTGCAGGGTGGAGGCCCTCCTGAATGCAGGAGACACAGAAAAGCCTTCCACAAGGCGGGGGCCGAGGAAACGTGGCTAATGTTTGCATTGAGAGACAAGGCAGGAGGGTTCCAGTCAGAAAGGATCCAGGTGAAAAATGCCCGGGAAGATGGAGCCCAGGGAGATGTTGGCAGAAAGTACTGCTATTACCATCAACTGCCCTAAGTCCCTGGGAAAAACCCACCCCTGAGACCCTCCATCCCCGGACGCCATGACTGGTCACCGCTGTGCTCTCCTCCTGGAAGGCTCTCTGTCTCCCAGCTTCCTTCCAGTCTCAGCTGAAATCTTTTTTGCCAGAAGCCTTTCCCATTATTCATGATTTATTCCCCTTCCATCCCCTCCTGAGGGCTCCTCTGACCCTCCAGCCTTTGCCACCATGACTCTGTTGCCTTCTCAGCCGGGACATCCCCTCGCCATGCCAACCCCTTTCTAACTCATTCGTGAACCTTTCAGGACCTAATTCTAGAGATGAATCGGGGCTGACCATGCATCATTCATGCTCCACTCCCCCATCCAGCTAGGTGGCTGCTCCTCAGAGAGGGCCAGGCTGGAGTCAGGAATACTCTGCCTTCCCCAGTTCAAATCTGGCTTCAGATGCTTACTAGCGATGTGACCCCGTCTGCCTCAGTTTCCTCCTCTGTAACATGAGAGGGTTGGACTAGTCAGCCGGCGGGGTCCTTTTCGGTTGATACTGGAATCCCTGAGTCCATGTTGTATTAATTAGAATTTTGAACCCTTGGACTTCATCCCCCGGAAGTCCTTCAGTGTTTCCCAGAATTCCTCTCCTCTCTCCACCACAAGGTCACATTTGTCTAGAACTTTCTGTGACTCTTCTGGCTCCTCTCTCTGTCTCATGGCTTAAGTTGGTGAGCTCCCCTTCAACTCTAGTTGTTTTTACTTTAATAAATCTTATAATACTTGAGTTATTGTGTACTAATTTTAATTCTCACAATACTCAAATCTAATGCTTAACTGTGCCGAGGGACCAGGGACGCCAGTGCCCGGGCCCTGTTCCTCCATTTCTCTGCCTTCGCCTTCCCACTCTCGGGCTACTAAGCTCGTGGGGCGGCACCTCACAGGCTCGGGCTGCTGTCTTATGGTCTTGGTAGTCTGGTGAGCAGAGACTGGCTTGTGCCCGATCCCTGCCATCCTAAGGCTGGTGAATACCTACCACAGGCTCTACACGAGGCAGCACCATGAGGGGCACAGAACACCGAGCTCTTGGGAGGCCTGTTCTAGGCCCAGCTTGGCCCCTGACCAGCCACAAGATGAGGGGCTGCATCTCTGACTCTCAGTGGGATTCGAAGACATTTAAAATCTTTTAGGTGATATCCTCTGCTCTAAAGCCCCTCCCAGCCCCGACACCCCAGTTCTAAGCCCCCTCCCAGCCCTGACACCCCAGTTCTAAGCCCCTCCCAGCCCTGACACCCCAGTTTTAAGCCCCTCCCAGTCCTGACACCCCAGTTCTAAGCCCCTCCCAGCCCTGACACCCCAGTTCTAAGCCCCTCCCAGCCCTGACACCCCAGTTCTAAGCCCCTCCCACCTTTACTATGTTTCTGTATTAGCATTACACAGTTATGCCAAAATCAGGTGTTTGGCATACATATTCCCAATTTACCGAAACACATAAAGAAAAGGATCTGGCCGAGAAGTGGGTGGAAACAAAGAGAGCGTGGAATTGGGGTCCATCCCCAGTTAGGTTGGTGTCGTCTTTATTTTCACCTTTTCATCTAAATTTGAAAAGTATTTCATTTTCCCTAAAAGTTTCTTGGCTTTCTGAAGGTCACCTGAAATGAAACAGAAACGTGGCCGTGAGGCCAAGGCTTCATTTTCCCCTTGTTCCTGGGCAGGTCAGTGAGCCAGTACAGCGAGGATCTGGGCCCAAAGTCCCAGCGCCGCAGGCCCAGGTTCTCCCCTGCCTTCTTTGTCCATAGACCGCTCGTGGCATTTGTCTCTTGCTCCTTCAGGGAGGCCCGGCTCAAGGCCAAGGGCTGGGAGAGATGCGAGTCTGGCTCAGAATTCCTCGGGCCAAGGGAAACGGGGCTCTGAAGTGTGGGGGGGATGAGTTACGTGGCACAGGTATGAGGAGGCCACGTTAGTGGCTGTACCCCTCCAGAGGGGTCCTCCCTGGTTTGGGCCCTCTAAATCCCCGGCTTGTCTGCCTGCCTTTGTCTCTGTCTCTGGGCTCACGGTCTGGCAGCCTTCAGGGTCCTTCTCCAACAAGGCTTTGTACAAAGACCTCCTGGGACCAAAAAAAGGTTCACACAAGACTCAAAGGGAGCCTGTGTGGTGGTGTGGAAAGAGAGCCAGATGGGGAGTCAGGGGACTTGGGTTCAAATCCTGGCCTGGCTGCTACATCTGTGAGCATGGACCAGCCCCCGTGAGCCTCAGTTTCCTCACTGGACTCAAAGGCGGCAGAGGCCCCTCCCAGGTCCAGAGCCTGGATCTTCCAGGGGGCTTTGCTCACCAGAGACCCAGGCCTGGCCTCAGGGAGCACCCCTCTATCCCCCAAGCATCCTTGAGAGCCTCCACTACTCTAAAGAGTTCGGGTTCACAATAGACACAGAAAAAACCAAGTGAGCAAAGACAGATGACTGTCTACACTGAGTTCTCTATCTGGCGTCCACAAACTAGTTTTCAAAAAAAGTATTTTGCTCATTGTGTTTCCCTATACTTCATTTCCTGGGTACCACTATGGGCTTCATTTTATGCATTCACAATCACAGTTCTGAGAAGGGTCCAGGAAGGGAAGTCCATTGGGACCTCTATGTTGAACAGACAATGAAGTGGGTGGGCTGGACTGGGGAGTCCAGTGGGACACCGGGCAGAGCATTCAATTCATTGTTTTCTCAAGCAAAATCCTGTCTTTTTCATCCAAATATTTCTGGTTGATAGTCTATCACTGTAACTATGGACCACCAGTTTTTTTAAAAAATCCTCACCTTTTATCTTAGAATCAATACTAAGTACCTATTCTAAGACAGAAGAGCGGGAAGGGCTAGGAAATTGGGGCTAAGTGACTTGCCCAGGGTCACACAGCTAGGAAGGTTCTGAGGCCAAATTTGAACCCAGGACCTCCAGTCTCCAGGTCCAACACTCTATAACTGAGCTACCTAGCCACCCCTAGACTACCAGCATTTTGAAGAACCACAGTCCACCCTAGGTGACCCACAGGGAGATGCAGAGACATAGTATCTGGGCATGCTACAGCAAATGACCGGCCACAACTCTTTAAGGAGAATGGTGCAAATGACATTTGTAAACCTTAAAATTTCTTAGACTTATAAATGTTGGAAATTTCACCATTGGGAAATTTCATACTTGAAAAATTTCCTATTGAGAGTGGGAACTCTATTGGAATGTGAACCCCATTGGCATGGGAGGTTCCTTCTCCTCCCTACTTAAGACTACTTTAGGACAGAAACCTTTTGCTGAACAATGGAAAGGGCTTTGACCTATGCTTAAGCATAGAACAGGAAGTTCTTTGAGTCATGATTGATTTTAGAATTGATACAATAGAGATACTTGGAATGACAGAACCAGGTCTTGGAACTTCCAATCTCCACCCTGCTCAGGGTAACAGGATTTAGGAAGGGCTGCAGCAAAGGATCAAGATTTAATTATTTGAGAATATGACCTTCAACAGACATGTGCAAAGCCACAGACCTCTGGGCAGTCCTGGGTTAAGCTAGAGCCACCATTGGCACAGGGAAGACATGGACAGTGATTGGTAGATGTGAGAACTGAGGGGAGGGAACTTGGATGGTTTCCTTAAAGATAGCGGGGTCTGAGGACTGAGAGGTGGTTGGAGAGGTTTTGCTCCGAGAGGTTGTGCTCTGAGAAGCTTGCTCTGAAGGAAGCTGGAGGTGGAGGCCCCTGAGACTGTTTCTCCATTTTGGTCACGTGAGTGATAGGGACTGATCTCTTTTCTTTGCCTCAGCTATCTAAGGGCTTGGGCCTTTTGGCCCAGCCTAAACAGAGGGGGTATTTAAGCCCTATTCCCTTCTCTCTCTCTCTCTCTCTCTCTCTCTCTCTCTCTCTCTCTCTCTCTCTCTCTCTCTCTTTCTCTCTCTCTCTCTCTCTCTAATACCTTTCTTCCTCCTGTTTGTAATTAAACTCCATAAAAGGTTGACTGCTGACTTGAGTTTTCATTAAGGAATTACATAGCTGAATTCCTTGGTGACCTTAAATTAATATATATCAGTCTTTTAAAGTGATTTCCTTGTTACACATTGATTACCCAGGCCAGGGATGGTCAGAAAAGAGGTGTGCTTGCCTCTGTTGTTGTTCAGTCATTTCAGTAGTGTCTGACTCTTTGTGACCCTATTTGGGATTCTTTTGGCAAAGATACTGGAGTGGGTTGCCACTTCCTCCTTCAGCTCATTTTACAGATGAGGAAACTGAGGCCAACAGGGTTAAGTGACTTGGCCAGGGTCATACAGCAAGGACATGAACCCAGAAAGGTAAGACTTCCTGACCCCAAACCCAGAACTACATCCACTTATGTCACTTAGCTGCCCACCTGTCACACAGTAACTGTGAAAGGTGAGATGAGCAGCCCAAAGGATGTCCTGTTACCAACTTCTTTTTCAGAGGTCCAGAGGAGGGTCTTGCCACAGTGGGATTTTAGGAGGATATGGGCAAGAGGTGCCCAGAGTAAGAAGGCTGCACTGAGAATCCACACTATGGGTCCTCTCAGTTGTTGGAAGTAAATGGTCCTGGAGAAGTTTCTGCTTCTCTCTGGGCCTCAGTTTCCCTAACTGAAAAATGAGGGAGTTGGACCAGATGAGCTATAAGGCCCCTCCTGCCTCTGAACTCTAAGCTCTGCACAACGAGGCTATAAGTTCAAATCACACAATCAGTCTTAACCACATTTGCCCAGAACTTGCACTCTCTCTCTGTCTCTCTCTCCACCTCCTCTCTCTGTCTCTCTCTTCCCCCCTCTGTCTCTCTCTCTCCCCCTCCTCTCTCTGTCTCTCTTTCCCCCTCCCCCTCCTCTCTCTGTCTCTCCCCCTCTCTCTGTCTTTCTGTCTCTCTCTCCCTCGGAGGGAGTCTCTCTCTCTCTCTCTCTCTCTCTCTCTCTCTCTCTCTCTCTCTCTCTCTCTCTCTCTCTTCCTCTCCTTCTCTCTCTCTCTCTCTCTCTCTCTCTCTCTCCCCCACCCCTGTCTCTCTCTCTCCCCCTCCTCTCTCTCTCTGTGTCTCTCTCTCCCTCCATTTCTCTCTCTCTCTCTCCCTCCCTTTCTCTCTCTCTGTCTCTCTCTCCCCCATCTGTCTCTCTCTCTCTCTCTCTCTCTCTCTCTCTCTCTCTCTCTCTCTCTCTCTCTCTCTCTCTCTCTCTCTCTGTGTCTCTCTGCCTCTGTCTCTCTCTGTCTCTCTCCCCCCCTCTGTCTGTTTCTCTCTCTCTCTCTCCCTCCCTTTCTCTCTCTCTCTCTCCCTCTCTCTCTCTCTCTCTCCCCCACCCCTCTGTCTCTCTCTCTCCCCCTCTCTCTGTCTTTCTGTCTGTCTGTCTTTCCCTCTCGCCCTCGGAGGGGGCCTGTCTCTCTATCTCTGTCTCTCCCTTCCTCCCTTCCTCTCTCTCTTGCCCTTGGAGGGGGTCTATCTCTCTGGCAGTACTTAGCACAAAGCTGGGAACCCATCAAAGCTTTAGGTTCTTTACTGAATGACTGTTTTGACCCCATTACTAGTACTATGCTCCCATGGGGGCAGGGAACTTGGAAATATGGACGGTACCTTGTTCAAAAGCTTTGGCCAAATCTTCAGTCAATTCTTTCTGCTTAGCTGGAAAAGAAAAACATGATTTGGGATTTCCCATTTAGAAAGGCCCGGGATAAACTTGAATGGCAATGCTTTATTACACCGGCAACAGCCCAAACGATGGCACTATCAATCTGTGAGGACGTCGGGCTAGTCCGAGTCCAATGCAATTAGAAACGTGGGCTCAGGGCTGGCAGGGAGAACAATGGGTAGGACTTTCCCCTCATCACAGGAGAGCTGCCCTTTCCAGAGCTTGCCACTCATTTAAGCCATTTTTAACAGTCATGGAAGCCAGAAGTGACAATGTGGCACGGTGGGTAGAGCTGGACTGGAGTCAGGAAGACCTGGTTTTGAGGCTCATTTTACATATCAATCAATAAACATTTATGAAGCACCTACTGTGTGCCAGGCACTGCGCTAAGTGCTGAAAATACCAAAAGAAGTCCAAGGCAGTCCCTGCTTCCAGGGCCAACATCACAAGCTCTGGACAGGA
This sequence comes from Monodelphis domestica, assembly GCF_027887165.1. NCBI lineage: Eukaryota > Metazoa > Chordata > Mammalia > Didelphimorphia > Didelphidae > Monodelphis > Monodelphis domestica. Next base: position 22,654,096 of record NC_077229.1, read on the forward strand.
CAAAGAGGGAATAACTAACAGGGAGAAGACTCTGCCACTAAGTGTCTTGGACTTGGCTTCCTGGAGAAATCAGATCTAAAGGAAGCCAGCGAGGGCAGGAGTCACAGCCCAGGCACAAAGGACAGTCAGAAAGATGGAGGGTCTTGTTCATGTAACAGCCAGCAGGCCAGTATCACTGGACAGAAGAGTAAGACATAAGGAGACTGGGAAGGAAGGAGGGAGCAGGTTCTGGAGGGCTCTGAATGCCAAACAGTGTTGTGGGTTTGATCTTGGAGGCAATGGGGAGCCACAGCAGTTTACTGAATAGAGGGGAGCCATGATCAAATTTTCCCTTTACGAAGATCACTTTATTGGCTGAATAGGGGATGGACTGGGGTGGGGAGAGCCTCAAAGCAGCAGGCCTGCCCCAGAAGCTACTGTCGGAGATGAGATGGGAGGTGTGGGGCCAGTATCAGAAGAGAGGAGGGGGTGCATTTTGAAGTCCACAGGCTTTGGCAATCCCTTGGAAATTAGGAAGGGGGTAGGGTGAGATGGAAAGGAGTCCAGCAGGAGTGGGGAGGATTTAGGAAAAAGGTAATGAATTCTGTTTCAGACATATTGAGCTTAAAGTGTCTACTGGACATGGTGATGACTGAAAAGGAAGCTTAGAGATAGGAGCACAAGGGACTGCAGGAGCCGGAGGGTCTGACCCCCTCATTCTGGCTCCTGCGCAGGGAACTAGAACCAAGGGGAAGTAACCTTCTCCTCATTTCCTGCCTCTGACCCCACCTTTGAGGTCTCACAGCCAACCGAGAGCCCCAGCGGGCCCAGGAGCCTGCAAGTTTTACAGAGAAATCCATGAGGCCCCGACTCGGCAGAGGAGCCACAGGCAGAGGCTGCCATTGCTAAGATGGCAGGAAATCCTTTGACTGGGTCCAATCATCCACAGAGTACTGTGATAAATGAGAGAAGCGACCCAGGGAATGTGGGCTAGCTGATGGTGTTCACTGATGGCGACCCACACAGAAGAGGGGAGTCCTTCCTGATACCTGAATTTGGGGGTGACATGGTGTCCCAGAAGAGCTAAGACCCCCCCTTCCAATGAAGACCTAGGAAATCAGCCTGATGGGCCACAGAAGAGAAACAAAGGGGATTAGAAAAGCCCAGAGTGGGCTGTCCGTGGTGGAGTCAGTCCCTCAGTATGGTCATTCTAGACAGGCAAGGAGTTAGGCAGAGCTGACCAGGAGGCAGGAGGAAAGGTGGCTCTGCCCTTTTCACTACTCAAACCCTAACTGAGAGGCAATCGGTCATCTGGTGGTGGTCTTGGGCTTGGATTCTAGGACAGTGGGCTCTATGGCATCAACACAAGGGCAGCAGAGAGGGTCAGAGGAGCAGGCACAGCAGACCCTCTGACCATGTATTCACTGAAGAGGAGGTGTAGCTTAGGGAAGGTGATCCCTTAAATTTTATGGCACTTTGAGGTTTCTATCTAATCTTGGCTGCCCCTCACAACAACTCCCTGAGGTAGTCAAGGCAGGTATCACAAGCCCCGTTTTACAGATGAGGAAACTGAGGTCCAGAGAATGAAGCACCTTGCTGAGGGCTGTGCAGCTGGAAAATGATGGAGTAGGAACCAGAGATCTATTTTCTGGCCTTTGTAGCACTTGAGTCCCTACTTCTATCAGGCTGTTGGGGTCTAGGCAATTGGGGTGACTGGGCTCCCAAGCTCCCACTGTGTACACACTGGGACGGCTGGGCGCAGACTCTGGTCATCCCTCTGCCCGCTGACATCCTGCTCCATCATAAAACCCCCCAGGAAGCCATCAAAGGTCTTCTGGTCCAACCCCCAAAGATTCAGGTATGTCTCAGAGGAGCCCAACACATGCAAAGTGCTTTATATCCCTTCACAGCTTCCCTTATTAAAAAAACACAACTTCTCATTTCTAAACTGCAGCTGTCTGTATTTTGTCTGTATTTTTGTTTTTTGTCTGTATTTTTGTTTTTCTCTCTCATTGGCTTTTGGAATAGAAAATAAAAACACATGGTTTTGTTTTACTTTTAAAAAATGATGTAGTGAAGAGAGCATTGGGTCTGGAGTCAGGGAGATCTGGGTTCAAATCTTGCCTCAAATATACATTAACTATGCAACATCAAGTGAGTCATTTTGCCACCATGCCCCAGTTTCCCCATCTATAAGAGGGGAAGGACAAGGCCCCGAGTCCCTCTGTCCCTGGGCGTCTATTGGTGGCAGCCAGCTCCTTAGCCCTCAGTCCCTGTCAGTTATTATTATTATTATTGTGCTTCCCAACCTGCCCTCAGAGAGGCCATAAAGCCCCTGCTGTGCCATCCCTGAGACCCATCATCCTTGAAAACGTTTACCTCTAACGAAGGCTCCAATCTCTTTGGTTGCCGCCTCACTGTGAGCTTCAGCAAGCTTCTCATTGACCTCCATGATTTCTCCAAGAAACTCCATGTCCATGCCACTGTCTGTGCCTTCGGGGATCTCCATTCCATGGAGCTTCAGCTGTGGGGAGGCAAAGGCAGAATCAGGACATGAGCCACATGGGCCAGCTTCGGAAACCGGGGCCTCGGTGTGGGGCCCACAGAGCTGGGCCTGACCCCCAGCAGGTCAAATTCCTGTTAAATCCAATTCCATATCTCGTTAAGGCAGCCCAATTCCTTCTCTCCTTGGCATCTCTGAAATGAACAGAAATTGTTTAAAAAGGCAGTGGGGGTGAGGTATTCTTTTCAGAGGAGATTATCTTTTTTGGCAGTATCTTAAAGCTAAGCAAAGAAGGCAGCTAGGTGGCTCAGTGGATTGAGAGTCAGGCCTGGAGATGGGAGGTCCTGGGTTCAAGCCTGGCTTCAGACACTTCAGATACATTCTTCTTCCTTGGAATCAATACTTAACATTGACTCCAAGATAGAAGGTTAAAAATAATTAAATGAACAGTTTGATGGCAATCTGGCAAATCTCCAGTGGAGTGCTCCAGGCATCTGAGCTTGGTCCTGTGCTGTTTAACATTTTTATCTGTGACATGGTTAAAGGCACCGAGAACATGCTCATTAGATCTTTGAGGGACACAAAACTGGGAGAGAGAGTTCACCCAGCGGACGACAATCGGGAGTCAAGAAAACCTGCAGAAGCATCAATATAAATCTAATGAGATAATAAAGACCATTAGATCATAGATTGCAAGCCAGAAGGATCCTGAGAAGTCACTGAGTCCAACCTTCTCATTTTAAAGATGAAGAACCTCATCCCATAGAAGCTAAGGTTTTTGCCCAGAGTCACATAGCAGGGGAAGTATCTGAGGCAGGATTTGAATTCAGGTCTTTAAATTAAATCTAATCTAATCCAGGCCAAGATCCATTAAGCCACACTACCTGAAATTAAAAAAGAAAAATGCATGAGCTACAATTGGGAGGGCAGTGGCCTAGCTAGATGTCAGGAGCTAGAAAGGATTTTGGGTTTTAGCAGAAGGCAAGCATCATGAGATGCCAATGGGATTCGACTGTTAAGAAAACTCTTTTAATCTTGGACTTCATAAAGACAGGTGAGGGGTGAAGAAAGAGATGAGAGCCTTGTTGCACTGTGTGAAGATTAGATTTAGCTATCTCCTGACTGTAACAATGAAGATACTTAGCTCTTCCTTTATTGTAATGATAAAATTGTAATCCACTACACTTCTAGCTTCACTATAAAGTAAGAGCTAAGTATCTTCATTGTTACAATCAGGAGATTACAATTTTATCTTTATAATCAAGGAAGAGCTAAGTATCAATTTTATATAAATAGTTTTTGATATTTTGATTCTGAATTTTGAATTGTTTTTCTCTCAAAGTTTAAATTTTTCTTCCATTTATTTATTTTTCTTTTGTTTTTGATTTTTTCTTTTGACAATTAACTCATACATCCATAACAACCATTTTGAGCTGATCTTGTTGATAAGCACCCTCTTCAGGGGGGATTGTATTGTATTTTTATAAAAAATCCAAGATTTAAAATTTTATTTGAGAAGAATTTCAGGAAAAGAAGTTTGCTAACTCCTTGAATTCAGAAGAATGAACTCTTGAAGAAAAATGCTTGCATAAACCTACACTGCATCAGGAAGATCCAGAATGAGCTTTTAGGTGCAATCTATTGAACAAAAAGGGGACTGAACATTTATTGTAAATGTACATTTTTATGCCAAAGGGGACTGCCCCCTAATTTGGCTTTTTGTCAGTGCATCTAGCAAAACATTGGTTTTGCTTTCTCTCTTTTCTATTTTTGTCTAACATTGTAATTTCCTCTTAGAAAGTGAAATATTGTATACCTCTGTGGTTAGAAAGGTTTTAGGACTAAACGATGATTATGTTAAATGATCAATGGGGAGTCTAGTCTCCCAATGACCATCAGGGGGGATTGTGAAGATTGAATTTAGCTATCTCCTAATTGTAACAATGAAGATACTTAGCTCTTCCTTTATTGTAAAGATAAAATTGTAATCTCCTGATTGTAACAATGAAGGTACTTACAGTGAAGCTAGAATTGTAATCCACAATCTATTTTTAGATTTTAATCTACAAAAAGGTGATAATTCAGTATTTTAAGTACATCTACCCATTTTAATCACAAAAAAGGTGTTAAGTAATTTCAAAAGGTGAACTTACCAAAAAAGGTGTTAAGTAACCCCAAAAGATATAATCTAACCAAAGAAAGTGAGAACTAAAGAGTAGGCAGTCCTGGAGAAAAGTGTCTGCTGTGATTGGTAGATGTGAAATTTTGGTAAGGTGACACAAGAGAAAAAGATTCTTTAAAAAGAGGACAAAAGGCGGGAAAGAGGTATTTGATTTGAGTTTCTAGTTGGATGAAGGATCTTTGACTCAGAGCTGGACTCGGAGAAGAGACTGGAGACAGACGCTTGAGAGACCGGAAGACAGACACCCAGACTTCTTTTCATTTAGACAGTCATCATTGGTGAGTGAAAGGCTGACTTAGTGACCCTGCCTTTCTGGAGGCCTGAAGCCTCCAGGAAATTCCCATCCTCTTGAAACTCTCTTTCCCTGGCTGGGGCTTAGAAATTTCTAAGTGGCTCAGAGGAAGCCAGAGTCTTCTCTCTCTCTCTCTCTCTCTCTCTCTCTCTCTCTCTCTCTCTCTCTCTCTCTCTCTCTCTCATTCCTTAATATCTTCCCTCTGTTGTAAATAAACTACCATAAATTCATTTTACTTTAGTAATTCATTTGGGATTTAGAAATTTAAATCCCTGGCAACCACATATTATATATTCAGAGTTCAACCACAAAGAAATTTAACAACTGGAATCATCAAAAGCTAGAACTTTCAGGTTTTCCCCATTTGATATAAAGGGAAATTGAGGCAGATAGAAGAAGTAACCTGCCCAGAGTGACACAGATTTGAATCTAGGTTCTCTCAACTCCAGGCCCGGTACTCTATCTACTGTGCCATCTAGCTGTCCTGTGTATTGTTTCTAAGGCAGAAGAGCTGTAAGGGCTGGGCAATGGGGGTTAAATGACTTGCCCAGAGTCACACAGTTAGGAAGTGCTTGAGGCCAGATCTGGGCCTGGCTCTCAATCTCTCAATCTACTGAGCCAACCAGCTGCACCACCTTCAAATTCTTAAAGACAGATCTAAGTCTATCCAGATCGATGAGCTCTAGATTTGGCATCTGGAAGACTTGGGGTGGAAACTGCCTCAGTTGCTTCCTAGAGCCTGGGGTCCTGGGCAAGTCAACTGACCTTTGGTTTTTTATCCTTCTAAAAGGAATTAAAATACTTTTAGGATGTTGTTTATAGGGTGATTGTGAACATTCAGTGCAATAATATGTCTAGAGTGCTCTGCAAAACCATTCCAAAAAGGAGCCTGTTGATGTCAGCTGCACTATGGATTAGTCAGGGGCTGGGATAGAAAACAACTTACCAGATATAACCCCCGACTTATCGGGGTGAGCAGGGTCCTGTAGGCCTCATTGACCAGTGTGGAATGCTGTTCGGAGAAGTCTCTTTCAGTCTGTCAGCAGGAGAGGAAGGAAGCTGTTGTTATTAGCCCCCAATGAGCAGTAACACCTTCAAAAACAATAACAAGTTAATTCAATAAACATTTATTGAGGGCCCACTATGTGCATAGTGTAATCACTGGCCTTAAGAAGTTTGCTCACTATAAGAGAGATACTAGGCATGAGCTCTGAAGTTTGTCTTCAAAAGCAAAAAGCAGCTTTCCCATTCCAAACCTCAATTCTGGGCTCCCTATTATTGTAGAAAGTGTCAGCTTTGGAGTAAGGATTACCTGGGTTCAGGTCTTGTGTTAGACACAGACTGGCTGGATGACCCTGGATAAGTCACAGTATAAGACTGAGTTTTGGGAAATGTCAGCTTCTATCAGTGATTGATATGGATATGTCATTGAGGAAGGAGTTTCTCCACTGGGAGTTCCCTACACTGATTCTCTCTGTCAGAGCCAGCAATAATCTCATGCTTTCTCTCCCCTTAATTATTGTGTGGTGGTACCCAGGGAGGGTGGGTGAGCTGTCATTGCTGTACAAAGCCCAAGCCCGGATATAGCTTAAGTGTATGGAGGGGAAGAAAAGTAATTTGAGGTCACCTTCGAAGATGTAAAAGAAAGTTTATTGGCAAGGGGTGAGACCTTAGCTGGGGGCTGCTCTGGCGCCCAAAGTTAGGCCAAAGGCCATAGGCTGAAGGAAGCCTGCTGACTAAGGGATTTGAAGTCAATTACTACCTGTCTCCAGGCTTGCCTCCTTACCTGTAAAATGATGGTACTGGGGACAACTGGGCGGTTCAGTGGATAGAGCACCAGGCCCAGAGATAGGAGGTCCTGGGTTCAAATCTGCCCTCAGACAATTTCCAGCTGTGTGACCCTGGGTAAGCCACCTAACCCCCACTGTCTAGCCCTTACTGTTCTTCGGCCTTAGATCCAAAATACAACATTGATTGATTCTAAGACAGAAATGAAGAATTATAAGGTAAAATTATGGCACTAGCCTAGGTGATCCCTAATGTCCCTTCCAGCTTTAACTGCTATGATCCCATGAGCCCCCCAGGTGAGTGCTGGAGAAAGAGAAAGGCCTGCCTTGCTACCTGAGACTTCTGGCTGAAGTTATCGGGGTGGACCTGGCGCTGGAGCTGCTGGTACCGACGCTGCAGCTTCCGGACATCCACGGTGAAGGACCGGCCACTAGAGAGAAAGGGGGGAGGGGGCAGGGCTGAGTGGGGAGCACTGAGAGCATTCCCTCGGGGGCCCAGAGTGACATTTCTCTATGCCAACACTACTCTTATGGGCAAACACGGACCGTGCCTGGCATTTAGTTGTCACTTAAAGAAGACGATCGAATTGGTCAGCGTGTGTAGAACAGAGGTCCTGGCCTCCAGTACCAGCCCCGCCCCGTCACTGGGGGGCGGGTTCCGACTTGTTCCCTCCTCCTCCATTTCTAGGCTTTCCTTGGGGTTCATTCCGTGTCTCTCCGGTATGTGCCTCCCTTCCGGACGGTTCTGTCCTGGGCAACAGCCCAGCAAGAGCCCGGAGCTCGGAAAGTAGTGGGGATTTTGCAAGGTACATTGCTTTCACCAAGTCCCAGGCAGCCGCGGTGTGCCGCCCCCTGCCCAGGCCCCGCCCCGCCTTAGGTCCCGGACGCTCCAGGCCCCGCCCCCGAAAGCCCCGCCCCCGTCGGGTCAACTTTACATTCAGGTCCCGTCCTACAATGGATCCCGGAAGCTCCAGGGTTCGCTCACGCTCTCCAGTCCCCGCCCCCATACAGACTCTGCCCCCTGTTCAGGCCCCTCCCCTCCCCCAGGAATCGGTCTTGTCTCCCCTCCCAATGAAGTTCTCACCAGTCCATGAGGCGGAAGAAGTCCGGCTCGGGGCTGGGCGGTTGCAGCGCGCGACAGGCCGAACAGAAGAGTACGTCTCCGCCCACGGGTGCCCCCTGGCTGCCACAGTTCCAGCAGCTGGGGGTGCCCCGAGACTCTGACGCTGCGTTGCCGCCGCTGCTCCAGGGCCTCCCCGGGACCCCCCACACCCTGCGTAGGGACCCAGCCGCGCCTCGCCACATCTGGCCCACGACCGGCACCTGCCACGGTCACCCAGTGACCGGCTCCGGGCTGTGGGCTGTGGGCTGCTCTCGGGCCAATAGAGCTCATTGATTGGTCACCAAGTCTCGGGGGCGGAGCCTCAACTCAAGTCGAAGAGAGTGGGCGGGGCTAGAAGTAGGCGGAGGGCGGAAGCCTGGAGTCCTTGTCCCTGGGCAGGGAGACCTTCTCGAACTACAAGTTCCAGTAGACTTTGCTGTCAGACCTTTCCTTATCCTGAAAGCTCCCAATTGGTCGAGGAGTTGTCATCTGTCTCTTGCGGGTCAATGATTGGTGAGTTTTGTATCTGAGCCTTTCGCGCGAGCCTATGCCTAGTGCTTCGGAGCACAGCGCAGGTTTGGCGCATCTGCGATTGGAGTGAGTCTGACTCCTGCTGCTGGAACCTGGAGCTGGCCTTTCTTCTCCCGGGTGAGCCTGGGGGCGTACCGGGGACGGCGTTCCTCTTTCCCTGGACCTCCTGCGAGGCTCAAATCCAAACTCTCTGTCCCTGGGTATAGCTGAGCGGCGAAAGCTGCCTCCTCCTTGGGAGTGAGGCCCCGATCAATCTAACCATCTGTGCAATAGGCTCTCGGGGCGCCCAGGGCATTGGCTTCGTTCCCTCTTTCCCTGATGTGGGGCCGCAATCTGTATCCCCAAACTCTGCCCCCACTTCCTGGAGGACCACACTGAAGGGTGGCTCTTGACCCGGCACTGAGCTAGGACTGGAATCAATGCCCAGGAGCTAGGCTGCTGGCTGAGCATGGGAGACACTTCCGGAAGGCAAGCGGGGCGGGCACGTGCTGAGAAAACTGCCTTGGTGCCCAGAGGGTGCCAATTGGGCTTTAAGGGCCGGGGGTGGGGTGTGGGGAGACTGAGTGGGCTGAAGAGGAGAGAACTGGGAGGAGCAGCGAGATAGAGCATAAGAGAGAGGTAGAGAGATAGAAGAAAGGGAGACAAAGTTGGGAAAGAGATGGGAGGAAGGAAAGACGGAGAGATAGACAGACGGGGATGAGAGATAGATAGAGACGGGAGGGAGAGACGCAGAAATAGGAGAGAAATAGGAGAGAAAGCACTCTTGTGCACACTAGGAGAGAATTTTGTTCTGAAGGAATTCTGTCACTTGGAACAGGAAGGACCACCTGTCTGTCTTTTCTTGACTGTTTTTAAAAGTGACCTTTTTCAAAACTGAGCTTGATGAATGTAAACCAAGTGCAACTGAATCGTTTTATGAAGCTGCACTGGATCATGTATTTGGAAGATGAGTTTGTGACTAGCAAACAGGGGCAATAGGAGCCTCTTGATAACTTGCAACTTCATTGCACTTTAGGATTTAAAAAGGATTTTGACTAAGTGATCTCTTGGAAAGATCCCTTCCTGCTGAATCTTTGTATGTTTTCTAAAGACTTTGAGAGCCTGATGGAACTGCTTGTATTTACTTCACCTATAAAAAATTATATGACCATGCCAGAAGGAAATTCAATGCAAGAAGGATTCTCTGCATTCAGGTTGGGGTGATAAGCAAAGCAGTCTGCCCTCCAGGGGCTTCTCCTGGCCTGAACAATATGCCCACCTCCAGTGAAATAACAAAAGATTTGCAAAGTGAGGGGTGGGGGTAGGATTTTAGCCACTGGAAAGACCTTGGAAGTAGAACATTCCAGGTGTGGGAGATATCCTGGGACCAAGTCTAGAGGTGGGAAATTAAATTGTGAAGATGGAGAAGGATGAATCTGCCAATTTGGATAGGCTGTAGAGGTGTGGTAGGTCAGCAAATAGAGGGACAGTCTGGATTCAGGAAAACCTGAGTTCAAATCTAACCTCAGATACTAGCTTTGTGGTCAATTTACTTCATCTGTCAACCTCAGTTTCTTCATCTGTTAAATGGGGATAATAATAGCATCAAACTCCCATAATTGTTTTGAAGTTAAAATGAATATCTGTAAGGTACTTTGTAAACCGTAAAATATTTTAGAAATGTAACATTTATTTATTTATTGTTCTTATGGTACTAGTCCTAATCTTAATTACATTTTTTTAACCCTCATCTTCCTTCTTAGAATCATTATTATGTATTGGTTCTAAGGCAAAGGAGTGGTTAAGGACTAGGATATGGGGGGTTGAGTGACTTGCCCAGGGCCATACAACTAGCAAATGTCGAGATCAGATTTCGACCCAGGACCTGTCTCCAGGCCTGCTATTTATCCACTGAACTACCTAGCTGCCCCCCTTAACTACATTTCTAACCTAGCTTCAAGTTCTAAGGAATTTATTTTATGACTTACTTTGTTTGAATAGTTTCCCTTTTGTCTGGATTTGGACACTAGACTTTGACAGTTGTGTCTCTTCTTCCCTAAAGAAATTTTGTTGTTGTTTAGCCATGTCTGACTCTTCGGACCTCATTTGCCTTTTTTTTTGACTGTGAGAAATAATTTGACCCCTGCCCATCCTAGATCAATGATTTTATCAGTGTTATCCGGTTTAATGTGATTCCATAGGAGTAATGATTAATTCCTAGATATTTCTTTTAAGAATAATCATCTAATCTTATAATAAAATTGGGAGTAATTAGATCTAAGTCATGGTTTCTTTCCTCTCATATTAAACTTATAGTTTCACTTGTCAGCATGACTTGCAAAGATTAGAGAAGGAAGCCCTCACCGTAGGCCTGCACATTTAGGCACTGTATGATAGGGATGTCATAAGCTTCAGTGAAGAGCCTTGAGAGATATTAATAATCCCTCCATCCTGTGCCACTTCCTTCGTGACCCATTCATTCTAGGCAGGCCTAGACAAGGGAATGGACCCAAGGCCTAGCAACCCCACTCAACCATATCAGCCCAGAGCCTGTTGCTAGTCTGACGTCCTCATGCAGATGAGGTGAAGATGGGCTGCTTGCCACATGCCTGCCCTGATGTTTTGTAGCAACGTGACTTAGGGTCGCGCCAAGAGTTTGGAATCCACCAATGAAATTGCATACTTTGTACTAACTCTACCTGGACTGTTCTGGCACATGAAGACTGGGTTGGGCTCTGAAGGGTATAAAAGCTGCACTCTGGAGAAAGTAGGGGTCTTGGACCCTGAGGAAAGTCTGGAATCCTATTTGTTGGAGGGAGCCAGGTCGTGGTAATAAATAGTTACTGGCTTGGAATTCTGCCTCAGTTTTATTATAGATTGGACAAATTTCTGGTGGTATAACAGAGATGCTGGAATGGTTTGCCATTTCCTTCTCCAGCTCATTTCACAGATGAGGAAACTGAGGCTAACAGGGTTAAGTGACAAGTTCAGGATCACATAGCCAGTAAGTGTTTGGGGCCAGATTTGAACTCAGGATATGAATCTGCCAGACTCCAGGCCTGGCTTTTTCTGTACCACCTGGCTGCCTACAGAAACTTTAGGTTAGTAAATATCCAAGTCTTGTGCACCCAAACTCATATTTTCTGCCTTTCCATTTCTTTTGAAGCAAAGATGTCCCGGGAGACAGGAGGTGACTCCCAGCAGTCGCAAAGTACCTCTCAGTCCCAGAACGCTTCCAGCTCCTCGTCTGGGGCCTCCCACAGCCAGTCCTCCCACTCCAGTTCAGGGACGATCAGTTCCTTAGACACTGTTCCTACTCAGGACCTTCCTTCTATTCCTGAGGATGAAGAGCCAGAAGAACTGGACCCCCAGCCGTGGGGTCGTCTGTGGGCCCTGGATGATGGATTCTCCAACCTCGGTAAGACTGGAAAGCCTAACTGTGGGGCAGAACAAAATGTTTATTTAATAGAGAATCTTTTTTTTTTTAATGAATGAATGAATGAAATCTGCTTTACAACTCTGTGCTAGGGGCCCTATTGCTTTAGAGATGAAATCATGAGCCTGTTGAGCAGAATGCAAGTTGTCTGTAACCCCAGTGTGGGAGGACTGTCAGACTTCCTGTTGTGACTTTATTCAAAAGACTGTGGATGCTGGAGGTCTCTTAACAGTGGACCCTCCTTTCCCCCTCTCCCCCCAGCACAAAATGCATGGAGCCAGAGGAAAAGATGCAAAGATGGTGGCTTTATTGCTTTAGATGGAAAGGGACATTCCCCATAGGAATGCCACAGTATTAGGCTTGAGACCCCTGCTTTCTAGAATTTACAATGACCAGCCTTTCCCATTATCTTCCCTCCCTCTCCTTTTGTTCATGTCAGGTCAGAGGTGTTAAGATGCATAGAAAACAAGAACGTCTTTCTTGACCCTCTTGGTACTAAGGGAGAGAGGGAGTTCCTTAAGTTATACATTCTCCTGGGAAAAGGTTCCTTTTTGTTACCACCTTTTGGGGCCTGATCTTCTGTACTTTGGTATTCAAAGCGCTTTTGGAATTTAAATTGGGCAGGCCAAAGGGATTGATAGAAGGTTTGTTTAGGAAGGGGAGGAAGTGGGGTGTAGTGAGTGAGGGTTTAAGGGGAAAGCCTAACCTCTAACTGCTAGCTGGGTTCTTAAAGTTTTTGGGGTGCAGGCTTAAAGGAAAAACTTAAAAGAAAAGTCTTAAAATACTTCTTATGAGAAAGACACAGATTGTTTTGGTCCCACTTGGGAGGTTCTGGAAAGGATCTGGGCCGGGATGTCCATGATGTGACTTAAGGTACACAGTTATTGTTTTGTTCTCTCAGGAAGAGAGAGCCACGGAAAACTTCAGACCAGGAGAGTGATGTGTGGAGAAGAGTGTTGGGCGAAGCTGGGCTGGATAGAGTAGAGGGGCAGAGCCTGAAGTCAGGGAGGCCAAAAGTGATGAAAAGGAAGGAGGCCTGCCAGCCATCTTGCCTAATGGTGAAGGGGATAAAGAGGGAACGATGAGTATCACCACTGCGTGCTTGTCATGAGAGCAGTGAGGTAGCACAGTGGATAGAACACTGGGCCTGGGTTGAAATCCAGCTTCAGCCATTACTAGCTGGGCAAGTCAATTTAATCTCTGCTTGCCTCAGTTTCCTATTCTGTAGAATGGGGCTGATAAGAGCCCTGCCTCCAGGGTTGTTGTGAGTCTCAAATGCAACAATAGTTGCCAAAAGAGCTTAGCTCAGCGTCTGGCCCAGGGGAGCCATTTCCTTCCTCTTGGGGGGAGGGCGGCGGATGAATGGTGTTTCTCTTTTAGATGGGCTGATGAGATGGTCCGGGATGTTGTGACTGTTAACCCCCTTCCCCGGATGGTCCGTCTTGGTCACCTGAGCCTCAGACAGATGAAGTGCCGCTCCCTGCTCGGCCAGGCCTGGGCCGCCCTGAGGCTTACTTACACGCCTGTTCCTCATTCCTTCCGCCTGCCGCCTCTCAGTAACAGGAACCCTCCCGACCCAGACGATTGTCCAGGGCTTTTCCCAGAACTCCCTGTAGGACGGATGGGCAGTGATGTTTCCCATGTGAGGAAGGCAAGGTTTAGCGAGGAGGCATGGAGAGCTGGGACTTGGGGAAGGCCTTCAAGGAGGCCTTCCCTTGTGTCTGGACCTCAGAGGAGATGGCAGATGCACATTAGCACCAAGAGTCCCCTTAAAAGGGGGATGGGTATGTGGGGGGGCCGCGGAGCAGGGAGAGGAGAGGGGATGTGGGGGGGAATGGGGGGGGGCTAGGAGACCGAGCCATGGGGGGATTTCCCACAGTTTGGAGGCTGGAAGAGAAAGTGTAGACGTCGAAAAGGCCTGGAGCTTTGGGGGAAAGAAGTATTTTGTCTTGGAAGCCAAGGAGGAGGGGTGGCCGTTGAAAGGGCCCAGTTGTCAGACCTTCAGGGAGGCAGCGAAGGGGTCTAGAGGGTTATACTTGTACTGGTGAGATGGTATGGGGGAGAGAGCGCTGGCCCTGGAGTTAAAATCCAGCAGACACTAGCTGTGTGACCCTGGGGAAGCTGCCTAATATTGCCTCAGTTTCCCTACCTATAAAAATGGGCATAGCCACAAGGTGATTGTGAGGATCAGATGAGATCATGATTGTGTAGTGCCTGGTATACAATAGGTGCTAAATAAATGTTAGCCCGTGGCTTAGATATGTGATGATAGAACTATAAAGGAGAAGAGAAGTAGGGCAGGAGCTAATGGGGCCTTTGGGACGGAGTAAAGGCATTTTTTTTCAGGCTTGTGTATGTCTGAAGGCAGAGATTGGGGGGAGCAGGGGTGAGGGCACCCCCAGAGAGAGGACCAGGTATTTATCCCCATCCCTTGAGCTTTATTGCCCAGCGGGCCTCTGGCTATCTTTCCTTGGCTTATGCCATTGCTTTGAAGACTTTGGATGCCGTCCCAGGGGGGGCTGCTTTCATGGAGAGACTACAGGTTAAAATTCCTGAGAGTCCCCTGAGCATTGGGGAATCAGGGTGCAGCTTGTCTAAGGTCTCCTAGCTAGCAAATGGTAGAAGTGGGACATTCTGGCTTAGTCCTTCCTCCACGCATGGGAGAAATGGCTGCCAGGGGAAATGGAGCTTTCCAGCCTAAAAAAGAGCCTTCTGGGAAAATAAATATTAAAGAAGTGTCCCTCACCTTGCCCTCTGCACCTTGGCTTTAGCTTCTTGTCTGCTTCCTCTCTGACTTAGTCCCTTCAGCTAAAGCTCAGAGCCTCAGTTTCCTCACTTGTAAAATGAGGGATGGCTCAGTGGTCATTAGGATGCCCTGTAGTTCTCCGTCTCGGGGCTGCCACTGTGGTACCCCCATGGGTTATGCCCTCCGCCCTCCTTGCCTCCCCTTAGTTTTGGCTCTGCAGACTTGAGAGGGGGTGGTGTCCCAGGCCTAGCTGTGCTTCTTTAAATGACTTGGTTCTTAAAGGCAGCCAGCTCTCCGGGTCAGAGATGTTGGACAGGAAGGCCCTGTGACTGGCAAAAGGATCAGCTTTGTTATTTGCCTTTTGGCAACCAAGAAGAGGCCTTTAGGTTCTTGGTACTTAGTTTTTTTGTTTTGTTTTGTTTTTTAAATAAAAACCATCACCTGTCTTGGAATCAATACTGTGTATTGGCTCCAAGACAGAAGAGCGGTAAGGGCTAGGCAATGGGGGTTAAGTGACTTGCCCAGGGTCACCCCGCTGGGAAGTGTCTGAGGTCAAATTGGAACCCAGGACCTCCCCTCTGTAGGCCTGACTCTCCATCCACTGAGCCACCCAGCTGCCCCCTGGTACCAAGTTTTTTTGACAAACTTCTATTGCAACCAAAGAGTTGGGAGGGGAACAGTGAAATGCCTTCCAAACAACTGAACCTTTTAGCAGGAAAGGGGAAGGCAGGGCCAGCAGTCTCATCAGGGAGTGACGGGTTCCATGAGAGCATTTCACATTGAGGAATTAAAAAGAAAACCCGTGGTGAGACTGGCCAGCTTTGGGCATGGAAGCACAGCCGTCCTCAAGGCCGTCTCCCAGCGAGCCCAGTAAAGGCAGATAATGTATGGACGAACGTACCGATTTGTTTGACTTGGCTATACATCTTAAAGACATTTTTTATGATGTTTTCTTTTCTTAAAAACATACTTGCACGTTAGGCATGAAAGAATGTGAACTTGCAAAGCCCAGGGACCACTTCTTTGAATGTCTTAAAATGTCTGATAGAGCACCAGACCTGGAGGTCCTGGGTTCAAATCTGTCCTCAGACACTTCCTAGCTATGGGATCGTGGGCAGGCCACTTCACTTTGCCTAGCCCCTGTTGGTCTTCTATCTTAGAATTGATACTAAGACAGAAGGTAAGGATTAAAAATAGGTAAGTATATAATAAAATACATAGAATTACAAAGGAAATAAATTATGCCGAAATCTATAGTTTTTAAAACCTTAATTAAAAAACAAGTTCACAGGCCCCGGGTTAAGAACATTGGCTGGCCTAAAAGATGGTCCTTTGATACTTATCGGAGTAACACTGTAGTTTTTCCGAGTAAATTGAAACAATCTTTCGCTGGATATTTAAAAACAACCGTCCTAACTGAACTTGCCCTCCTGCTCTTCACTTTCTTTGTGTTCTAGATTGTGTGGAGAACGACTACTGGTTCGGGAGAGATCGGAGGTGTGAGTACAGCTTTGACAAGCCGGGCCTTAAAAAAACCGACAAGTACCGAACGTACAGCAAGAAGCACTTTCGGATTTTTAGGGTAGGATCCTGGCATCTGGGCTTCTGGCCAAGAGCCCGCTGCCTGTCTGGGAAATCCTCCCGCGGGTCAGCTGTATTGTTCCCCCTCGCATCCCGTTCTTCTTTTCCTTTTTTTAGGAAAAAGGCCCCAAGAACTCTTATATCGCCTATATTGAAGATCACAGTGGGAACGGGACCTTCGTCAACCGCGAGCTCGTTGGGAAAGAAAAGCGCCTGCCCTTAAGTAACAACTGTGAGATTGCACTGTCTGTGCCCACGAATAAAGGTAATTCTGGAGCCGTGCCTTAAAGCCCTTTGACATCCCAGACTTACTGTTACTAAGAGAAGAATGAGAATCTACTGGCTGCTATTGTCACGGACTCCTCTTTTTGGTTCGGTTTGTTTTTTTAATCTTCATGTTCCTAGAGGTATCTTTGGTGGGTGGCTCAGTGGACAGACCACTGGGCCTGTCGTTCAGGAAGCCCTGAGTTCAAATTTGACCTCTGGCACTTATTGGTGGTGTGACTCTGGGCAAGTCACTTTACCCTGTTGGCTTCAGTTTCCCCATCTCTCATGCGCTGCAGAAGGAAATGGCAAATCACTTCAAAATTTTGGCCAAGAAAATCCAAGAAGATGTCATAGTCAGACACGACTGGAAATGGTTTATTTAATGCCCCGCTTCCCCCCAATTTAACACGGTCTAAAGGCAGTGATTCTAGTCACCATTTCTTAAGCCTCTACTATGTGCCGGGCACTGGGCCAAGTGCTGGGGAAGCAAAGAAAGGTGGAAGACAGTCCCTGCCCTTAAGTAGCCTCCAGGCTATGGGGGGAGACAGCATGCAGACGGCTGCGGACAAACAAGAAATAGCCTGAACTGGGAATAATCCGCCACAGGAAGGCACCAGCTTTAAAGGGGATCATGAAAGCTTCCTTTAGAAGGTGGGCTTTTAGCTGGCCCTTGAGGTAGGGATGAGGAGGGAGGGCCTTCAGCCATGCGGGACGGCCTGAGAGGATGCCCGGAGCCCAGAGATGGGGGGTCTTGTTCATGGGACATCCGGGAGAATCAGAGAGAACATAGTGGGGAGTAAGGTGTAAGAAGCCTGGAAAGGCAGGAGGGGGCCAGGTTAGGAGGGGCTCTGAAAGCTAAACAGCATTTTGTGTTTGATCCCAGGGGCAGTTTATGGAATGGAGAGGGGTGGTGACATGGTCCAACCAAAACTTAGGAGCGTCACTGTGGTCACTGGAGGATGGACCAGAGTGCTGAGAGGCCAGCAGCTACTATAATGGTCCAGCGTGATGAGGGTCTGAACCAGGGAGGGGGCAGGGGCAGAGGAGAGAGAAGGGGGTGTCTCAGAGAGATGGTGCAGAAGTGATGTCCACAGGGGACAGGGAAGAGGCCAGGAGGCTCCAAGGCTGGGAGCCTGAGGGCCTGGGAGATGGTGCTGCCCTTCACAGTGATAGGCAAGGTAGGAAGGGGAAGGTTTGTTTTGGACATGAAGAGTTATGTGTCTATTGGCTGTCTTAAGATGTTCCAGGTAAGTCCCAGAGGTCCACTAGGCATTTGGAAATGGGAGGTTGGAGGTCAACAGAAAGGTCGGACATACATCTGATAACAGCACAGGGATGAGAGAGCCCATGGGAGCCCATGAGATCACCCAGCCGAATGGCATGTGGAAAAGACGGGAGGCCCCACCACTGAGCCTTGGGGGACACCCACTATGACTTGGATGAAGATTGGACAAAGAGGAACCTAGAAAGAAGAGTGTCCCGGACCAGAGGGTGACTGACACATCAGGGAAGTCAAGGGGAAGAAGATTGAGGAAAGGCTGTTGGATTCTGCAATTAAGAGATCCCAGATCACTTGGAGAGAACAGTTTGGATGGAGAGAAGAGGTCAGAAGCCTGATGGAGAGTTAAGAGAGAAGGAGGGGGAGGCCTGCTGGGAGACGGCCGCCTCGAAGTGCAGCCACTCAAGGGCTGCCATGGAGATGACCCGGGCTTTCTAAGGCTCATGCAGGGAAGAAGAGCCAGCTCTGGCCACTATCAAGTGAGAAAGGCTTCAGAGAGGGGCATAGAAACAAGAGAGGCCTCCCTGTCTTTCCTCAGGACTCAGCACATAGTAGGCCTACAGGAAACATTCCTTTTCTTGTTGACATGTTGTAGGAAGGTGAGCCTAGAGGAGCTTAGTGGGGTGGTGCCCCCACCCTGGGGAAATCATAGATCCTTCAGGTTTCCAGATAGAGCACAGAAGTTGGCATTTTTTGTAGTAATAGTATTCCGTTGTGCTCAAATGGACTTCTGTTGATTTAGCCCATTACGCTATTGTGGGCCCCACTTAGGTGGTTTCTCCTTTTTTGCTACTGTCAGTAATGTTGTTGGGGACCTCTTTGTACAAATTTTTCTTTTTCTTTACAGTGTATTCCCCAAATTTGCATTGGGTCAAAGGGCCTGAAGGCATTATAGTTTGTTCCATATCTCCCTCCCTCCCTCCCTCCCTCCCTCCCTCCCTCCCTCCCTCCCTCCCTCCCTTCCTTCCTTCCTCCCTCCCTCCCTCCCTCCCTCCCTCCCTCCCTCCCTCCCTTCCTTCCTTCCTTCCTTCCTTCCTTCCTTCCTTCCTTCCTTCCTTCCTTCCTTCCTTCCTTCCTTCCTTCCTTCCTTCCTTCCTTCCTTCCTTCCTTCCTTCCTTCCTTCCTTCCTTCCTTCCTTCCTTCCTTCCTTCCTTCCTTCCTTCCTTCCTTCCTTCCTTCCTTCCTTCCTTCCTTCCTTCCTTCCTTCCTCTCTTCCTCCTTCCCTCTTTCCTTCCCTCCCTGTCTCCCTCTCTTTCTGTCTTAGTAACAGTTCTAAGACAAAGACTAAGCAAATGGGCTTAAGTGAATTACTCAGGATTTCACAGCTACAAAGTGCCTGAGACTAGATTTGAACCAGGACCTCTCATCTCTAGGCCTGGCTCTCAATCCACTGAACCATTTCATTACCCCCTTGTTGGATTTCTTGACTGTTCTTTGGTTTAGTGCAAACTCTGGGTTTTGCCAAAGGATATACGTGGAATTGGGGTGACCTGCCTCCCTTTCTGGAAGCCATCTTAGCTGAAATACTTAACTTTTTTAACATAAATATATATTTTATATTTTTTCAGCATTTTTTGCCCAAGTATGATTTAAATACTTTTTTTGATTATTGATAAAGTGTTTATATGCTGACTTTACCTCTGTATTCTTAAAATTGTGTACTCTTTTTACTATAGTGATTCCATCTCTTGGCCAATTTTTAAATTCGCCGTTAGAAATCAGAGGTCCATGATTTTCTCAGAGGAGTTTGGGGGTTGGTGGCCTTCTTTATTTTTGCCAGCCATTTGTGAAATAGTGGTGTTAATTGCTCCTTGAATGTTTGATAGATGCTGATTGCTTCCTAACTGTGTTAGATTTAAAATGGTTGAAGGCCTTAAACTGTAACAGTTAAAAGAGTGATGTTGTAAACTGTAGTGAGTTAAAATGGTGGAAGATATAAATTGTGATAGATATAAGAGAGGGTGAGTAAATTTGACCGCAGAAAATGTTTCACTACAATGTCTTGGTTTTTAAATCAAATATAAGGTGGTCGCCAGGGAAATATTCCCAATTATTCAAATACCCAAGTCAACTGGGTTTTATAGAGATTTTAATTAATACAAATGTGGAATTAAAGAAAAGAGAGAGAGAAAAAGGAAATAAGTATGAAGGGCCTTAAGCCAACATGGCCTAGACCTGAGTCTTAAGAGAGAGAGATCAGTCAGTCAGTCTTTTAACACTCACCACAAGGTCTGTCTAAGCAAGGATTATAGTGACACCAGGCCAGCTCCATCTCAGCTGACTTCACCAGAGAGAGTTCCAGCCAGAGTCCTCCTTAAAGAGCCTTCCAACCAGAGACTGTTCCAAAGGGCCTCTCTCCAGAGCCTCCAGAGGGACAGAGTCCCCTCAGAGGAGCTCCAGCGAGACCTCCTTAGAGATTGTACTCCAAGAGCTTCCCTTCTCCAGAGCCTCTCAAGAGATTCTTCCCAAGCGATCCTCATCAGAGATCCTCCAAAAGGATTTTCTTCTCAAGAGATTCTGCTTTTTCTTATATAGGGGTTTTTCTCCTATGTCACCTCCCCTAAGTCCTTACATCTACCAATCACTGTAGACGTTTTCCAAAGGACTGCCCATCTGAATTCCTGCTAAGTCGACTAATCTCCTCAGTAAGTCTGAACCAGTGAAAACACAGCTGAGTCGATTAATCTCATTAAGAGAAAACTTGCCCGACCCTTTTAGGTACCTAGCATCTCATTGTATCAATTCTAAAAAACAGGCATGGCTCAAAGAACTCCTTGCCTTATTATAAGCATGGGTCCAAGTACTTTCATTGTTTAGCAAGGAGTTTTCTCCCCTAAAGCAGTCTTAAGTACGGGTGGAGTAGAGGTCCTCCCATTTCTGATCCTGGCGAGTTCTCACATCAAAATGGGGAATGTTTCCCAGTAGGGAATTTGTTCCAATGGAGGATTCCTCAATGTGGAAATTTTAAACATTCACAAGTCTGAGAAATTTAAAGATTTACAACTGAAATAGAAAGATGGACATTTTTATACCCATGTGATAATTTATGGTTTAAGGGAATAGTGGAGACACTGCTTCATCCTACTACGTATTGAAACTGGGAAAGAAAGTTGGCCTCTTGCTTGGCTGGAGGGTTCTTGTAAGTCACAAGTCAGTAAGTTTCTTACTTCTTTCATTCTAAGCTCAATACTATTTTTGCTAAGTCCAGTTGCCATTTAAGGCAAATTTATTTTTAGCCTAGGAAAAGTGTTATTAATTTAACTCAGCTTGACTCGCCAGAGTACCATCAGGAGCCCTGTGAGGTAAAGAGAGGTTGGACTTTGGAGTTAGATAACAACCCAAGTTTAAGCTCTTATCCGTATGACCTTGAACAAGTCTCTTCTCCTTTCTGAAACTTACACGCCCCATC
Organism: Monodelphis domestica; assembly: GCF_027887165.1. NCBI lineage: Eukaryota > Metazoa > Chordata > Mammalia > Didelphimorphia > Didelphidae > Monodelphis > Monodelphis domestica. Next base: position 22,675,169 of record NC_077229.1, read on the forward strand.
TGTAAAATGGGAGAGGGGCCAAGTCGATGAAAGCAAGGTCAGCATCTCTGAGGCCTCTGATAACAAAACCGATGCCATGATCCATCTGACCGTACAGGACATGCAGCTGTTGTAGTGTTTACCTGCTGGCACGAGGGTGTTATTGGCTTCATTCATTACTGGCCAACACCAACATTGGTTATTACAGTTATCTGGGGTTTGGTTTTCTTTTGGCGCTTTCAAAACCTGAGTTCTGTGCTTCTGTCGTTCAGGTTTTTGGGTAAGTGATCTAGCCATGGGTGAGCAGCAAGGGGCAGTGAGAAGACCTTTGGAGTTGAAGCCTGATCTGAGTTCTAATCGTCACTCAGTGTCCTCCTCCTCGAGTGACGGGGACAAGCCGGTTCACCCTCTGGGCCTCAGCTTCCTCATCTGTTAAATGAAGAGACTGGATTAGGCAAGGCCTTCTGAGCTTCCTTTGAAGCCCTCCTGAGTCTGTGCTCCTCTGATCACGCTATCCTCAATCATTCTTCTTTAAGGACAAGTTGAGAAGTTTCCCAAAAAGGCAAACAATATTTGAGAAATCTCCAAGTGTACACGTTAATGTGTGCTTCACTTACAAAGTGTCTTCCTTCCTGGATATCTAATCATGAAATCTACAATAGGGCATAGTGGCTCAAACTTGGGAAAAAGTGGACACAGGTTTATTTGTGTTACGGAGGAATAAAGATTCTGAGACTCATCCAGAGGACGGCAAAAAACAAATCGGGTCCATGGCCCCCGGTCATGAGGTCAAGGACCTCAAACCTTGGTTTACAGCTAATATACAGTGAAAAGCAGGGAAAAAACAGGATGTAGGATTGAGCCGCTTTGTTCCTTATTGGTGGAGAGAATTGAGAGGCACCGGGGTAGGAGATGGGAGGGGCAGGGAGAAGTTTTATGGCTTTCCCATGATCAGGAGACTTACAGGAAGTTGGAACTTCACAAAAATGGTAGATAAGGGAAAAATGGAGTTACTAATGCTATTTCACAAATGCCAAGACAGTTATATATATTTTCTTTTCTTAAAAAAAAAGTCCTTATTGGGGCAGCTAGGTAACTCAGTGAGTGGATAGTCAGACCTAGAGATGGGAGGTCCTGTGTTCAAATCCATATATTTCCTAGCTGGATGATCCTGAACAAGTCACTTAACCCCCATTACCTGACCGCTCTTCTGCTCTGGAACTGATACTTAGTATTGATTCTATTTTTTTTAACCCATGCCTTGTCTTAGAATTGATACTGCAAGGCAGAAGAGTGGGAAAGGCTAGGCAATAGGGATTAAATGACTTGCCCAGGGTCACACAGCTGGGAAGTGTCAGAGGTCACATTTGAACCCAGGACCTCCCTCAATCCACTGAGCTACCCAGCTGCTTCCTTTTCATATGATATTTGAAAGGATTTTGATAGATGCAGAGTCCCACTAGTCAGGCTAACAATCGAAAGCTGTGTAACTGACTGCAAGATGGTATTGGAGTTGCGTTATCCACTTGGACAAACATTTTTAGCCAGGTAAATCACTCTTAATTTTGTTAACCCTGTTGTGCTAAATATGAACTATTGAGGCTGAGTAATACCAATGAAAGAGATTTGTTAGGAAAGCAGGATTTCTCCCAGCTTAAAAAGTTTGGGATCTTTTTGGTCCCTCACATTTCCCAGTGCTTCCCATGACCGTGAGCATCCGAAAGTACCCCACCTTCTTTTGATATTCATTGAAATTCTTGTGTTACTAAACCCTGATGTTTAGTTTCAACCTAATCAGTTGGGAGGGAGGGCAGCCAGATGGTACTGTATGGAGTGTTGGATCTAGAGTCAGGAAGACTCATTTTCTTGAGTTCCAATCTGGTCTCAGACATTTATTAGCTCTGTGACCCTGGATAAGTCACTTCACCCTGTTGGCCTCAATTTCCCCATCGCTCAAATGAGCTGGAGGAGGAAATGACATGCCACTGCAGTATCTTTGCCAAGAAAACCCCCAAAGGGTTCATAAAGAGTTGGACACAGCTCAAAAAACAATAATAATCCATTTTTAAATTCTAGTCTGGTGCCGATTTTTGTGGCCTTACTGTAGAGACCAAAGAAATAAGGTCACATTTGGGCTAGGCTTAGAGGTGGAAGTACTATATGAGCTCTGCAAAACACAAGTGGATTCACTTTCTTGCCCAAGTACTTTATTGCATGTGCTTCCTTTAGTTTCAATATTTATTCCTTTAGGAAATATTTAAGTGAAGTCCTTTTTAACAGGATGTTCACCAACTGGATTATTGAAAGACAGGATTGGTTATTTTGATTTCAGAGCAAAATTAATGTGCCTAATTTCTGTCTTTTTTCTTTCTAGTTTTTGTGTTTTTTGATCTGACTGTAGATGATCAATCTATTTATCCTAGTGAATTAAGAGAAAAATACATCATGTCAAAAACACTTGGAAGGTAAATGCTTTTTCTTATTTTAGCAATTCCACTTTGTTTTATTTTGTTGTAAACTTAGGTTGGAGGGCTAGTCCCTCCTGGTTTTTCCAATGGAACTGACGTGCTAAACATTGTAAATGAGAAGTTTAAATGTTCACTTGTAGGGCCGTATCCCCCTATCACAATCTCCTTCCCAGTGAATGGTTATGTCTAAGGGAAATGCTTTATAATTTGGGGATTTTTTCAGTAAGTTATCATCTTTAAGAGGAGCCATTGTGGAAAGTGGCTAGAGTTGGCATATCACATTTCTGAGTTGGAAAGCGGCCCGTGGAGCCATCTTGTTTCCTTCCCCACACCCATCTTACTTAAGTAAAGAATCTTCTCTACTATGTACTTGAGAAGGGGGTCACATCCAGCCTGGGTTTAAAGGCCCCAAAGGAGGGGAGTCCCCCACCTCTGAAAGCCCCCTCATATAACCTAGGTTTTTGCTGATATCAAGCTTAAGTCTCCCTCTTTGGCCCTTCTGCCATTTGTTCCCAAGTCTGCCCTCTGGGATCAAACAAAGTCCTCTCTTCCATCATCTTAAAAAAAACTAACATGTTTCCTTAAGGCTTTTTTCTGACCCTAATTCTGATCTCTTAGGACAGGAACTCAATCATATGAATATCTTGGTTGTTCTCCCCTGAGTATTTTCTGGGGTTATCAATGTCCTTCCTAAGATATGTTCCCCAGAAGTGATCCCAGTACTCCAGATGCAGTCTGACCAATGCAGATGTCAAAGGGACTCTTATCTCCTTATATTCTTGGAATCCTATCTCCCAGTATAGCCCAAGGTTACATCAGCTACTCAGTTGTGTTCTTAACTTGGGTCGAGTCCCCAGCGTCTTTTTTTTTTCAGGCTACGTGCAATGCCTTATGTTTGAGAGGTTGATTTTTTCCCCCTTTTTTTTTTGCATCCCACATTTATTCCTGTGGAATTTTATCTTCTCAGACTCAGTCCTGTTCCAATCTGTCACAGTCCTTTGGGATCCTGATTTGGGCACCTTGTGTACAAGTTCTTTCTTTTAGCTTTGCACCATCTGTACACTGATAAATATGCTACACATGCCTTTCATTTGAGTTTCTGATATATATGTTCCATGCCACAACCCCTGCCTGGGACGCCCACTTGGAGAATCTGTCTGCCAAGCTGACTTTGAATCATCAGGTACTAACTTTTTGGATCTTGTTTGTAACCAATTCCATTGCCACCTAATTGTCCAGCCTGTATTCATCTCTTGTTGGCAAGGATAATGAGAATGACTAATGAATAAGGCTTTGCCAAAATTAAAGTCTAGGTAAATTATCCCTGAAGAATTATCTTGATTTATGGATTTAATGAGATTCTTGTTAAAAAAAAAAAGAAATAAGGTTAGTGTGGCCAAGTCTGTTCTATGCTGATTCTTTGTATTCGCTGCTGCCTTTTCTCTCTGTTCACTAGCCATCCCTTTAATAGGTTGTTGAATTCTGCCAGAAATCCAAGCTTATAGTTCGCTCATTTCATTCTCTTCCTTTGTTTCTTTTTCAGCCATTGAGACGTTTGCCCTTCTTCAGTCACTTCTATTCTCCTCTATCTAGAATTTTTTTCTTTTTCATCTAGATATTTTTGGTAGTTGTCTTCCATCTTTGGAAAATTAAATTTTATCAAACATGTTTACATTCAAATAGATTCCTATATAGAAGAATTCTAACTGTGCTCTGTCACCTGTTTGACTTTTTACTCTGGACCTCAGTTTCCTCATCTGTGGAGATGCCTTTCATGCTCAAAAATGTTGCCTTTGAGTAAAAGGACAATCTCAGACCTCCCACATTCGAGCAGTAGGACTGTCATTGTGTTGACTTGAGGAAATACATGAGAGAAAGCTCCTATAAATTCAGTAATGCTTTGAAACGAATGTGTAATTTGTCCAACACGGTAGCATCTACTAATCCTTGAGCCATTGTAATTACCCGTGTGCAGGAGATTCTCCTGTCTTCTGCAGGTATCTGATTATATGGAGCCACTGAACATTTTTCTGGAGTTGTCAAGATGAAGATAAGAATGCATTTGTGGCCCATTTTCAGTCAAGTCCACAACCAGGTCTTTGGTCCATAAGTTGGCAATTACCGGGCTAGATTTTTTTTAAACCCTTAACTTCTGTCTTAAAACTAAAACTAAGTATTTAGTTCCAAGGCAGAAGAGTGGTAAGAGTTGGACTACTGAGGTTAAGTGACTTGCCCAGGAAGTGTCAGAGGCCAGATATGAAGCCAGGACTTCCCATCTCCAGGCCTGGCTCTCTATCCACTGAGCCACCTAGGTATCACCCTTCCCCGCCACTACAGATCTGGTTTCTTTTTTTGAATCCTTACCTTTCGTCTTAGAATCGACATTAAATGTCAGTTCCAAGGCAAAAGAGTGGTAAGGGCTAGGCAATAAGGGTTCAAGTGACTTGCTTAGGGTCATATAGTTAGGAAGTGTCTGAGGCCAGATTTGAACCCAGGACTTCTCTATCCACTGAACCACCCAACTGCTCTCCCTCACCCCCAAGAGTCTTGAGCATCATCTTTGCCTAGGTTGAGGCTTAAACTTAACTTAGGTAAACTAATATAACACAAGCCACCTTCTGCAGGAAGTCTTCCCCAACCCCTCTTCATTCCAGTGCCTTCCCTCTTTGAATGATTTCCTCTTTTTCCTGTGTACATCTTGTTTGTGCATATGTGTTAGCTTTTCTCCTCTAGTGGATTATAAGCTCCTTGAGGGGAAGGCCCGATTCCTGTCTCTTGCCATCCCTAGCAGTTAGCATTGTGTCCTGGCACACAGTTGGCGCTTAATGAATGTTTATTGACTGACTCCTTTTACCCCAGTGCGGGGAGGGCATCCCCGCTTCCTCTGGAGACTGGGACCAACGACACCGCTTCTGCCAGTGACAACCAGCTGTGCATGTCTGCCTGCCTCGCATTGCCCGCTTCTGCCCTTCATCCTCCAGGATCAGCGGCTTGGTGTCCTTTTCTTGTTGCTGATCTGGAAGTGGCCCTGTGGCGGCCGGTGCTCCCCTGTGAACGCCCTGCAGGGTCTGTTCTCTTGGTGAGCTGGCCTAAAGCTTGTTTCTTCAGTGGCTTTCTTCCTCGAGCCTTCCCGCAGCGTAGACAGGTAGCCATCTCTAGAGCCAGCTGCCGAATGGCATCGTGGGGGATCCTACCGTCTTTCCATCAGCACAGAAAGGGAGGCACTGGCCCGAGGCAAGGCTTCTACCTGAGTGTTTGCTTTGAGGAAGCATCTTGGCTTTTCTCTGGCTCAGGAGGAGAGCATGGGTGGCGTTTTATCTTCTCCTGAGAGTAAAGGAGGCTCAGGTGGCCAGGCCAAGCCTGGAACGAGTAAACACACAGGTGTTCCTTTGAGCTTCTTTCCCCGGCCACCATCTCAAATAAACGTAGTTTAAGGAGCCCGTGGAAAGGTCCCCGCTCCAGAGAGAGTGCTTTTGCCAGGAATTCCTCGATTCACACTCTCCTCTCCCAGGAACCCTTTCATTTGAAGCGAAACCGCTGTAGATCTTTGGGAGAGCCGTTATTTCTGCATAATGACTCTCATTCATTTAGTCTTTAGAGATTTCAATTTGCAAGATGAAAACAGGACAATTCAATCCGGTGAAGTCTTTGTGGTGACTTTTCATATTAAAAGTCTACAAAGAGGGGCAGCTAGGCAGCGCAGTGGATAGAGTGCTGGGCTTAGAATCAAAAAGACTCATCTGCATGAGTTCAAATTCAGCCTACCAGTATGACCCTGGACAATTCACTTAACCCTATTTCCCTTAAAAAAAAAAATCAGCACTGCAATTTAAGGGGGCAGCTGGCTGGTTCTATGGATTGAGAGCCAGATCCAGAGATGGGAGGTCCTGGGTTCAAATTTGGCCTCAGATACTACCTTGGGCAAGTCATTTACCACTCGTCTGCCTTGGAACCAAGATGCAGTATTGACCCTAAGATGGAAGGTGAGGGTCTTTAAAAAGAGAGAGACAGACAGACAGACGTGGGTTCTTTGATGTCGGGGGAGTTAAGGGATACGTTCGGCCCTCATTTTGGTCCCCTGTAAATAAGGTGTTTGGCCTACAGGATTTCCTACAGGTCTCTTACCACTCGGACAGCCCCTGAGTCTCAGAATACACAAATTGAAGTCATTGTAGAGTCTTTAGATGCTCAATATTCATGAGCGATCCCAATGTTTGCCCTTCGGGAGAATAGAGACCGCTTGTGGATGTTAGCCAGCGGGGATTGTTCCATTTCTGTCTTTGTATCTCATTAGTGCCTGACACTCAGGCTCTTTTTTTTTTTTAACCCTTTCCTTCTGCCTTAGAATCAATACTGTGCATTGGCTCCAAGGCAAAAGAGCGGTAAAAGCTAGGCAATGGGGGCTAAGTGATTTGCTTAGACTCACATAGCTAGGATGTCTATGGGGTGGATTTGAACCCAGGACCTCCCCTTTCCAGGCCTGGCTCTCTATCTGCTGAGCCACCCAGCTGCCCCCTGCCCAGGCTCTTAATAAGCATTTATTGAGTTGAATAGAGCCAAGTGTGTGTCCAGCAGCCTTGTAGCCAACCTTTCTGCCTCCTGGATTGAGAGGGCTGGCCTTGGAGGACCTGGATTCAAGGTCCTCCTCTTCATCCTGACTCTGTGACTCAGAATAAGTCATGTCACCTCTCAGTGTCCCAGGCAGCCCTCTAGGAATCTCTGAGTTCCAGATGAGTTGTCCACCTGCCCTGCTCAACAGTATTTCTGTATCGGGATCATCGACCCCAGAACGTTGTAGTGCCCGGCACACAGTAGGTGCTTAATAAGTATTTGTGGATCCATTGATGGCGACACCGCTAAAAGAGGGATTGGAAGACATGTTTGGAGACGTGGCTCGGGGTCGCCATGATGGACCTCACTGGGTTGGGAGCGCTCAGTTCAGGGGTGCTCTGAAGCTGGCAGGCTCTTCTGGTTCCTGGACTGCCCCTTTGCCCAGCGTTTCCTCCCGATCCCCTCCACTTCATTTCGGGGAGGTTCTCCTCTCCCGGGACGGTTTGGAAATGGGGGCGACGGTCTCCCCCGCTCTTAGGCGTGGGCAAAGCCCTGGGATAGCCGAGTAATCCGTACCAACCCCCTCTTTCCCCCCAGTGGTGCTTGTGGAGAGGTGAAGCTGGCCTTTGAGCGGAAAACGTGTAAGAAAGTGGCCGTGAAGATCATCAGTAAGAGGAAATTTTCCATCTGTGCCACCCGAGAGGCCGTAAGTACCGCCTGTTGGTGTGTGGCTGGCCTGGCTCTCCGTCCTCCTCCCCACCCTCCCCCAGCTGGACTTCTTAACCTGGGGCCGCCTGGATTTCTGGGGGTCCTTGAACGTGGATGGGAGGAAAAGCACGTCTTTTTGCTTTTGTTAACACCGACTGAAATGAGTCTTGCTGGAGTTGGCTGGAAACCTGAGCCTGAGAAGGGGCCTTCTCCCCATGGCTAAAGGTCTGCACACAGAAAAGGGGGAGAAGCCCTGCTCGTCCTCCGAGGCCTGCCTCTCCCAGGGCTGATGGCCCTTCCGTCTGGACAGAGGCCAGCTGTTATTTTGAGGCGAGCTCTGGCCCTCTTCTGTTCCTTGCAAAGAGCTTTTTTCTTTTGGCCTGTTTGGTGCGCAGGGGTGGTGGGGTGGTGGTGGGGGGGGTGATTTGACAGTATAGGGAGTTCCCAATGTGGAAACTCCCTTCACCAATGCAAATAGATCTGCTTCAGCTCTTAGACATTGCCAAAGACATGTGAGAATGAAATGACTGTGCCAAGATCTCAGAGCTACTCTATATCAAGAGGCAGGACATGAACCCAGGTCTTCTTCTCTAAAGCTGAGCTTCTGTTTGTGCTACCAAAAGTACTTCTATAACTCTTGTTATAAAACTTGTATAACATCCTTTTTTAAACCCTTACCTTCTGTCTTTTTTTTTTTAACCCTTACATTTTGTTTTGGAATCAATACTATGTATTGGTTCCAAGGCAGAAGAGTGGTAAGGGCTAGGCAATGGGGGTCGAGTGACTTGTCCAGGGTCATCCAGCTAGGAAGTGTCTGAGACCAAATTCGAACCCAGGACCTCCCATCTCTAGGCCTGGCTCTCAATCCACTGAGCTACCCAGCTGCCCCCTTACCTTCTGTCTTAAAATCAATACTAAGTGTCATTCCCAAAACATAAGAGTGGTAAGGATTAGCAATGGGGGTTAAATGACTTGCCCAGGGTCATACAGCTAAGAAGTGTCATGTTACCTAGCTACCTAGGTAACTGGGCCACCTAGCTACTTCCTCAAGATATATTTAATTACTAACTAAAGTAATCGATACTATCAGTTTTCAAGCATATGAGCCAACAGAGGAGAGTAACAGCTGTTTCTGGGTATTGTCCCTTAAGCTTCCATTTTTTTCTTAGACAACTCCCTTCTCCCATTGAAAAGAATTTCCTTTTTTGTTCACATTTTGTTTTATAATTTTTCCTTCATAAGTTTCTGTTTTGTTTTTGAAGGTTGGAAAAATCATTATTGCTTTAAGGAAACACTTTACTACATTTAATTATCTTCTGCCATATATATTGGACCCTCTTTTAGTCTCTTGTCACAGTTCATCGTTAAGCGACAGTGATTTTTATAGTTTCTAGAAAGAGGAATTTTTATTTGAGATAAAAGCGGAAATTCTTAGAAATTGAAATTTGTCATTAATTCCTAGTTTTAGATTCTCAATTTTCTCTTTTTCTTTTTCTCTTCTTTCTTCTTTTAGTATAGTTGTAGATTGCTTTGAAATATTATTTCTGTATACTAATGGATCCCCTTATTAACCGTATTTGAAGAAGTCTATCATTCAGTTAGAATGAGAACTTTTAAGATTGATCATTATTTGAAAATAGCGCTTTCCTTTTCCAAGGATCCAGCTTTCAATGTTGAAACAGAAATCGAGATTTTGAAGAAATTAAATCATGTAAGTAGAACTTTTAAGATTTAATTTTTAATCCTAACCTCAGAAACTTTCCTTGGAAAACCCTCTCGCCATTGATTTTGGCCTTATCAGCAATCTAAGTCATGTCTTTTTTTTTTTAAGCCCTTACCTTCCGTCTTGGAGTCAATGCTGATATTGGCTCCGAGGCAGAAGAGTGGTAAGGGCTAGGCAATGGGGGTCAAGTGACTTGCCCAGGGTCACACAGCTGGGAAGTGTCTGAGGCCAGATTTGAACCTAGGACCTCCCGTCTCTAGGGCTGGCTCTCAATCCACTGAGCTACCCAGCTGCCCCCTCTTTTTTTTTTTTAACCCCTACCTTTCAACTTAGAAGCAATACTAAGCAAACAAATTGCTTCTAAGGCGGAAGAGCAGTAAGGGCTAGGCAATGGGAGGTTAAAGGTCACATCGCTAGGAAGTGTCTGCGGTTAGATTTGAACCCAGGACTTCCTGTCTCTGGGCTTGGCTCTCCAACCACTGAGCCACCCAGCTGCAACCTTCCTACTCTATCCAGGCCAGGGTTTGCATTAAGTGCCTCCTGCCCCAGGATGGCGTGATCCCTTGACCCTTCAAGCCTGAGCTCAGACTCAGCCTTCTCCTGCTGCTAAGCCATCCCCTCGTATGTCTCGTGTGTGCATGTGCATGTGAACATGTAGAGTCTCCCTTAAATGCTCAATTGCCCATCCTCTCCTTAAGGGGAGGAGGCACCATTCCACTTGGGTCTTTCTGGTCCTGGTGCCCCAGGGCCCCCCTCTCAGTGCCCGCTCGGCTTGGGGTTGGCCCCTGCTAGCTGCTCGGGGATGAAGTGATCCTTACGACGGCCTTCTTTTCCTCTTCATTTTTTAAGCCGTGTATCATCAAGATTAAGAATTTTTTCGACGCTGAAGATTACTTTATTGTTCTGGAACTGTAAGTAAATCCTTTTTCCCTCCGTTTCTCTTCACGCGTGATTCTCAGCCCCGGGAGCAGCTCCCTGGCCTACGGTGCAGCCCCCGGGGGGGGGGGGTGCATGTCGTATTTATACAAGCAGTTGCTTTTGGCCCGAAGACTCCGCCCCAACATCCCCTTCAGGAGGCCAGTCCAGACACCGCGCCAGCGTTACTCCGGAATCGCATCTCTTAACAAGCAGCCAGTTTAGTCTCTCCGAAATGGATTCTGTCCCTTCCATCCTGTCTCGGAGTGTTCCTGGGGCTCCTGCCCAATGATGCGAGGCAGTTACCCTAGCGGAGTCCCCGAATGCTCGGAGACGCTGCCGCCCGGGATGGCGGTGCTTCCAGCCTCCCCCCCGCCCCCCGCCCGAGGCAGAGCCTTCCCTCGGTGGTCCCGGGCTTCCGGGCCCTGGGGGAGAGCAGCTCTGCTGTAAAACCAGACAAGGTGGTTTTCCTGACCACAGGCAGGGTTAACACCAGTGATTTCGAATGTTTACAACCTCTCCAGAGACTTTGCCTTTTTTTTCCTTTCTTAACCCCTCATCTTCTGCCATGGAATCCATACTGTGTGCTGGTTCCAAGGAAGAAGAGTGCTAAGGGCTAAGCAAGGGGGGCGAAGTGACTTGCCCAGGGTCACACAGCTGGGAAGTGTTTGAGGCCAGATCTGAACCCAGGACCTCCTGCCTCTAGGCCTGGCTCTCCATCCTCTGAGCCTCCTCGTTATTTCTAGCTGATGTCTTTCAGAAAGGCAGCATGACTTAGCCAGAGAGTTTTGGGGGGCCCAGAGGGAAGGAATATCAGATGGCACAAATAGAAGAATTCAGTGTTACCTCACTTACGAATATCATCCTCGTCTCCCCCAAAACATTCTCTGTGGCAGAAGTCCTCATGTATTTCCTCATTGCTTTTTTTTTTACTACATCTTGAAATGGTCATGAATGTGATGTGGATGGTTGCTTTCATCGCCGTTTTCAGAATGGCTTTGGACCGAGACGTAGAAGGGGGTTCTAATGGCCTTGAGCTAGTCGTGTGTCCTTTGGGGGGTTCAGTTTCCTCCTCTGGGAAAGGAGGGGGTTGGCTTAGCGCTAACATTCTGGGTTCCTCACTCATCGGTTTGAATAAGGTATGTCTAAAAGTGCGCCGACTTTGTTGTAGTTTTAATGTCCTGTTTGACATTCGGTTCCTCCAGCATTCAGTGGACTTTCTGGGCAGTGAGTGTGACCGATGAAGCTTGAACCTTTTGTTCTACTTGTATGTCCTTGAAGGAATTTGGCATCGGGAGTGGGAGAGCTGAGGCTGAGGCCCTTTTCCCTTAGGACATCCTCTGATTCTCTTTCAGGATGGAAGGAGGAGAGTTGTTTGAGAGAGTCGTGGGGAATAAAAGACTGAACGAAGCCACCTGTAAGCTGTATTTTTATCAGATGCTCCTTGCTGTCAAGGTAGATGAGACCTGAGTTTTGGGGAAAAGCCTCACTATTCTGTTTCGCTCTCATATTTCCAGGAGATGAATTAAGTTTGAATGAACAAAGACCTCGAGAGATGCTCTTTTTTTTCTTCTTTTTTAATTAATTTTTTATTTTAAAACCCATATCATCTGTCTTAGAGTCAATAGTAAGCACCAGTTCCAAAGTAGAAGATTGGTAAGAGGTAGGCAGTGGGGGTTAAGTGTCTAGGGTCACACAGGTAGGAAGTATATATGAGACCAGATTTGAACCCAGGGCCTCCCATCTTCAGACCTGGCTCATTATCCAGCCATCTAACTGCCCTTTATTTTGTTATATTTTGATAGACAAAGACCCCAACCACTGCCAAAGGAGAAATAAAATAGAACAAACTGCCAGGACTTGGTCAAAACAGATGGTCTCTTGCCCTCTTGGAACAGCTGTTTGTTGTTTTTGAATAAGAGACACCCACAGTTTTGTCTAAATGGACTTTGACAATCATAAAGTCTTTGGTCACCTCCCCTTGTTTCCTGCCCTTGGACAGGAGCGTTGTCTCCTGATACCAAACCCCACCTGTTGTGGGGCTCCCCCTTTTGCTCTCTGGCTCATTCCTCCTTTTCCTGCTAAGAAATGCTTGACCTGTTCTAAGCTGGCACAGAACGCTCTAAGCAGCCCTGAAAAGTTACAAAGACCAAATCTGAAACTTAGCTGCTACCAGCAAGCACCCTTCCTTAGCGTGCCGGGAGCTTCTTGACTTCCCATTAGGTCTCCTGTCTTTGTACAGCGCTGGCACCAGACCCAGATGGCAGCTCTAGTTCTCTCATGGGGTTTGACTCTCTCTGGTAGAGACATTCCACGGCAGGTTCATAATTTGGCCACAGTTTTGGAACTTTCTTAAACCTCACAAAGAGAGAGCTCGGAGAGTAGAAAAGCTACTGGGAATTTGGGAATAAGAGGCTCTGGGTTTGAATGTGGTCACATACTCCAGGGCTGAACTCTGTGATCACTTTAGACCCTTCTAGCCTGACTCCGGGGGTAGAAAGAAATTCAGGCTGGAATTGCCACTCTTTTTTTTAACCCTCATCTTCCATCTTAGAATCAATACTGTGTTGGTTCTAAGACAGAAGAGTGGTAAGGACTAGGCAATAGGGGTTAAGTGACTGGCCCAGGGTCACCCAGCTAGGAAGTGTCTGAGGCCAGATTGGAACCCAGGACCTCCTGTCTCTGGGCCTGGCTTTCAATCCACTGAGCCCACCCAGCGGCCCCCAGGAATTACTGCCTTTGGCATTACTTCTTTGAGTCTTGTTTTACCTTTAATGGCATCATGTTACATGAAGCAGATATCAAGCAAAGCTTTCTTTTTGAAATGAGTAAAAGAATTTTATGAGGACAGTTTGCCTTGTTTCTCTTTTTTGCAGCCCTAGCCTTGTTTTCTTCACTTTAATTCTTCCTATACTTGAAAAATGCCGACCCTTTAGAACATCCTTTTTATTAGGCACTAAATTGGGCGATTTGTTCATTTATTAATTGATTGACAGCATCCTGGGACCTACTCATTAGTAAAAGGAACCTTTTCCCTCTTGGACTAACTTGCCGCTGGAGAGCAGAAAGCTGTCCCTCTTGTTTTTCCCCCTTTTAAACATTTTGTTCCAGTGTTCCAAAGTCTTTCGGGAGCAGCCAAATACCTCCCCGAATTTGGGGACTGGCATAAGAAGTACCTTTACTCTCCCTTTCCTGAGCTTGATCCATGAGAGTCCCAACTGGGACAGTCTGCCCCGTTCATTCCCGAGTGGGAGTCTTGGGTAAGGGAGCTGGGTTTCCTGGGAGATGGGTGGCCTGTACAATCAATGAAAAGCAGAAAACCTGAATTTTGTCTCAGAACAAAGAGATACCTCAAAGACCGTATCCTTTTTAGAAACCAGATTACCACGATCCCAGTGTATGCTCCCTTTGTTGTGAGTTGTTTTGAGCCTCTGCTAGGGAAATTAGGAAGTTTTGATTTTTGCTTTCTCTTCAAAGGACTTCTAGAATTTCTCAGCCTTGGCATGTTATGTTTCCCTTTATTTAGGAAGGAAAAATGATTTTGTGAAATGGGAGTTTGGTGGTTCTCTTGAAAATTCAGATAAATTAGCATGAAATAATTTTGGTGTTCTGCTTTTTGAGGCAATCTTTTTTTTTTACCTTTAACTTCTGTCTTGGAATAAAAATTAAGTATAGATTCCAATGAAGAAGAGTGGTAAGGGCTAGGCAATTAAGGTTAAGTGACTTGCCCAGGGTCATACAGCCAGGAAGTGTCTGAGACCAGATTTGAATCCAGGACCTCCTATCTCTTAGCCTGGTGCTCTATCCACTAGGCTACCTATCTGTCCCTTTGAGGTGGTCTTATAAATATATACATATATTTAAAATAAATCAATATTGTTTATTGATTCTAAGGCAGAAGAGTGGCAGTTGAGGAGGGTTAAATGATTTGCCCATGGTCACAAAGCTAGGAAGTGAGGCCAGATTTGTAAATAGAATTTGAAAAGTAAATTTGACTCTGGCAAACATGTATATTTTTAGGACTCTATTCTGAACAATGTACCTTGAAATAATATTCAATTGTTTTGAAAGATTAACTGTCAATCTCTTAAATGTCATTTGTTTCTGCCTCTGTAGTACCTTCATGAAAATGGTATCATACATCGGGATTTAAAGCCGGAGAATGTGCTTCTGTCGTCTCAGCAAGAGGACTGTCTAATAAAGGTCAGGAATATTATTTCCTCTTTTCCAGTGAATTCTGGAGAGTTCATCAGAAACCTCTTTAAATTGTTTTTTATCAGAACTGAAATGTTGAACCATCTCGGAATAGGAACCTCCTTGATCCTTGGATTTTTTTATTTGTTTTTTAGCCCTTGCCTTCTGTTTTAGAATTAATCCTGTGTGTTGGTTCCAAGACAAAAGAGCAGTAAGGGCTGAGCCATGGGGCTTAAGTGACTTTCCCAGGGTCACCCAGCTGGGACGTGGGAAATCTTTTTTTGTAAATGAGAAGACAGCGTTTTTAGTGGTTTGCTTTTGCACTGTCTCCTTGATCTCTTTTCCCCACTCTTTCCAAGAGGCTACATAGCTTGGGCAGATAAGGAGCTGGCTTTGCTTCCCATCTTGCTGCTTGACCTGTCCAGGCTGAGTGACCAAGGGCAAAGCATCTTAGTTCTTAGCATCCCTGTGCCTCTCAGAGACTGCAGTCGTTGGGGAAATTCCTCCCGAGGGTTCCTGATATGCAGATGACATGGCATAGCTGGTCATAGCAACCTGCTAAAGGCTAAAGATGAACGCCCATTTTCCCTGGTATTGAAACATTAGTCAATCGAATTATAATTACCATGGATTTAGGGCAGTTGGTTTAAGTTAGGGCCAAGTAAGGTGCTTCAATGGATAGAGAGCCAGGCCTGGAGTTGGGAGCAAATTTGATCGTAGATACTTTCTAGCTGTGTGACCCTGGGCAAGTTTGACCCCGAGCCCTGTTGACTCACCGTTACTACTCTTCTGACTTAAGAGTTGTTACCAAGATAGAAAGTAAGGGCTTAAGAACAAAGTTTCCACTGCGTAAATGAAATCAGTTTTGTGTGACCAGCAGCTTTTGTAGTGTACCTCACTGGATTAGCCCCTCTTCCCTTTCATTTTAGATTACTGATTTTGGGCAGTCGAAGATTCTCGGGGAGACTTCGCTCATGAGAACCTTGTGCGGCACGCCCACCTACTTGGCTCCAGAGGTCGTCCTTTCCATGGGATCCGCGGGGTATACCCGGGCCGTCGATTGCTGGAGTTTAGGCGTTATTCTCTTTGTTTGGTAAGCAACCTTCTGGGCCTCAGGATTTGGGTTAGGTGCATGTAGGTTTTATTTAATTCACATTCCATTTTTTTAACACTGTCTAAAGTAGGGTTTAACTTCTTTTAAATATTACATTTGACACTCTTTAAAAAAATAGCACTTTGAGTTTTGATGATACAGAGAAACTGCATGTCATCGTCTGATTCTGAAAACGTGACAGTTCTTTTCTCCTTTCCGTATCCACCAAGCCTCAGTGGATATCCACCTTTCTCGGAGCATAAGACTCAGGTCCCTTTGAAGGATCAGATCATCAGTGGGAAATACAAACTCATTCCAGAAGTCTGGAAAGCTGTCTCGGACACGGGTAGGGATGGCCATGCTGAGGGGGCGAAACGTGTGTGGGCTAACCAGAAGAGGTGGGAGGTCGCCGTCTCCTGGCTTTGAACCCTTTGTTTCCTTGTCATTCTGTGGAAGAGGCTGCCACGTTATCAACAAAGTTCATGTTTTAGGTGGTTTGCAGAGTTTTGTTTGAATGAGCTGGCTACGAAATACAACATAAGGATGTACGGTATACACTGCAAGGATTATAAGAAGTAAGAGGAGAGAGAAACTTGACTTCATATTATTTTTTAAACTTATCTTCTGAGGTAGAGCAGAAGAGCAGTAAGGGCTAGGCAAGGGGGTTAAGTGACCTGCCCACTGTCACCGAGGTAGGAAGTGTCTGGGATCACATTTGAACCCAACATCTCCCATCTCTAGATCTGCTTCTCTATCCACTGAGCCATCTAGCTCTCCCCATTTTAATCTATTTTGAAGAATGTGCCAAGAGGAGAAGAGTAGGAAAGTTGAATTGATTATAAGGGAGTACGTCATGAGATTCACCATTTCTGTACTTAAATAGGATATTGAGAGAGTCCAGAGGTCTCCCTGAGTTCCAAGCCTTCTTTAGCCATTAATGAACAGTGTGGCCTTGGGGAAAATCCACTTATCCTCCCTGGGATTCACTTTGCTCATCTGTGAAATAAATTGAGGTTGGATTAGATCAGGAGTTCTGAGCCTGGGGTCTGTGGACAGATTTCAAGAGGCCTGAGAATTTGTATAGGAAAGAAAATGACATCTTCATTTTTGCTGACATCTACTTGAAATGTAGCATTTCGAAATTTCAAAATCTGAAAAAGGAAGGCAAAAAATCCTTCCCGATTCCAAGAAGGCATCGAGAGGCTTTCCCAAACTGCCAAAAGGGTCTGACACTGGAAAAGGCTCAAAACCCCTAGATGAGATGGATTCCAAGGTCCCTTTTACTATTAAAGCACCATGATTATGTACTCATGCCATAGGAGCATGACTTGAAGAAAGTACCGGTGTTCAGCTTTAGTGGGGGACAAGAGTGTGTAGTCTTGCTCTGGTTGGCCTGAGGCCAGGATCAGGAGCAAAGAGAGAGATTTCGGCTTGATTCCCAAATCGAGATGGGCTTTCCTCTCTTCTCCTGGAGATCTTAAGAGGAAAGGCTCCAGGGCCCCTTTGGATTGGGGGCTGGGTTGTAGAAGGACTTCCTGTTTAGACAGAGATTAGAACAAATGGGGACTGCTATCTCTTCTAACTTGGGGATTCTATAACCTGTCATTGTAATAATGGCCAGACCATTTATCATTCTGTCTGATGGATGGGTGGGTGGATGGATGGATAGATAGGTGGATGGATAGGTGGTTGGGTGAATGAATGGGTAGATGGGTGGATGGATGAATGGGTGGATGGGTGGATGGATGGATGGGTGGATGGATGGATGGGTGGATGGATGGATGGGTAATCTACCCTATCATTTATTTTAGCTTTGGACCTCGTTAAGAAGTTGTTGGTAGTGGATCCAAAAAAACGCTATACGACAGAAGAAGCCTTGGCCCATCCATGGCTTCAGGTAGGTATTAAGGTGATCCTACAACAAAATGTCTGTCACATTTTTCCTGTCTGATTATTGACATTATCTGCATTCTCAGTGGTGGTCCCAGTTGTGTTCAAATGAATCCTTTCGTTGGTAGATGTTTAATAAACTCACCAGCATACTCTGAGCTGAGCTGGAACTGGGAGTTGGCTAGTAGATCGCTTACCTTGGGGGCAGAGTGCAGGGCCATGTGTAATTATAGTACGACTTTTTTCTAAGTGAATACTTAAATAAAAAAAAACCCTTGCCTTCTGTCTTAGAATCAACACTGTGTATTGGATCTAAGGCAGAAGATCAGTAAGGGCTAGGCAATGGGGATGAAGTGACTCGCCCAGGGTCACATAGCTAGGAAGGGTCTGAGGCCAGATTTGAACCCAGGACCTCCTATCTCTAAGCCTGGCTCTCATTCCATTGAGCCATTGGCCTCAGTTTCCTTTTCTATAAAATGAGCTGGAGAAGGAAATGGCCCACATGAGCACATTTTTAATGTCAGATGGGTCCCCTTAGTATGTGAGTACTTTATTTTATAATAAGCCAAGATGCTTCATTACAGCAAAGACTCCAAGTTTTCAGAGGACAGGAGTACGCAGAGAAGGTGATTTTTTTCCAGACTTTACTAAGAGTAAATAAATATCATTTCTGGGATTTGGTTTGGAACATCATTGGGATATGGGTTGGCAGGGGTAAGCCTCTATCAAAGGCACGGTGTAAGGGGGAAATGGGGTTAATTTTTAAAGGGTTGGACTTGATTATTTAAGAGTGTGGTCGCCAAGGTCAGCCAGCCTTGGCAAAGAATAGGTCTTTCCTGAGGCCAGTCTCTTCAGAGAAAAGCCAGCAGTGAAATCAGCTTTTTTACCCACCATGTGTCAGTTCAATCAGCAGATCTTTCTGCCCCTCTTCACTAGCCTCAACTTGAAAGAATGAAGAATTCCCCCAGTCTCCACTTCCAAAAAATGAAGAACTGCATTTCACAGGAAGTAACAGCTCCTTTTCAAGATGCTTCTTTTGCATCACTTCCTGTGTCTTCCCCTAATTTTACATCTACCAATCACAGTTGACACTTTGTTTTAGGACTGCCCAGAAGGCAGTCAGTCAATTCTGATTCATCATCCACTATCACACATGTGGGTCACAGACCTTCCCCACTCAATGTGTGAAATTGGGGTGTTTGCACTTTTAGTGATGAAAAATATAAAAATGGGTAGATCTCCATACTTAACTTTTAAGTACTGTGTTCTAAAAATAGACAGGGGTTACAATTTAATCTTCACACTCAGGGGAGAGTCAAGTATTTTCATTGTTATAATCAGGGGAGTGTTAAATTTAATCTTCACAATGGAAATCAGTTCTTGCCCTTGAAAGCATTTCCTTTTAGCCGCTGCCTGTTATTAAGATAAAATGAAGGTGATGTGAGCCCATCGCTGACTGCCTATCACTTGGCAGATTTCTGTTCCACTTCGCTTGATCGTATTCCGAGTCCATGGGAGGGTGAGCTGTGTCAGAGCATTCCATGGATGAGGAAGGCCTCACGCTGCCTCCAGGGACAATTGCGACCTGTGTCAGGCCATGATCATAGCAAAATGCTCTTTGGTGATCAGATTATCCTCATTGGGCCTCCCTAGGGTTTAGGATAAATTAGTCTTTCTTTTCTAATGATGAATTATCCTATTCTGGTTGTAAGTTGGCTATGTAGGCTTCATCCCCATTCTGATGGGCTATAACCTTTATCACCTTAATCCTGAATAGAGCTTATGGGGATGGGAGGTGGACTGTTAGGGGGCACCACAGTACACAGAAAGCTGGGCCTAGAGTCAGGAAGCTTCATCTTAATGAGTTCAAATCTGGTTTCAAACATGTACTGACTGGGTGACCCTGGATGAGTCACTTTACCCCGTTGGCCTCAGTTTCCTTTTCTATAAAATGAGCTGGAGAAGGAAATGGCCAGTGACTCCAGTATCTTTGCCAAGAAAATCCCAAATGGGGTCATGAGGAGTAGGAAAATCCAAGGGGACTTTTTGGGGAGGAAATGGGCTGTTTTTGACAAATATTTATTGGTCATTTCTTTGATGCCACTTTTTTCTTGCCACTGGACTTCTGTGGCTCTGAAAGAGAGTGAGGCTTATTAACTTTGGGCAACTCTGGATCACTTAAATCTGATTCACGAGCAAGTCAAAACATCACCCTGTGATGTCATCAGCCTTCTTCCAAATGAAGGATGAATAACAATTGAGTGCGAGATATGTGCTAGGCCCACTGTAGGGAAATGGGTGAGACCGATTTACAGAGAGGAGAGGATTTGGTATATTCAGATGGGAATAGTCAGGGTAGGCA
The DNA here is from genome assembly GCF_027887165.1 of Monodelphis domestica. Classification (NCBI taxonomy): domain Eukaryota; kingdom Metazoa; phylum Chordata; class Mammalia; order Didelphimorphia; family Didelphidae; genus Monodelphis; species Monodelphis domestica. Next base: position 22,695,052 of record NC_077229.1, read on the forward strand.
CAAGGTGAAATGATTCACCTGTTTATGGGCCTCAAGGCTGCCGCTGATTCTAGGAGAAATCTGTAGGATACAGTGGGAGGGATCATTATTATGGGCCTTTCCTTTTTTCCCCTCCTCCCTGGTCGTACCACCTCTCAGGCTATAGACATAATAGATTCTAAATGTTATTGATGGTACCAGGATGTGGGAAGGAAGAAATGAAATTGAAATCCACTGAGCAGACATAAGTTTTTGGTATCAGGAAATTGGAAATAAGTCGAGTCTGGGGACTAGTTTTGGATTTCATAATTTCCTGTCTCCCGTTAACACTGGCGATTGAGTTGGCCGAATTTGAAGCTAGCTTTAGCAGAAGTTGGGAAATGATTGAACCTGGGAATAGAGGCTCGGGATGGGACCTGTGACTTCATCGGTATAGAGAACTCCCTGGGGAGGAAATTCCCTCTTCTAGGGCAGGTTGGTCCATTCTGTGTAGAGTGACCTAGAACACTCACCTGGGGCCATACAGCCAGGCTATGTCAGAGGGGAAACTTTGTCTTCAGAATCCTTAGCTCCCAAGCCAGCCAAGCCGTAGTGCCATGCTGAATATGAAGGAGAAAATGTAGAAAGAAATGAATCCATTAGTTGTCTCACCTTACATGCGATAGTTTAGACTTGATTCACATCAGACATGATGGTCTTCTTTATTATAAAATTGATAAAACACCAGAGAATGGAGGCTACCAAGGAGGTTGCCTCGCTTACGTTTTTGGAGGCTTTTGTTGGTCAGTTGTTTCAGTCATATCCGACTCTTGATGACCCCTTTTGGGGTTTTCCTATGTGAAGATGGGATTACCTCCCCCCTGCCCATTTTTAGATTTAATCCCCAGAAGCACATGCACCCCACTTATCCTTAAGTGGGAGAGGTCTGTGACCCACATGTGTGAACGTGGGTGACCAATCAGAACCGACTGCCCGCCCCCCGGGCAGTCCTAAGCAAAGCTTTAGCTGTGATTGGTCCCCGTAAAATGGAAGGAAGGCACAGCAAGTGACGAAAGGAAGGTCTTTAAAAGTGTCAAGAACTTCCTGTGAAAGGGTCTTGCGCCTTCAACTTGACCCTGGAGGAGCTCTGACTGAGGACCTAGGACCGGCTTCCTATTTTCCCTTTGAACTACACGTGGGTGAGTGAAAAAGGCTGACTCCTTTCCCTGGCTTGTTCTGGAGAGGTCCCTCGTCTCGGAGGAGGCCTTGTGGCTAAAACCCTTGTTAATTTACCTCTGGGGCCCCTTTGCTGGGTCTCTTAAGCCCTGCCTGGTTCGGACCGAGCCAGAGTAAATATCTACTCTCTCTCGTTTCCTTACTTTCATTCTTTCTCCTTTTGTAAATAAATTTCCATAAAAATCATTTGGAATTGAGTAATGATTCCTGGCAACCACTCTTAAATATCTTATCCAACCCTTTAATTTTAACCCCCTACATTTCTGGCCTTACACTTGGCAGAGATACTGGCGTGGTTTACCATTTCCTTCTCTAGCTCATTTGACAGATGAGGACACTGAAGCCAACCAAGCTAAGTGACTTGCCCAAGGTCACACAGCTAGGAATTGTCTGAGGCTGGATTTGAACTCGGGAAGACGAATGAGCACTCAATCCACTTCACCATCTAGCTGTCCCTGGAGGCTTTTCTGAAAGGAATAAATAGTTATCTCTCCAGGATGGTTGGCTTCATTACCTTTCTAAAGGTGCAAGAGTTGAGTTTCTCATCATTCTCAGTGCATCTTTCAAGTCTCATTATTAGATTCTGATGAAAGCATTTCATCCTGATCCTTAGTGCTAAGGATACACATGTAAAAGTCCCTTGCTGCTCTCAGGGAGCTCACACTCTACACAGCAGCCACGGAAGGAAGGCTTCCACTGCAAGTCGGGGAGAAAGGCCCCGGGGTTTGGGGGAGCAGTAGCAAAAGAGCTGGTGATGCCTCTTCTCGAATGTCATTCCGCCAATCAAGGACAGTCTGCTCTGGGTCTTTGGTAGCTGGAGCTGCAGCCCCTTCAGGAGCAGGTCCAGGCTGCATCTCTCCAAGGTCACTTCCTGGGAGGTATAGGAGCTCCCTGGGAGGATGGCTGGGACACTGGGCTAAAGGCATGGCTTTGCCCAGGACTCTTGGGTTCAGGGTCCTGGCTTGTTCCCATTAGGTTCTGAGGGAAGATGGTGGTCACAGCTGGGGTGGGACTTAAAGCTGCCTGGCTCATGCTGCCTCCTGACTCTCCTTTGGGCATCCCACTGCTTCCTCTAGGCTGGCTTCCCTGGCTTGTGGGCAGCAGTCAGTTGGCTGGTGGCTATTCCCCATGGGAGCTGCTTCCCCAGATGATGGCCTGAAGACAGAGCTAGGAGGAGTACAGGTAGCCTGGGAGATGCTGCCCCTCCTGCAGTTCTTGTGTCCATCACCTTCTTGGTGGCAGTTGGTCAGCAGTTGCCAGTGGTGATAAGTTGGGTCCCTTCTCTAGAATGATTTTCCCCCTCAACATTAGCTGTGGAATCTGGGCTGGAAGCACATCTGGTAGTTTCAGGGTCACTGTTATTCCCAAGGCTCTTGGGCTCATGGGACTGGGCCTCTCTTCCCAGGTGGTCTGGGAGGAAACTACCCTTTCCAAATTTTTCTGTGAATGTCAGGGAATATTCCTAACTATGTGACCCAGAGAGAGAGAGGGAGACAGAGACAAAGAGGGAGAGAGAGAAACAGACAGAGAGAGGGAAAGGGAGAGAGACAGACAGAGAGAGAGAGAGACAGAGAGGGAGAGAGAGACAGAGGGGAGAGAGAGAGAAAGACAGAGAGAGAGGGAGACAGAGCCAAAGAGGGAGAGAGAGAAACAGACAGAGAGGCAGAGGCAGAGACAGACAGAGAGAGAGAGACAGAGAGGGAGAGAGAGACAGAGGGGAGAGAGAGAGAAAGACAGAGAGAGGGAGACAGAGCCAAAGAGGGAGAGAGAGAAACAGACAGAGAGGCAGAGACAGACAGAGAGAGAGAGACAGAGAGGGAGAGAGAGACAGAGGGGAGAGAGAGAGAAAGACAGAGAGAGAGAGGGAGACAGAGGCAAGGAGGGAGAGAGAGAAACAGACAGGGAGAGGGAGAGAGACAGAGGGGAGGGAGAGAGAGACAGAGACAGAAGAGTGACAGGGGAGAGAAAGAGACAGAGAGGGGGAGAGAGAGAGAGGCAGAGAGGGAGAGAGAGACAGAGAGAAACAGACAGAGAGACAGAGACAGAAGAGAGTGACAGAGGGGAGAGAGAGGCAGAGACAGGAGAGAGAGAGAAACAGACAGACAGAAGAGAGTGACAGAGGGGAGAGAGAGAGAAAGAGACAGAAGAGTGACAGGGGAGAGAAAGAGACAGAGAGGGGGAGAGACAGAGAGAAACAGAGAGACAAAGACAGAAGAGAGTGACAGAGGGGAGAGAGAGAGACAGAGGGAGAGACAGAGAGAGGAAGACAGGGACAAAGAGGGAGAGAGAGACAGAGAGGGGAGAGAGAGAGGGAGAGACAGAGAGGAAGACAGGGACAAAGAGGGAGAGAGAGACAGAGAGGGGAGAGAGAGAGAGAGAAACAGAGAGACAGAGACAGAAGAGAATGACAGAGGGGAGAGAGAAAGACAGAGAGGGAGAGAGAGACAGACAGAGAGAGAGACAGAGAGGGAGAGAGAAACAGACAGAGACAAAGAGGGGGAGAGAGAGAGAGAGACAGAGAGAGGGGGAGAAAGAGAATGAGAATGAATATGAATATGTAGGTATGTTGGAATTATTTAATGCTTGACAGGTGGCCTGCTTAGGGAAGGTTCTCTTTGGATCTCTAGAGATTTTCCATTAAAGCAAAATACTTGTCTCCTGGCTACCCATTTTTCCTCTTACAGAGAACCTCAGGGCGTGTCTCTCTACTCCTGCCCACTGGCTTAGTTAGGAACAAGCTTCAGGAAGGGGTTGCAAGTTGCCAGAAGTGTGCCTTCTTTCTCTGGGTGCCTGTTTTAAGGCGTACAGTCCTACAACTGGATCTTTTCCTCCCACAAAGGTCATACTTTTCTTTTTTTTTAACTCCTCATAGGATGAAGAGATGAAAAGTAAATTCCATGCCCTGTTGATGGAAGAAACTATGCCACCGCATCTTCCCCCACCCCCAGCCCAGGTATAACATTTTGTCAAAGAAATGACCGGGTTGGAGGAGCTAGTTAGTGGCATCTTGAATCTTTGCACAATGTCTATTTAGTGGCTTAAAAAACCACTTTAAAATCAGCATCAAGAGAACTTTTTTCAAGGTTGACATCATATTTCTTCCCAGGCTTTACAATTCATACATTACCAACTAATAGTCAGCATCAGCCATTAGGGAAGGCACTAAAGCTGGGCCCGAGGGAGATCCAGAGATAAAGAAGATGGCTCCTTGACCTCAAAGAATTTAAAATCTAATAGAGAAAACTAGGACTTGGGGAGGGAGTGTTAATGAGAATCCCAGGAAAGGAATTTATTGATGGTCCTCTGAAAGTCACATCCAAAATGTGAAAGGCTGGATCCATTGCCAAGGACATCCCTCATTGGAGGGCTTTGAATGAGGGCTTCGGGAACTGTTAGAATGCTGTTGGGATGCCAATGGGTATTCCAGTCGTTGAGTCACTGTCAGCCAAATGTTGCTTGTAAAGTGCTTTCACAACACTTTCTAAGAACAACAGCCAGCTCTCTGGGATAGTGTGAGGAAGGTCAAAGGCGATCACCAAGTCTCCATTAGATGCCCTCTGGCAGGGTTCTCCTCCATAGCCTCTGAGCTTCCAGTCTCTTCCTTTTACCAAAGAGAAAGGGGGGTTCATCTCTCTTGTTTTACAGATGGGGGAACTGAGGATCAAGGATGTTAACTGACTTGTTCAGTTACACAGATGGAAATTGTGGGGTTTTTTCTCATTTAATAAAAACCACCTTCACCTTCCATCTCAGAAACAATATTACATATTGGTTCCAAGACAGAAGAGCAGTAAGGGTTGGCAGTGGGGGTTAAGTGACTTGCTCAGGGTCACACAGCTAGAAAGTATCTGAGACTGGATTTGACCCCAGGTCCTCCTGCACCTAGGCCTGGCTCTCTATCCTCTGAGCCACTTAACTGCCCCAAATATGGTAATTGTTGGAAGTGAAATTTGAATTTGGGGCCTCTGATCCTAGAGATAGTGCTTTCCCCTCAGGATCCCAGTTGTACTTGTCTTTGTATTTGTCAGATAAAATGTCAAACTTGCTTTCAAATGCTTAAGACAAAATTCTTAGCTAAAAGTTAAAAAAAAAATTTTTTTTTCCAGCTCTCCACAAGCCGAAAGCGTCCCCATGAAGGGGAAGAAGAGGATGAAGCTAGCTCTTCAGGACATTGTCTAGCCTCTACCTCCCTGTCGACAACACAATTACCAGAAAAAAGGGAAAGAAAGTGACTTTTATAACTTGCCTTTTTGTTAGGCATTTGGGGACAATTTCTATTTTTTATAAAAAAGTGGTTTTTTTTTTAAAGGAAAAATGGTTTAACACAATCATTGATGTACAGATAAAAAATTAGTCTAATCATGAGTTGGTGTAATCAAAAATAGGTGTTGGGGGGAGGGGGGGGGCAGCTGGGTAGCTCAGTGGATTGAGAGCCAGACCTAGAGATCTTGGTTTCAAATGTGACCTCAGACACTTCCTAGCTGTGTGACCCTGGGCAAGTCACTGAACCTTGCTGCCTAGCCTTTACCACTCTTCTGTCTTGGAACCAATACAGTATTGATTCTAAGATGGAAGGGAAGGTTGTTTTTTTTTTTTAATAGGTGTTAGGTGTAATCTGCATCTAAAGCTAAGGGGGAAACCTTGGTTGCCCTCTAGACCAAATCCCCTTATTTTATAGATGAGCATGTAACTCTATAGGAATAGAATTGGAGAAGGGAACAGGCTGGGGAAACCAAGGGCTTAGGGTTGAAATCTACTTTTTCTTTGTCTCCTTGGAAAAGTAACTTGACTTCGTTTAGTCTCAGGTTTCTTTATCTATAAAATGAGGAGATTCACCATGATAGTCTCTAAGGTCTGGATCCTAAAATCTCTTCTGTTCTCCAACTCCCTTTGTACAAATAAAGCTTTGTGTATATTCTTGTTTGAACCTAGCAGCAGCTCTATGGGTTAAATATTCCAAATATTATCTGCATTTTATAAAAGATAAATTCAGGAGAGGTTGTGACCCATGACACGGCAAGGCTCAAACCCAGTTCAGTTCTCTTCCTTCTACTCTTGGCAAAAGCCATCTCTCCTCACCAGTATCAAGGGAAAGAATAGGGTGCTTCTTGAATGTATCTGTGATCCCCATGGAAGAAGCTTCCTTCAGCCCTCCATTCCCATTGCTTGTGAGTGGCTGTTCTAAGAATTCACTAAAGGGGTCTACCCAACATGATGGAGGTTGACACTTTCCTTGCGCCATGAGGGTACTCCTAGAGTCCTGGTCATCTACCACTATTCCTCGTTCTTCCTACATGACCAGTTCATCTTTGGTTCTCATAACTTCCATGACTTCTGTTCTTCTTTGGAGTTCCAGGATGATTCTAGAATGTAGACTACTCCCTCCTCCATGTATCTCTCCATTGCCCTCTGTGGGAGAGTCATTTTCATTTCTTCACAGATTGTATTGGGGTTGAAAGGATGGACCTTTTTCTTCAGTTAAACAATTTCCTCACAGCAATCCAGCTTGATCTCCTTTTCAGCTCTGGGTCCAGTTCATTGTTCACTTGGACCATCTGTCTCAGATGTGTGTGTGTGTGTGTGTGTGTGTGAGTGTGTGTGAGAGAGAGAGATGTATGCATACATCCGAAGTGGTCATTCAAATGCATATGGAATTTGTAGCCAGGGAATTGTGTAAAACTGACTGACAGCCTTCAAACCAAGATTCCACAGAGCTGGCTGGGTCAGCATTCTAAGGCATTTGGGGAACTGGCAAGTGGCACTCTCAATCTGGGATATAGATGGAGAGGCTGTGTGGAAATGTCTCCATGAAGGAAACCAACTTTGGAGCTGCTAGAGACTTGGATCATCTGTAACAGGACAGGTTGAGTGAGTGTTCCTATTCACACTGGTGGACAATGTGAGTGGGTGTGAACCTCCTCCCTTCCTGAACCTGTGAGGCTATATTCATCCTCCCTTCCTGAACCTGTGAGGCTATATTCATCTTGATACTGTAGTTTGACCTAACCAAGGACTGTGGAGTTGTGAGAATCTGGGCCCTGTGGACTTTACTAACCCCTTTATCTTGTTAATTTTAATTGTGGTTGGACTCTGAATATTTATATAGGTGGTCGCCAGGGATTTAATTTCTAAATCCCAAAATGAATCACTAAATTAAATGGAATTTATGGTAGTTTATTTACAATAGAGGGAAGATATTAAGGAAGAGAGAAAGGGGGAGAGAGGAAACTCCGGCTTCCTCTGAGCCAGGTAGAAATACTAAGGCCCTAATCAGCTAATCAGGGAAAAGAATCTCAAGATGATGGGCCTTTCTAAGAAGTGCCCAAAGGCAGGGTCACTAAGTCAGCCTTTCACTCGCCAACGGTGACCATCTAAAAGGAAAAACAGTCTGAGGTCTCCGGCATGGGTTCCTCCAGGGGTCCAGTTCCTCCAGTCCAATTCTGAGTCAGAGATCCTCCATCCAACACCAATCTTGAATCTCCCTTCTTCTGGCCTCTGGTTCTCTTTTAAAGATCTTTTTCTCTTGTGTCACCTCCCCAAAATTTCACGTCTCCCAATCACAGCAGATACTTTTCTCCAGGACTGCCCAATCTTTAGTTCACACTTTCCAGATTATACCTTTTTGAGTTACTTAACACTTTTTTTTGGTTAGTTTACCTTTTGTAGTTACTTAACACCTTTTTGTAGGTCTACTTAAAATACTGAGTTATCACCTTTTGGGGATCAAAATCTAAAAATAGATTGTGGATTACAATTCAATCTCCCCAATAAAGGAAGAGCTAAGTATCTTCATTGTTACAATCAGGAGATAGCTAAATCCAATCTTCACAATCTTTTATTATTACCCCTTTTATTTAGTTAGGTTATGGTTATTTAGAAAGGCTAAGATTTTAATATCTGGGTGGGTTAGAAATAAGTCACTCCCTGATTCCCCTTCCAAATTCCTTGTCCCTTCAGCTAATAAACCTGTTTTTAAATATTTTGTTAGTGATCAACCTTTCTGACAACCCTCCCTATAACAAAATCAACACAAAACCTCTGGATCTCCTTGTTTGGATGGGCATGACCATGTCCTCTGAGGGATTCTGGATGTCTTTCAGGATGCTCTCCCATGTGTGTGGCTTGATGTGATCAGCCCAATGTCATTTGTAAGCAGGAGCATCTCCAAATACCTTTTCAACCTGGATCCCACCTCTATCACTATGGTGAATGGCTTTGGCAAACCTACGTCTGTCTCGCTGTTTTATGTCTTGCTTGATGGTCAGTGAATGAGGTGATTTCTGTTTTATCTTCCAAGGAACTGTGAAGAAGTGAAACCTGTGGATTAAAGACATTGTGAATGAGTCGTAATCAGTGTTCTGTTCTACCAAGTCAAATATGGTTTCATAATTAACAAATGAGTCCAATGAGATCTTATTCTCTACACGTTCCAGGTAATTGGGATGTGGTCCATTGTTAAATAGCACTGGAGAAAATCTGCTTCTGTTCCCCTCATTGAGGATACCCACCCTTCATTAGTATAGAGATGACTTCATGACACTTCATGATTACTTTAGCCCCATTTCTTACTATTTCATTCCAACTTTACACTGATATCTTTTTGTTTTGTTTTGTTTTTAACCCTTACTTCCCTCTTAAAGTCAATACTGCATATTGGTTCCAAGACACAAGAGCAGTAGGCAGGAGGGGCTTAAGAGATTTGCCCAGGATCACAGGTGAAAGTGTCTGAAGTCAAATTTGAACCCAAGACCTCCCATCTCCAGGCCTGGTTCTCAATCCACTGAGCCACCTAGCTGTCCCTTTCCTCATGACTTCTAACCTTGTTCTTCATTTCATAATCTTATTTCCCTCCACCATTTAGCTCTTCTAGACACTAGCTACATTGTCCTCCCTTCCTCATCTAGACTCCTGGGTGAAGAAGTTCAATTCTTCTTTTCACTGAATTCCCCCTCCTCTCTTATTCTATTGCTAATCATGCCTTGCCAAACCCAAACCTAGGATCACTCCAACCATTCTTATTCATTCAGCTGTATAGATCTGGAGAAGGTCATGATAGTCTTCTGCCTGGATCTACTACATACTATGGCATTCATCATCTCACCTGGGCCATCACTGGAGCAAGATGGTCCTTTTATCCTGCTGGAATTGTCATTGTCCCACCCACTACAGTGGCTATTCCAAATCTTTTCCTCCTTCCTTCAATCTCTCTCCTTACTCTGCTGAAAATCCTGCTTCAAAATTCACTGAAAAAGTTGAGATCATTTACTGAGCTCGTTCTTCTCTCCTCATCTCACATCACCTCCATGTCTTCCCCAAGAGGTGGCCCTTCTTGCCAAGGCAAATCCCTCTCCAGGTACCACTCCGTTTCCATTCCATTCTCTCCTGTAGTAAAGGTTAGCTCCTCTGTCACCCATCTTCTTCCACTTATCTTCTGTCTTCTGCCTCCTGGCTACTTCCCTGCTGTCCCCAGGCATGACCTGTGTCCCCCATTCCTAATAATGTTGCATTTGATCAGACTCGCCTATCCTTTATCTCTCCTCTGTCATCCTCTAGGTAGCATCCTTTTAGTGCTCTCCTTTTGTGGCTGACCTTAAAAAGGAGACTATAATCGATGCTTTTACCTCTTCTCTCCTTTGCTTCTAAATCCTCAGTGATCTGACTTCAAACCTCATCACTCAACTGAAACATCTCCCAAATTAACAAGGATTTCTCTCTTTTTTTTAGCCCTTCCCTTCTGTTTTAGAATCAGCTTTAAGTATTGGTTCCAGGGCAGAAGGGCAGTAAGAGATAGGCAATGGGGGTTAATTGACTTTTCCAGGATCACATAACTAGGAACTGTCTGAGAAAATTTGAACCCAAGACCTCATGTATTTAGGCCTGGAGTTCTATCCACTGAGCCATCTAGCTGCTCATCCCTCTCTAGTACTGTAAAGATTAAAATTAGGGGAAACTGAGGCAGGTAGAAATTAGTTTCTCTCTGCAAGGAGTATTATATTTTTAGAGGTTTATTAAAGGTTGAAAATTTAAGAAAATACAAGTAAGAAAGGCACACGCTAGGTGGGCCAAGATGCCCAATTTAGTTTCACTTACATCATGAGAGACGCATCTGCTCTACAGCGGAAGTAGGAAAGAGTCCCTCAGTAGGCGGAGAACTCCTTTAAATAATAATTTGCTCTCAGCCCAGGTGAGAATTCAGTGAGATTACAAAGCATTCTGGGAAAGAGGAATAAGGACTTGAAGAATTGAAGTCCTGGATTCAAGTCTCCATTTTTACAGTACTCTATCATTTATTCCCCTCCATGTACCAGGGACATTGACATCATAGAATTCCTGCTCCTAATTTCCTGTTCCTTTTAACTGGATTTCCACCATGCCTGGAATGTTCTTTCTTTTACCCACCACCCAGACACCCCCATTTTCTTTTAAGGTTCAGCTGCAAATCCCACCTTCTGCAAGGGACTATTCTGGGTCCTTTCCACTGCTGGTGCCTTCCTCCTTCCACTTCCTATGTACATGTCTTGTGTCTATGTATAGTTATTGACTCACCGTGGGCGTGAGAACAGGGACTACCTGGTGGTTTAACCTTTTTATTCCCAGGTGTAAGGTTAAAATTAATGGTTGGATGATGATTATATGAAATTATGTGCTTGCCAGTATTATATCTTGAATCTGAAATTTATTTACAAATAGAGAGGAAACAATAAAGAAGAGAAATGTGAACGGGATAGAGAAGTTTCTATCCTATCAATCTAAATGGTTTGCTCCAGGTCTGCTTAATCCAGGCAGAGATTAATTAGCTCTCAACCAGGAAGGCTGGTAGTGAGTAACCATGCAGCCTCTTCTGGGATCAAAGCTAATCTCTCTAGAAGCTAGGAAAGGGGTCAGCCTTTTACTCACCCAACGAAGTAATCCAAGAGTCAGAGTCCAAGTAGAAGCCAAACTCCAAGCTCACGATTCAAGCCGTAGTCTTCAGCAAAGCTCCCTGGAAGACTATCTAAGTCTATCTCCAAAAGCCAATCTCTTCAGACTATCTTCTCAAAGACAATCTGCTCTGAAGGAGTTCGGGGCTTTCTTTTTATGGTGACTTCTTGTCCCCCTCTTCACTGGAACCAACCACAGTTTCCAAATTGTCTAGCACTGCCCAGGGGGCAGTGTCTGTAGGAACTCTTTCTTACCTTCTGAAATAAAGTTGTCATCAAAAAGATGCACAGATTCCCAGCTGATTAAATTTCTAAATGTTTGAATTCTTAAGTACCTTTCTTAACTTAGTCATGATCCACAGTGTGAGTGCAAATGGGGTAGTTAAAGCAATGGAGATATAGAAGCAATAATATATTCAAGAAAATACAAAAAAAATAGTCCACAAAAGGTACAAAATGTTACAAAAGGCACATAAAGTCAAAATAGGTCACTAATACAGGTTTTCTTTTTTTGAGGTAATATATGTATTGTTCTACAAGGGCAATTTGTTCAAGTACAAGGATCAACCAAATACACTGCAACAAAATAGTACAGATCCAGCAATAAATAAGGAAGGCTTTTCATGATCAATAGTCAAATACAATTAATACAGTCAACTCCTGTGTTAGTATGAATTCTAAGATAAAAGAGCAGCAAGGACTAGGCAATTTAGGTTAAGTGACTTGCCCAGGGTCACAGAGCTAGGAAGTATCTGAAGCCAGATATGAACCCAAGTCTCGACTCCAAGCCTGACACGCTATCCACTGTGCCACCTAGCTGCTCCAACCTAGGTGACTTTAAACAATTTATTTCACCTTTCTTCACTGTAAAATTAGATGACTGGATTAGATGTCTTTAAGGTAACCCTAAAATCCTATAATTCTCTGAATGCCAGCTAGAAAAATGGTTTGGAACAATTAAAAAATAAAACCTTTACTATCTTAGTACCAATTCTTTTTGTTTTTAAAACCTCACCTTCCATCTTGGAATCAATACTGTATATTGGTTTCAAGGCAGAAGAGCAGTAAGGGCTGGGCAATGGGGGTTAAATGACTTGGCCAGGATCACACAGCTAGGAAGTATCTGAGGCCAGATTTGAACCTAGGACCTTCCATCTCCAAGCTTGGCTTTCAATCCTCCTTGGTATCAGTTCTAAAATAGAAGAGCAGTAAGAACTAGGCAATGGAAGTTAAATGATTTGCCCAGGGCCACATAGCTAAGAAGCAACAGATTTGAACCCAGGACCTTCTATCTCTAAACCTGGCTCTCAATTCAGTGAGCCTCCCTGGAGGCTACTGCTCCCTAGAACAATTTTTATAAGCATAGAACTTGAATAACATACTTTTGGTTAAACTTGGAGATATGTTTTACATCAACATACATGTATAATCCAGATCAAAATGCTTACCATCTCAGGGAGGGAGTAAGAAAGGGAGAGAGGGAAACAATTCGGTTCAGAGAACACATGTTAAAAATTACTATTATTTTAATTTTATTTTTATTATCCTGCAAAACACACTTCCCTATTGGTCATTGTTGTATGAGCATGCTCATACAAAACCCAAACCTCAAAATAAAACGGTAAATACACTGATGTAAATGATAGTATGTCTTAATCCGCATCCATCCGACTCCAATTATGAAAAGAAAATATAAAAAAAAAATTTTAAACCTTAGCTCCCTTCCTCCCCATTGCCTATAGGATTAAGTCCAAAGACATATGTGTGACATTTGAGGCTTTTCATACTCTGTATCCAATCTACCTTTCCAGCTTCATCCCAGCTATTCGTTTTCCTAGACCTTCCACTCCAGCCACGCTGGTCTCTTCCCTCTCCTTTGACATTTTGTCTTCCCTTCTCTATTTCCTTTCCTCCTTTCTCTCCTTTTCTATTTGCTGCTCCTTCTACCTCCTCTCTTTCCCCATATTGCTTTTTCTTCTCCTCTCCTCTCCTCTCCTCTCCTCTCCTCTCCTCTCCTCTCCTCTCCTCTCCTCTCCTCTCCTCTCCTCTCCTCTCCTCTCCTCTCCTCTCCTCTCCTCTCCTCTCCTCTCCTCTCCTCTCCTCTCCTCTCCTCTCCTCTCCTCTCCTCTCCTCTCCTCTCCTCTCCTCTCCTCTCCTCTCCTCTCCTCTCCTCTCCTCTCCTCTCCTCTCCTCTCCTCTCCTCTCCTCTCCTCTCCTCTCCTCTCCTCTCCTCTCCTCTCCTCTCCTCTCCTCTCCTCTCCTCTCCTCTCCTCTCCTCTCCTCTCCTCTCCTCTCCTCTCCTCTCCTCTCCTCTCCTCTCCTCTCCTCTCCTCTCCTCTCCTCTCCTCTCCTCTCCTCTCCTCTCCTCTCCTCTCCTCTCCTCTCCTCTCCTCTCCTCTCCTCTCCTCTCCTCTCCTCTCCTCTCCTCTCCTCTCCTCTCCTCTCCTCTCCTCTTCTCTTCTCTTCTCTTTCTCCAATCCATCCATCAGAGAGCTTGCTTCTATTATGCAGCCTTCCTAAACCTTTCCATCTCATTGGCTAGTTTCTGAAATTACAGAATTTAGAAATTAACTCATCTAAATTTTACCAGAGTTTAGGCCATTACCCACTTTAAAAGTTCCTATTTCTTCATTGGCCACCAAAGAAAACCTTTATTGACTTGATTTATAGTGTTCCTTTTTAAACTCTTACCTTCTGCCTCAGTATCAATTTAAAAAATTGTTTTTAAACCCATAATTTCTGTTTTAGTTACAAATTTAAGACAGAAGGGCAAGGACTAGGCAATGGGGGTTAAGTGACTTACCCAGGGTAACATAGCTAGGAAGTGTCTGAGGCCAGTTTTGAACCCAAGACCTGACTAGGCCTGGAGCTCTATCCATTATGCTACCTTGCTGCCCTCAGCTTTGTAGTTCTTAGGCCAGGTGTGGCGGCAGCTCACACCTGTAATCCCTACTATTGGGGAGGCTTAAAATTTTGAACTCGGGAGTTCTGAGCTGTGGTAAGGTTAAAGTTAATATGAAGGCTGTCCACACTAAGCCTGGCACCAATAGAGTGAGCTCCTGGGAGAAGGTGGGGTTACCACCAGACTGCTTACTAAGGAGGGCAAACTGACCTGGGTTGGAAATGGAGTAGGTCAGAGTTTCTGTGCCATTCAGCATTGGGATCAGACCTGTGAGTGGATGCTGTACTCCCCTGGCTTGGGTGAGGCTGTCCAAACAACAAAAACAAGACAAGCACCTGGTCATTTTCCCTCACTGGGCCAGAGAAGGAGTGTGACTTTTTTTTTAAACCCTTACTTTCCGCCTTGGCATCAATAATGTGTATTGGTTCCAAGGCAAAAGAACAGTAAGGGCTAGGCAATGGGGGTAAAGTGACTTATCCAGGGTCATACAGCTGGGAAGTATCTGAGGCCAGATTTGAACCCAGGACCTCCTGCCTCTAGGCCTGGCTCTCAATCCACTGAGCTACTCAGCTGCTCCCAGGAATGTGACTTTTAAATGACAGGGGTCTTTTCTCTTCTTGAACCATGCTGCTAGATTTTCCTCAATGAAACTATTAGATTAGAGCAGTGGAATCAAACTGAAATAGAAATGGAGCCCTAGGGACATCTCGGTAGCACAGTAGCTAGAGAGCCAAGCTCAGTTTAAATCTGACTTCAGACACTTCCTAGCTGTGTAATCCTGGGCAGGTCACTTAAACCTCAATCGCCTAACCCTTATCACTCTTCTGCCTTACAATCTGTACTTAACAATTCTAAGATGGGAGGTAAGGGTTTAAAAGAAAAAGGTCTGGGTTTTAAAAATGAAAGAAAGAAGGGTGCCTTCCTTAGTGGTCACAGATTAATTTAGAAAACCACAATTTAATATACTATCTCTGTTGAACTGTATTTTTATTTATTTTGTTAAACATTCCCCAATTACATTTTAATCCAGTTCAGGCAGCACTAGGGAATTTTGTAGGCTGCTTGCAGCCCCCTGGTAGGCTGCAAGTTTGGCACCTCTGGATTAGATGATCTAAAATCATCATTAACATTCTATGACTATTTTTTAATACCTGAAACATTTCTTTCATTATTAGTTAATAGTCAACTAACAATAAACTAACATTTATACAGTGCTTACTATGTGCAAAGTATAGAATGAAAGGGTAGGAGGAGATGATCTCTAAAGTTCCATCCAGCTCTAAGTCTTTTTAAAATCCCTACATTCGGTCTTAGATTCCATACTAAGCATCAGTTCCAAGGCAGAAGAGTGGAAAGGACTAAGCAATCAAGGTTAAGTGACTTGCCCAGGGTCACATGGCTAATGTCCAGATCTAAATCTGTGACCCTGTGATCTAGGCCATTCATTTCAACCCCTTAAGAAACTGAAAGTTCAGAAGGTCCAAGAAATTGAGATCCAGAGAGAAGTCAGATTGTTTCAGTGAGAAAAACCCTAGATATGGAGTTAGGCTTTACTAGGTGGTACATGTTCATGTCGTCCTTTCCAGAGATGTTTTCTTGTCCATAAAAGGAGGGCATAGCTTTGCTGGGCCTCAGTTTCCCTCTCTGTAAAATAAAGATGCTAAACTGATGAATCTCTAAGCTCCCTTCCAGTTCTAAAGCCTATTAATGATGACCTCTAAGGCCTTTTCTGATTCTAAAATGTTGACCTGTCAATGACTAACTCAAGATCCCGCAGCAATTTGGAGTGTCTGAGCAAGGATCTGGAAACCCAGGTTTCCTGACGTCAAGCTGTCATTGGCTCGCTCCAGCTCAAGGCTTCTCAGAGGACTGTGTAACTCTTTCCCCAACTTGATGACACCAATATTTGGGAAGAAGTTCAGTCTCACTTTAAGAAAGTTGGTGAATTCATCTTTGACGGTGAGGCAGGCATCACTGAGTATTGGAAAGAGGCCTATTCATATGAACAGAACTGCTCTGAGAGGTGATCAATCTCCTTCAGAAGGCTCTGCAATATTCTGGAGCACAATGAGATCAATACAATGTCAGTCAGTCAGTCAATAAAAATTTACTAAGTGCCTACTATGTGTTAGGCATTGTGCTAAGAGATGGATGTATAAAAAGGGACAAAAAAGCCCTGCCTGTTTGGGAACTGCCAAAATTGCTATAAAACTGTGCATACCCTTTGGCCCTGTACTACGCCCACTGGGTCTGTATCCCAAAGAGATCATAAAAAAGGGAAAGGACCTTCTTGTTCAAAAATATTTCAAGTTATTTTTTTAGTGGTAAAGAATTGGAAATTGAGGGATGTCCATCAATTAGGGAATGACTGAACAAGCTCTGGTACACGTTGATGGTGCAATACTGTTGGGCTATAAGAAAATGATAAACAGGGGGCAGCTGGGTGGCTCAGTGGATAGAAGGCCAGGCCTAGAGAGGGGAGGTCCTGGGTTCCAATCTGGTCTCAGACACTTCCTAGCTGGGTGACCCTGGGTAAGTCACTTGACTCCCATTGCCTAGCCCTTACCACTCTTCTGCCTTGGAACCAATACACAGTATTGATTCCAAGAAGGAAGGTAAGGGCTAAAACAAACAAACAAACTCCTATCTGCCTATGTCTTCTTCATCTTGTAAAGGGGAGGTTGGCATTGAATGTGTTACGTTTCATCTTATTACATCCAGCCCAATATGTGTTGAGCTTGATCTTGGGATCCTGTCATCTGGTATGTCAGCTCTCCCTCCTACGTTTGTGATGTCTACAAATTTAACATGCATGCGTTTTTCCTAAACCACTGATCACATGAAGGTCAGCCTAGCACAGGGTCAAGCACAGATGCCTGGGGAACTCCTCCTTAGACCTTCTTCCCAGGGAACGTCTTTGAACCAGTTCTGAAGTCTTCTGACTATTTCCTCTGCTAGCACACATCTGTCCATCTTGTCCACAGGAATCCTAGTGCGCCAGGCGACCAACAGGAACTGGCAGAGTTACAGCTCCTCAGTTTCCCTATCTGCCAAAGAGGGGCTTGAACTAAGTGATATCTCTGATTCCTTCTAGCTATAAATCCTATGAACTGAACAGGGTATCCTTGGACATCCTCTGATTTAGAAGGAATCGCCCCAAATCCCATAGTGAGTCATTGGGAGAAACCCAGGTCTCCTGACTCCCAGCCAAAACTCCCTTCCTCCAACCGCCTTGGAGAACTTGATACCCCTTTCCCAGTGGTGCCATCCCACTTTGGGATGGGTTTGGGAAGAAGCCCAGTCCCAATTTGGGAGCCGGGCTGTGGGTTCACCACTGAAAGGGAGGGGATCAGAGGACTTAGAGCTAGAAAGGGACCTTAGAAATCAGTGAGGACAACTGGGTCCTGTGTTTGGTGAAACAGCTAAGCCTCCTACCAAATGGACTAAGTGTCTACAGGCAGGGAACAGCAGGTAGCAAAGTAAAAGTCTATGATTTTATGCTTTCCACTCATCTTTCTCCATGTATATACTTAAGGCAGGAGACATGGGTTCTAATCCTGGTTCTGCCATGTGCTAGTTATGGGACTATGGGTAAATCAGGTCTCAGTTACTCCTTGGCACAGTGAATAAAGCATTGGACAAGGAGTTGGGAAGACCTGAGTTCAAATCCTGCCTTAGACACTTGCCTGTGGAACCTGGGAAAGTCACCTAGTCCCGGTTTGTTTGTTTGCTCCTCTGTAAAAAGGGGATCATGATAGCAACTCTCTCTTGAGATTATCGTCAGATCAAACGAGATCATATTCATAAAGCAGTTAGAGAATCATGTTATGGCAATGGTGGGTGGGGAGAAGCTGCCCTGGGCGCTGCTCTAGCTACCTGTCATGCCTTCTTGTCTCACTCTCACCGGCCCCCATATTGGATGGGCGCTCAGTGCTCTCCGTTCCTGCCCTGGTACAGATCCTCATCACCTCTGCAACAGCTGCATCGGGGTCCCGTCTGTCTCGTCCCCCCTCCCCCCACTTCAGACCATCCTCCACTCAGCTACTAAAGGGATCTTTCTAAAGTGCACGTTTGACCACGGCATCCCCTACTCAATCAACTCCAGTGGCTCCCTATTGCCTGCAGGAGTAAAGAACACGTATTTGTCTAGCATTCAAAGGCTTTTATCACTTGCCCCTTCCAACTAGCCCATACTCTTAGACCTCACTCCCCGGCCGCTACTCTTTGTCTCCCCATTCTCATCCTATGGCTGGACAGCATTCCTTCTCCCCACACTGCCTCTGCGATTTTGGACAGACCTCAGTTTTCTCATCTGCCAAATGGGAGGGGAGGAAGCTGCACCAGATAGACTCCGAGGAGTCTCCGGCCCAAGCTCCACCAGTCTCTTCCCTACCTCCTGTCTACCTCCTCCTGTTCGGCAGCGATCACCCGGTCTAGCTTTGTAGCTGTATCCGTGGATCGCTCTTAGCATCCCGAAGGAGGCGGAGGGAGGGGAAGGAGGCGGAGCTTGAGGGGGGCCGAGGCGGGACCTGCAGGCTCGCTGGACCCCGCGGCGGGAGGGGCGTCATCCCCGGGAACAGCGGCCTGGCTCGCGCCGGGCGGGCCGGGCCGGGCCGGGGAGGGGGGAGGGGGCGACCCGCGGAACAGCGGGAACATGGCGCGCGGGGCTCGCTAGGCTGGGCGGCCGCGGGACCGTTATCTCGAGGCCGGCGGACGGGCGGGCGCGGGCGCGAGGCGCAGGCACGAGGCGCGAGCCCCGGAGGGAGCGGGCGCGGGCGCGGGCGGGCGCGGGGACCATGGAGCCGCCTTCGCCGCAGCCGCCGGCCGCCCCCCCGGGCCGGGGCCGCAGGAAGCGGGAGTCCGAGCCGCCCCCGGTAAGTTGGCGGAGCCGCCGCCGCCGCTGCCGCCACTCCAGCGGGCACTTCTTTGTGGAAACTCCGGCGCGGGACGGGCCGGGATGGGCTGGGGCCGGGGCCGGGGGCTGGGGGCCGGGGGCCGGCGGGGGTCGGGGGTGTGGTCCTCAGGGCGGCCACCTGCGGGCGCCGCGGCCGGGGGTCCAGCCGGTGTGCATGGATAGGGCTCCGAGGACGCTCTATGTGCCCCCCACTGTACAGAGTGAGGGGGTGCACGGATGCGGGCTCCGGCTCTTCCAGAACTCTGCACAGAGTGAGGGGGTGCACGGGATGGGGGCTCTAGGAGCGTTCTGTATACCCCTCTCTACAGAGTAAAGGGGTGCGCGGGATGGGGGTTCCGGCTCCTCCAGAACTCTGCACAGAGTAAAGGGGTGTGCGCGATGGGGGCTCTGGGGACCGTTCTTTGGGCCCCCTCTGTACAGAGTAAGGGCGTGCATGGGATGGGGACTCTAGTTCCTCCAGAACTCTGTACAGAGCGGGGGGATGCACGGGATCAGGTCTCCGGGAGCGTTCTGTGTGCCCCGTTCTGTAAGAGTGAGGGGTGCATGAGCTGGGGGCTCCAGTTTCTCCAGAAGTTCTCTGTAAAGAGTGATGGGTGCACCGGATGGGGGCTCCGGGAACTCCGTGTGCCCCGTTCTGTACAGAGTGAGGGGTAGAGCCAAGTTCCAGTGCGCTCTCGGTGTAAAGACTGTGTGTGGGGATTCCCCAGGCTGGAAGCTCCGACTTCAGAACTTCTTTGTAACTGTAAAGGGTTGCAAGGACTAGGGGCTCCCGGTGTGCCCTCCTCTGTAGAGTGGGAGGTTGAGGCCAGGATGGGGGCTCCAGCTCTTCCAGAACCAAGTTCTGAGTTCCCTCTTTCCTTCTCTGTAGAGTGAGGGAGCTAACGGGATGGGCGCTCCGACCTGTAGAGCCAAGTCCCTGTGCTCTATTTATCCTCATCTGTAAAGAGTGAGGGGAGGTATGTGGGATGGTGTGTGTGTGTGTGTGTGTGTGTGTGTGTGTGTGTGTGTGTGTGTGTAGGTTTTTCACAGTCACAAATGAATTGTTTCCTCTGTAAAAAGCCAAGAGGGTGCCCCCCCCCCCCCCCAGGGCAGATCCAGATTCCAGTCTGAGGTTTTCTGTTTCTTCCTCTGTAAAATGTGAAGGGAATGCACTGGATAGTGAGACTAACAGTTCCTCCCAATGTAATCCCCCATTCCCTCTGGATCTGTTGACTCCTCTGTAAAGTGTCATGGGGTGCACTAGATGGAGGCTTAGAGCTCTTCAATATATAGATATAGATATAACTCAGTGCCTCAATTTCCAGTTCTCTTAAGTGAGAGGAAGCTGGACTGGATGATGTATTAGGGCTTTTCCAATTGTAGGTCCTTTGTTCTTTCTGTCTGATAACTTTTCTCCAAAATGAAGAAAGGGGTGAAGGGCAACATGGAATAGCAGACCTCCTCTTGAAGTCAGGGAGACTTGAGTTCAAGTTCCAACTGCTGCCTTTGAAGCAAGAAACGAAGTATCTTGTTGACTCCAGGAAACTTCAGGATTCTGAGTGATAAAGCTGATATGGTCTGCTTTGGTAGAGAGAATCCGTGCATGGAGCTCTGACTCAAGTCCAGGATCCAAGAAAGACCAAAAAAAAAAAGACAAAGAAAAGGGACCTGGACTTGCAAGAGTTCTGCTTTTTTCAGCTTTAAATCCTGGGAGTTCTCAGAGTTACAACTCCCTCCACTGAAAGGGATAAGCTCTTCAAGCCTGAAGTTCTGTGGGATTTTTCCAGGTCTGTTTCCTCTTCTATAAAGTGAAGTGATGAGATGAGCTCTAAAAGCTTTTACAAATTTAAGTACTATGATATCTCTCATTCCCTTCCTTCCTTCCTTCCTTCCTTCCTTCCTTCCTTCCTTCCTTCCTTCCTTCCTTCCTTCCTTCCTTCCTTCCTTCCTTCCTTCCTTCCTTCCTTCCTTCCTTCCTTCCTTCCTTCCTTCCTTCCTTCCTTCCTTCCTTCCTTCTTGAAGGTCTTTGCAGCCTTAAATCTGTAGTTTCTCTCCCTTCCTGTTTCCTCTTCTGTAAAGTTAGGATTTTGGATTTGATAATCTCATAAATTCTCTTGCAATTTTAAATCTGTAAGTCTGCCTCTAGGTCTGAGTTTCCTCCCCAGTAAAGTATTATCTTGAACTCTAAGGTCTCTTCTCTCTCAGAGCCCATTGGGCCCTCTTTGGATCTCTGTGTCCTACTTTGTCTAGTAAAGAGGTTGGACCAAGTGACCTCTGGTCTCTTGTCTCTTTTAGCTTTAAGGACTATAGAAACCCTCTCAGGGTCTCAGTTTCCTTCTTCAAGAAGTGAGAGGCTCAGACTTGATGATGCTTAAGGTTTACTGCACCTTTAAGTTGTAGAATCTCTTTCTAGGTCTCAATTTCTTCCACTTTTAAGTGAGAGTTGGACTTGATTAGAGGAAAGAACCATTGGGAACCAAAGGACCTGGGTTTGAATTTTTGTTCTACCATTTAGCACCTTTGTGACCTTGGGCACTTGTGACCCTCCCTCTCTCTGGGTCTCAGTTTCTTTTTCTATAAAATGAAGAGTTTGGGCTAGAGAGCCTCTAAGACCCTTTCCAAGCCTACATATATGATCTTGAAGGCTTCTTGCAACTTTAAATCCTTATGAACTCTCTGGGTCTGTTTTCTCCATTGTAATGTGAAGGAATTAGGTCTGGGTGATCTCTGAAGTCTCCAGTTTGAAATCCTATGATTCTTTTCCTTCTCTCTCCCCCCCTACTCTCTCTCTCTCTCTCTCTCTCTCTCTCTCTCTCTCTCTCTCTCTCTCTCTCTCTCTCTGTCTGTCTCTGTCTGTCTCTCTCTTTCTGCCTCTCTCTGTCTCTGCCTCTCTCTGTCTCTGTCTGTCTCTGTCTCTGTCTGTCTCTGTCTCTCTGTCTCTCTTTCTGTCTCTCTCTGTCTGTCTCTCTCTCTGTCTCTCCTCTCTCTCTCTCTCTCTCTGCCCCCCCCCCCTTTCTCTGTGTGTGTGTTACATGATGATCGCCATGGTCCCTTGTGGAGCTGATTTTAGGATCCTGTGATACTACCTTTTCCTCTCACAGGCCCTTTTGTGGATAAAGATGTAAATCCCCCTCATTTCTTGAAGAACACTGAGTTTTCTCATGGGAATTAGGCTTTTGAGATTTGAATCCTTTTCAGTAGGACTGCATTCTGGGCAGTTTTTATGGTGAGCAGCAGGTTTCCTGGTGAGAAGCTTTGAGAAACTGGCCACTCAGATGGATAACATGCCAACTCCTTTCAGTAGCCAAGAGGATCCAGTACAACTCTGAGGTGTCAGCTACCTCACATTTATCTGATTGGCAAAGGTGACAAAAAAAAAAGGAAAATGACAAGTGTTGGAAGGACTTAAGGAAAACAGGAATGTTAAGGCACCTTTGATGAAGTTGTGGGTTGGTTCAGCCATTCTGGATAGCAGTGTGGAACCAAACTCAAAAAGTCACTGCAGTGTGCATAGCCTTTGATGACATTTTTACTAAGACTTTATTGCAGAAAAATCAAAGAGGAAAAGGACCCATGTGGACAAAAATATTTAGAGCATCTATATCTGGGGTAGCAAAGAACTGGAAACTAAAGGAGTCAATCAGCTAGGGTAGAGTTGAACAAAAATGAATCAATTTTAATGTAATGGAATGCTTTGCTATAAGGAATTATGAGAGAGGGGGCAGCTGGGATAGCTCAGTGGACTGAGAGCTAGGCCTAGAGACGGGAGGTCCTAGGTTCAAAACTGGCCTCAGATACTTCCTAGCTGTGTGACCCTGGGCAAGTCACTTGACCCCCATTGCTTAGCCCTTACTGCTCTTCTGCCTTGGAACCAATACAAAGTATTGACTTCTGTCTTGTCTAGACAGAAGGTAAGGGTTTAAAAAAAAAAAGAAATTATGAGAGGATGAATTCAGAGAAACTTGGTAAGATTTGTATGAACTGATGCAGAATGAAGTGAGCAGAACCAGGAGAATAAGTAACCCAATCACAACAACATTTTAAAGCAAACAACCTTGAAAAACCTGAGTACTTTGATCCATGTAATTAATTATGATTCCAAAGGACTTGGGATAAATCATGCTCCTCACCTTCTGACAGAAGTGATGAATTCAAGATGCAGAGTGAGACATACATTTTGGAACATGAACAGTACGAGAATTTGTTTGTTTGACTATGAATATTTATCACAAGGATTTTTTTTTCCTCTTAAATTGGGGGTGGGAGGGAGGGAGGGAGAGAGTAAATGCTTCTTAATTGAAAAAATTCAATTTTATGTATAAAAGAGATCATTAGAATCATAAGATTTAGAGATAAATGGGATTTTATATTTTCTGTTTACAGGTGAGGAAACTGAGGAGAGGATAAAGTAATTTGTAGGAAATTACAGAATATCAAAGACCCTTTGGCTTGAATAAAGGGCCATGAACAAAATGATTTGTGCTGATATTGGTTCAGCTTGACAGTGATGGACAGGACAGCCCTGAGAGGCAGCACAGACCCTTTCATGGAATGTTGGGAGAACCTCCTTATCAGGGATCTTTAGAATTTGAAGACCCTTTAATTTCTGAAAGCTCATCTTTTGAAAATGGTTTATTTCTTATGGTTCTTCTCTACTTGTCAATTTAAAATTTTTTGTTGTTAATGCTGTTAATGATTCTCATTTTCAGTGCTTTATAGATCATAAGTAATGTAAAAATAGTGTGTTCACTGGAAGAAACCACCAGGTTCTACCAAATAGTCTGGCAGTTGCTTAAAACTGAGATGCCCAACAAATGTGGATAATAGCAACTTGTTCATTTGAGGCAGGGCAGTGTTTCTGTTCTTTTAGAGGAAACAGGAATTTATATTGATATGTTCTTGACCAATTTCAAGCTACAAGGAACTGAATATCTGTTAGATATGACTGATGTTTCGGAATTTGGTTGTGTATGGTTCAAAGTAAGTGCTAAAATGCATTAGCAGGGGCAGTGAGGTCACTCAATGACTAGAGAGCCAGACCTGGAGATAAGAGGCCCTGGGTTCAAATGTGGCTTCAGATGCTTCCTAGTTGTGTGACCCTGGGCAAGCCACTTAACCCCTATTGCCTAGCCCTTACCACTCTTCTGCTTTGGAACTGACACTTAGTATGTATTCTCTGACAGAAGGTAAGAGTTTTAAAACAAATTAAATTGGCAATAACTGGCTACATCCAGCACTTTGTTAGCGCCTTCTCTTCTTCCTCCTCCTCCTCCTCCTTGTCCTCCTCCTGCTCTCTCCTCTTCGTCCTCTTCCTTCTCTTCCTCCCATTCCAGCTTAGAATCAATACTGTGTATTGGTTCCAAGGCAGAAGAGTGGTAAGGGCTAGGCAATGGGAGTTAAGTGACTTGCTCAGAATCACACATCTCAGAAGTATCTAGATCCAGATTTGAACCCAGGATCTCCTGTCTTTGGGTCTGGCTCTCTATCCACTGAGCCACCGAGCTGCCCCCTTCTACAGCTTATTCTAAGGCTTGCGTAAGATCTGGCACCTGAATGAATTTTGAGAAAAAGTTACCAAGTTGCTGTGGATACTTAGTGTTAAATAATAACAACATAAGAACATGAAAGCTTAAGGATTTTCCTCACAACCACCTTGGAAGCCAGGGAATACAGACTTGATACCCCTCTTCTAGGTGAGGAGGCTGAGATGGGGCTTAACACAAGTTTAGAGCTAAGATTCTTGCCTGGGTTCTGAGTTGGGATAATGGGACAGCCCCGTCCTGGAAGAAATGAGAAGTTCTCTTTGACAGTCCTGTTGTAGAACTCTTTCTCTCTCCTTTTAAAAACCCTCACCTTCTGTCTTAGAATCAATGCTGTGTATTGGCTCCAAGGCAGAAGAGCGGCAAGGGCGAGGCAATGGGGGTCAAGTGACTTGCCCAGGGTCACACAGCTAGGAAGTGCCTGAGGTCACATTGGAACCCAGGACCTCCCCTCTCTAGGCCTGGCTCTTTATCCACTGAGCCTAGTTGTCCCTGTAAGGCTCTCTTTAACAGGAAGTCATTTCTTTTTTTTTTAATAATATTTTATTTGATCATTTCCAAGCATTATTCATTAAAGACAAAGATCATTTTCTTTTCCTCCTCCCCACCCCCCATAGCCGACGTGTGATTCCACTGGGTGTCACATGTAACAGGAAGAGTCATTTCTGAAGGTGACACACCAGCACGTGTCACCATCAATATTTCTTCTATAATCCCTGGGCTATGTTTGAAGCATCCCCCAAAGGAGGGAGTCTTCAGAAATGACAAGAACCTTGTTGGGACCTTTGTTAAACTCTTTCTTAGTATATTCAGACTGTATACAAAAGCCTTGCTTGATATATTGGTGTTATGTTAATGGGGGGGTTAGGGAGTAGGTCAGTGATTTTGGTAGTATTAGGAACTCACAGGAGAGGAAACTTACAGAGAAGCTGTCACGTTAGAGAGTGGGGTGGGGGGGCGCTAGGTTAATTCTCCTGCGGGGGGTCACATAGTCAGTTTAGGTCAGATCCTGGGGCTTCCTGACTCTGAGCCCAGCTCTCTATCTACCTATCTACTTGCCAGCTTCTCAGTTAATTCACAACTAAACTAAGGGATAATTCTTAATTAAAATAATACTCGTCTGCTTCATAGTTATCATATCTTAGTGTGCTAACATTCTGGATTAAACTTGCTCTGCTTCCATTACAGCTCGATGTATTTCATGAAAAAGTTTCTGCTGATTGAGATTCTTTCAACCAAAATCTTTGAACTTCTTGGGAATTCGGGTAGGAAACAGCCTGTGAGAGTTACATAGGGATTTAAGCTTCCTAATTTCTCTTTGGTTAAAAGACTGTTATCATTTTCACTGTCATTTTCCCCTTGAAGAAAAGGCTGAAATACAGTAGCTAGCGTGATGCTCTAAACAGGTGGTGCAGGTACATTGATTACTTCTTAGTAATTAGTTGAAGGCAATATTTGCATTGGAAAGAACTCTTTGTTTTAGCAGTCCATCAATCTCTTAAGTATTTATTAAGGTCCTACAATGTACCAGGTACTGTGCCCGGGACTGGGGATCCAATCCAATCCAGTCGGCATTTTTAAGCACCTACTATGTGCCAGGCACTGTGTGCAGGACTCTGAGGATAAAAGCACAAAGATGAAGCCATCTCCGCTTGCCAGAAGTTTTCATTCCAATGGAAGAGACAGCAAAGCCATACAAAAAGATATGTAGCATGAATATAAAGCAAGTGAATAGCAGCTAGCTTCTTTGTAGCACATTACAGAAATATCATATTTGATCCCCACAACAACCCTGGAGGGAGGATGCTGCTATTATTCGCTTTCTACTTTTTCAGTTTTCTCACACATCCCTCCCTCTCCCTTCTGCACACTCCATTCCATCCCCATTGGCCTCATTGCTATTCTGCACACGGTAGGCCACTCTATCTCTTGCCACCACTGGCTGTCTCCCATGTCTGGAATGCATTCCTCACCTCCTGCTCTTGGAACCATTGTTTTCTTTCAAGCCTCTGCTCAGGTGCCCCCTTCTATATCACCCTGATTACAAGATGCTTGTGAGCTCCTTTCCCAAACTAGCTTGCACTGACTTTGTAACAGAGTCAGGATGTATTCTTGAGTGTATGTTGTTGCCTCTTGCTCCTTTTGGCTAGGACATGTCTCACTTTTGACTTTGTATCCCCAGCAGGTGCTTAATAAGTGCTTTTAATTGAGCTGTGGGTTGTATAGCCCTTATCTCTTCTGATCCACCAACAAGCATTTATTTAAGGAACTTTGTATTAAAGTGCCACATTAGGCACAGGGGGGCACCCAGACAAAAGACTTCTTGTCTTCTGGAAGCTGGTAGTCTAACTGGGGAAGACAATAAGCCATATTTAGTTATATACAGAATAGGTACAGGGTGATTTAGGGTCAGGGAAGTCACCCAGAGCTGGGGGGATTGTGCAAGGTTTTTGAGCTGACTCTTAAAGGAAACCAGAGATTCCAAGAGGCAGAGGGGAGGGGGGCATCAGTTCCAGACATGATACCAGTTTGTACAAAGGCCCAGAGAAGGGACCATTTGGGCTGGCTGAGCTAGGTGGGAAGTGCAGTAAGATATGATAAGGCACCAGGTGGTAACGGGTAAATGTTCCTGAAAGGGATGCTTATGGGACATGTTTTTTGGAAGCTTGTGATGTAGTGACTAGAGAGAGCATTGAATTCAGGTGAGTCTGGAGATCTGTCTTTGATTTCTGGCTCATTCTTTAGTAGCTGAGTTGTTACAGGCAAGTCACTTGAACTCTCTGAGTCCCAGCTTTAAAGAGGAAATATTATCAGTGGAATTGAGCTAATAGTGGTGACACTCAAAAAGACTTGCACCTAAAGGCCTCTTAAATGTTGGGTAAACTACACAGAAATCAGGATTGTTTTGGCGCCCGCTCAGGGTGCCTTTTTTATTTTTACACTTCCCTTCCATTTTAGAATTAATAGTGTGTATCGGTTTCAAGACAGAAGAGCAGTAAGGTCTAGGCAGTGGTGATTGAGTGATTTGTTCAGGGTAACACAGCTAGGAAACATCTGAGGTGAGATTTGAACCTAGAATCTTCCATTTCTAGGCCTGGCTTTCTATCCACTGAGCTACCTAGCTGCTCCCATCAGGGTCTTTTTAAAGACTTACTCAGTCTTGCAAGCCATCTTCTAGGGGTGGCATGGCTGGTGGCCAAGGCCCAGGGCAGTGGAGCTCTCATCTCTGCTTGGTGACAGGGGCCTCTCCTAACTGCCATCGCAGTGACTTTGGGGATAGTTTGCCCTGGACTCCTTTGGAGCCTGTACTGTACCCTGGCCCAACTCCCCCCCTTGTCTATGGACAAACTGCTTCCCTTTGGCTCTTCCCGCAGTCCCGTCTTTGTGAAGCTGGGCTTTTGAGCTGAACTGTACGAGTTTAGATTTTTTTTCCATTCCACCTTGTGATTATAGCCTGTTGGGTTCATTTTGGAATCTCCCCACCCACTGGATCAGTGGTCTAATATTGGCCAGCAGATTTCATCTAAGGGTTATCTTTTTTTTTTTTAAATAAACCCTCACCTTCCGTCTTGGAGTCAATACTGTGTACTGGCTCCAAGGCAGAAGAGTGGTCAGGGCTAGGCAATGGGGGTCAAGGGACTTGCCCAGGGTCACACAGCTGGGAAGTGTCTGAGGCCAGATTGGAACCCAGGATCTCCTGTCTCTGGGTCTGGCTCTCCATCCACTGAGCTACCCAGCTGCCCCCTGAGGGTTATCTGAACCCAGAGGCGATGACTCAAAAATACTTTGATAACTTTTAGTATGATTGGCTTCCTTTCTAAGCCTCTAGACAGTGAGAGGAGTCTGACATACTCCTCTGGGCGAGGCATTCTTAACTGTGTGCTCTGTGCCCGGCACAGTGCTGACCTCTAGGGATAGGAGGAAAGGCCCACAGTCTCTGGTCTCCCGCATTCTTGAGGCCTGGCCTTGGCTACTCCATGGGATGCTTAGCATCGAAAGCATTCTCTTAGTCGGCCAGGCTAGCCCCTTTGGTGACGTCACAGGGCAGTGGCTTGACTTCTAGCTGGATTTAGGTGAGGTGGGGATTGCACCGCCGTCCGCCTCGCTGTCTCTTCCCGAGTCCTCGAGGACCCGTGGCAGGACCAGTCAGGTCTAGCGATGGTCCAGGATGCCGTGGATGGCCTGGCCGTCTTCACTGGCTGACACGGCCTGCCTCAGCCCCCTTCACGGCCCCTGCGACAAGTGTTCTTGTCTGCCCGTCCTGCTAGGGGAGAAGTCTGCCCTGCCTCACTGCTGAGGCCTGGGCTGCCTTAGCCTGTCTGCCGAGACGCTTTACCTGAGAGCAGCTGGCCGTTGGCATGCTACAGCTTCGGGTGGCAGGCGGGCAGCAAAGGTGGAGGCGCAGCTCTGACCTCGCCAGAGGCGCTTGTCCTCCTTGAAGACGCCGCACAGCCATTCTGGCAACCCTCCGAACAAGGAAAGAAAGTAACCAAACGTGACCGCTTAGAATTCAGTATTTTTAAAAATGGATTTTTGCTCTTTTTCACTTATTTCAGTCATTTAGGATTTTCTTGGCAAAGATCCTGCAGTGGTTTGTGATTTTCTTCTCCGGCCCATTTTCCAGATGAGGAAACCGAGACACGCAGGATTAAGTGATTGGCTCGGGGTCCCACAGCTAGTGTCTGAGGTCACATCTGAACTGGGTAGAAGTCTTCCTGACTCCAGGCCCAGGCTACCACAGCGCCGCCTAGCAGCCCTCACTCTGAATTGAACAAGCATCCACTAAAGGGAACACTTCCAGATGCAAAACAGAGTAGAGAAAGGGTTGTACGTGAAACTGCGCATCTCTAGTATGTGCTTGCTTTTCCTTTTATGTATATGTAAACTTAATCCTGATTGTTTCATTCTGACCTTTTCTATATGTTTTGAACCAGTGATTCGGTGACCCTCTTTTAGCCCAGAGCAGTGTTCTCTTTCCCTCCTGCCTCCCCTCCCCTTTCCCCCACCACTGAAAAAAGAATAAGAAGACTTAGGTGACAGTCAAGAAAAACCGCTTCCCACATTGGCTGTGTCTGGACAGGAAGCTGCTTCCTCATCAGCCCTTTGCAGTTGCGGATGGTCATTCATTCCGTCGGCCCCGGGTTTCAGGACTCTTAACTGTGCAGTTGTACCAGGAATCGTCCTCCTGCTCCTGCTCACTTCACTCCGTATCAGTATAAATCTCCGCAGATTTCTCTGAAACCAGGGAGGGTACGGTGGCCCTTTGCGATCTCGGCTTCCTTCTCCACATGTGGACTGACTGGCCCTTTAATGATGAGTCTTGAAAATGATCTTTCTGTCATTTTGGGGGCTGCCTTCTCGTTCCTTTGATCAAACTTGGAATAAGATTTGACCTTGGCTGTTCTGATGGAAGCTTTCTTGTTCTCCTAGACACTAAAGTGCAAGAACAGTTTGGGAGTGTACACAGAAGGTGGACACCCGAGTTCAAATCCTGCCTCTGATACTTAGTAGCTCTGTGACTCAGAGCAAGTCACTGAGTCTCTGTTTGCCTCAGTTTCCTCAACAATGGGGATAATAACAGCGCTTACTTCCCAGAGTTATTGTCACAATAAAATGAGATAATGTTTACATAGTGTTTAGCACAGTGCCTGGCACATAGGTGCTATAGAAATGCTTATTACTTTCCCTTTTTCCTCTTATAGACTTCCTTGACTCAACATGTTGTCTTATTAATCTTTTTTTTTTTTCCTGTTTCCTGGGAGGTATTTCCTCTGGACTTGGAGAATTGAACTCATTCCAGGAAGCCGGGCTCTCTTCCTACCTCCTTATCTTGGATATCAGCTCTCTGTTAGTCATTTTTGTTTAGTCCTTTCCAATATAAAGACTTTCCTTTGGCAGGGAAAACAGAGGTAAAATAAGTAACTGTTTCCTTTCCATCCTCCCCTACTCCATCTTCAGATCCCTCCTGAGCAATGATCCTCTCTCTTCTTTCTGCATATCCCTCCCTTTTCTGTTGTCCTTAGCTCTTCTGATAACCAGCCACAACTCATTTTTTTTTCTCAAAATATCTTTATGAAGTTTCATGTGGAAACAAGAAAGGAATCAAAGGAAATGAGCATTTATTAAGTACCTACTATGTGCTAAGAGCTTCCACAAATACTATCTACTTTGATCCTGACAACAATCTTGAGAGGCAAATTAAATAAAATAATAATAAGTAACGATGAGAATTAGGTCCCCAAAGATATGCAGTCAAATCAGACAAAACCAGATAACTCAAAGATTTACAAAAAAATGTCAAAGGTGAGGGATTTAGAATGCAGATGAAGACTGCATAGGGTGATACAAGTTCTGCTGCTCCCCCACCTCATTTGTGGGATAAACATCATTTAGCCAGCTCACTTGAGGTCTTAGTGCTGCCTGAAGTAGTTTCACCTATCAGTAACTAAGTAGCATTCCCAATGAATGGATCTGAGTTCAAGATTGTAAGAAAAAAACAATCATATACTCAATTCATTTTGAGCTTTAGCTCTCCCATTTTTTAAACCCTTACCTTCTGCCCTAAAGTCAATATTAAATATTGTTTCCAAGGCAGAATGGTGAGGGCCAACCCTGATACCGTGCTTACAGAATTTCCTTCTTATAGGAATGGGTTATGATTTTGTATCCTTCTACCATCAACTGCTTTTGCTTCCAACTTCTCTATATGTCCTAGCATTTTTTTCCTTCATCTTAATAGGAAAGGCACCAGAAATTTCAGCTGCATTTACTTTACCCTAAGCCATTGAAAACCAAACAGTTCTTTCCATGCCATTGAGGTACAGTGATATAGAAGAACTCAAGGGCCCAGCTTAAATGGGGGTACACAAGAGGCCTTATGGATTCAGAAGGAAAGCCCTAACTCCATAGGGCAGGATACATTTGTGTCACATTGAGATTGAATGTCCTGAAGTTTAGAAGAGGCTCCTTACCATTCAGAACACTTCCTTCTGCCATTAGATGAAGACCATTAGCATTCAAAGGCATTGAATTCTAACACTGGTCTGCATTTGTCTTTTTGCACGAGGGAAAAAGATAACCACTTCCATTCCTCATCACCAGTCAGGAGGGCACCTCGTCTGACTTACCACTGCAACAGCCATAAGGGGCATCAAAGGACTCTGACTACAAATTGAGTATTTTTTCCATTTTCTTGGATTTTGGCATCATAGACCCCTGGGATGCCTGAGTAAAGCTACTGTTTAATAAACTGTAATGTTAGCTCCTTGGGTCATTTGGGTATTCATGTGAAGGCCTTGGCTAAGAAAGTGGAGATCTTATCCTGTAGTTGTCAAGATTTCGGGTTAGATCCTTCAAGCTGACTTCCAGGACACTTGAGTATCCTGTTTTTTGGGATGGTGAGGGAAGGGCCTATCTCATACCTCCATTGGCAGTGATCACTTCAGAGTGGTTGGATAGGAGCAAGGAAAAGAATGTAACCAGGAACTTCTTTGGCCAAGAAGAGCTTTTAGGCCAGCTGGTTGATATAGACCTGCAGACACTTTATCAGCCAGACTGGTAAGATCCTACATGTCTTCTAATGATCGAAATTGATTGATGAATCCCATGAGTATCCACAAAAGTCTCAGCTCAGATAAGTTACCTTTTTCTCCCTTATTAGACTTCATTGTGTCTTTAGAACCTATATATACTTTCCTTTGAACCCTTTGAAATCTCTTTGTTAAAAAATTAAATTGCCACAATAATATTGATAATAACTAGCATTTATGTAACATCTACTATGTGTCAGGCACTGTGCTAAGTGCTTTACAAATATCTCATTTGAGCCTTATAACAACCCTTGAAGGTAAATGATATTATTATCCCCATTTTACAGTTGTGCAAACTGAGGCAAACAGGTTAAGTAATTTATTCAAGGTTACATGGCTAGGAAGTGTGGGGTTTTCCTTAATGGACTTCCCTGACCAGCAGGGTCCCACAAGGGAAGGGGCTCACCTTTGTGATGGGACCCGAGGAGAGGTAGGAACCGAGAACCAGGGTGGAAATGAAAGACACGGACAAGTCAGTGGTTGGATAGGGCAGGCAATCCCTATGATACTCCCTTTGATGGGAGAGTATGAGTACAAAGGAACACGAGGTGGAGGAGGAGATTAAGATAGGAAATGCAGGCCGAGATGGTTACAGCCTCTGGGAAGGAGAAGGTCAAGAGGAGAGAGAGATAGTCATTGAGGAGCCCAGTGGAGCTCCATGGAAGGGGAGAAAAGCCAAGAGGAAGTTCATCGGTTTGCCTCTGACTTTATTCATGTCCTGCTTGGGCGGTACTCCCAAGGACATAGTAACCACATCACAAAGTATAGACAATCAAGATTGGGTGGCAAGGTAGAGGGAACACCTTTGGGCGTGTAGATTGCAAAGTGAGCTTTCCTGGGGAATTGAGTCCGAGCATGTTAATGAGTTTGTCTTAGCCAAGGGCCGCATGGCCAGTTCAAGGTTACATTCACAAGCCTCATTGGTATAACCTTATGCTTGGAGACACAGTCGCCACACAGTCATTTATATTTCATAGATGTGAATATGCTTGGGATGCTACAGGAAGCATCTGAGGCTGGATTGAATCTGATCTCTGTGCATTGCTATTATGTCCCCTGTTGTGTTCTGTGGGTCATCAAGTTGGGGCAAGAAGCGTGGGGGGCTGCGTTACAGGAGGACCAAGCGTCTAATGACTATGCAGACAGGCTCTCAGAGTGGAGGGGAAGTTTATTGAGTTGGGGTCTACACTTTATAGGGTAAAGGACGTAGGTAATCTTCATACAGAAACAATGATAGCTACTGATGCACAGAGTAAAGACGAATATAGGTTACTTCAGTGACTAAAGACAAGAGTTTTCTATATATGATTAATCGACATGTCAATGTATGATTGCTCAGCTGGACTTGGTCGTTTAGTGGGTGGCTCCCCAGTAAGGTTCCTGATGAAGTTTTGTGCCCTGGTGGCTTTTTGAGAGAATAGGTTGGGTTCAAGCTAAGGGGAAATGCTACGTGCTTATTGCTTCCAAGTTGATGGGTTCCCTGGCATTCTAGGGTGTTCTGGGCTTATTTCCACAGCCGTGCTGAATGGAAGGTCCCTAACTTCATATCTACCCAGGCCTTTTACATCCTGGGGGCATCCTCACTACATCTCCCACCCCGAGTTCTGTGGTTAGCCCTGACGGTCTGGGAGTGTATTTCTTTAGCTCCCATTCCTCTGTGCTCTCAGAATCAGTAGCAGGATTATCCTTCATTCATGCCCTCAGCGACTGGTGTTTTTGTATCATTTCACCAGCTGACTGACATCAATCACTTTTACAGAGGGATACTTGTTTATGGAGAAATCAAGGTAGTTTCAGAAAAACATTACTTAATAGGTTACATTAAAGTCTTAAGACCCTGATGTTGGGAAATATTGAAGGCAAAAGGAAAAGGGATGGCAGAAATTGAGATGATAGTAGAATAGGAACAAGGAACATAAACTTTGGACAGACTTTGAGACTGGAGGATAGAAGGACCTGGAGTGCTGTGGTTCTTGTGGTGACAAAGAGTTGGACATGACTGAACAACAACCACAATTTATTAAAAATATATGGCAAGGAGGCAGCTGGGTGGCTCAGTGGATTGAGAGCCAGGCCCAGAGATGGGAGGTTCTGGGTTCAAATTTGCCCTCAGACATTTCCTAGCTGTATGACCCTGGGCCAGTCTCTTGACCCTCATCGCCTAACCCTTACCGCTCTTCTGACTTAGAACCAATATACAGTACTGATTCTAATATGGAAGGTAAGGGTTTTTAATAAAAAAATTAATAAAGAATGTATATATAGCAAAGGGGCAGCTGGATGGCCCCATGGATAGAGAGCCAAGTCTAGAGATGTGAGATCCTAGGTTCAAATTTGACCTTAGACATTGCCTAACTGTGTGACCCTGGGCAAGTCACTTAACTCCCACTGCCTAGCCCTTACTGTTCTGCCTTGGAACCAATACATAGTATAGATTTTAAGACAGAAGGTAAAGATTTAAAATATATGTATATTTATATCTGTCAATATCAAGAACAGAGGCATAGACATTTTGTTCCTAACACCTGAGAACATACTTTCCTCTATACCACCGTGGGAGAATAGGATCAAACTTAAAGCATATTATACAAAGCATTTGCCTCTTTAAGTTCACTTCTAAAAGGCTGCTGGATCAGTCATCATCTCAGCTACGGCTGGGCTTCATTCCCCAGGAGCTGCCTCCTTTGGTGCTTGGTCCAGGAGCCTCACCCTCCTGCTTAATGGGCTCTGCCCTGGTCTTTCCACCTCATAAGCCCCCTTTGCCCCACTGCCTAGAGGGCAGAGTGAAGAGCTCCATTCCCCACTAGCTGCACTCCTCCCTGCTCCATCATGTTTCCCCCTGGGTACCTTCCTCTTTGCTGCTTCCTTTTGTGTGCTGCCTTCATTAGGAGACTGTAAGCTCTTTGAAGGCAAGGACTTTCTTGTTCATAGCTCAGTGCCTGGCACATAGTAAGTACTTAATAAATAGTTTTTGATTGACTGGCCTGGATCACAAGTACCACCATGGACTCTAGCTCCGGAACCTCTGCAGCTCAGTATTATGACCTTTGGAAGCTTACAAAGCTGTAGCTATCTCCTCTACGCTTCCACCTCAACACAAGAAAGAAAAGGTATAACAGATCAACAACCAAAAGGCCACATGCTCAGAGGTTGCATGAGAGAAGCTGGGGATGGCGGCATGGGGTGCATGTGAAAGAAAGAGAAAATGCTGAGGCCACTGAGTGCCTTTGGCAGGTGTTCTCAGTTTTGGCTCAGCAGACAGCTGAAAGGCTCTAGCCACAGTCTGAATATCTATCTATCAATATCTGTCTATCTGTCATATCGTATCTATCTGTCTGTCTGTCTCTCTCTATCTATCTATCCACCTATCTGTCCGTCTATCTATCTATCTATCTATCTATCTATCTATCTATCTATCTATCTATCTATCTATCTATCTATCTATCTATCCATTCATCCATCCATCCATCTATCCATCTCTCTCTCTCTCTCTCTCTCTCTCTCTGTCTGTCTATATATCTATCCATCTATTCATCCATCCATCTATCCATCTATTCATTCATTCATCCATCCATCCATCCATCCATCTATCCATCTCTCTCTCTCTCTCTCTCTCTCTCTCTCTCTCTCTCTCTCTCTCTCTGTCTGTCTATATATCTATCCATCTATTCATCCATCCATCTATCCATCTATTCATTCATTCATCCATCCATCCATCCATCCATCTATCTATCTGAGCATATTCTAGTCCCTTTCCACTGAATGTCATCAGACCTTTCCAGGGGTAGCTTCCTGCCCACCTTCCATATAGATTGGCAGCTATGTGTGCTCTGAGGATAGGTTTTTTCAGCTGGGCCCTTGTTTTACGTCATCTGCACCCCAGCAAACATTTCCTTCTTGTTGGTGAGAAATAGGTCTAGAATGACTATGAGTCCATGAAACCCCAGCCTCCAGGACACATGTAACTAAGGCTTAGCTTCCATAGAATCCTAGTTCTTATCTGCCTCATCCACTTTTATGCTGTTGCAAGGTTTGAGTTGTTTCCTGCCCATCTCCCTTATTAGACATCTTGTAGGAGCCCCTCACTGCAAGGATCCAGACTGTTCCACCTTCTTGCCTTATATGTCCCGATGGGGCAGTTGCTCATTAGTGTCATGCCAGCTCCTTCCTTCCTTCCTTCCTTCCTTCCTTCCTTCCTTCCTTCCTTCCTTCCTTCCTTCCTTCCTTCCTTCCTTCCTTCCTGCCTTCCTTCCTTCCTTCCTTCCTTCCTTCCTTCCTTCCTTCCTTCCTTCCTTCCTTCCTTATCTTAGATCTTAGTCTAACTTAATTATTATTTTGATTATCATGATCTAATTCTTCTCTGTACCTCTAATGGAAGAGCAAATTCTACAGATTCCTTCTGAGATTTTAGAGATCTCAGAGCTGGAAAGGATCTCAGAGATCTAATCTAATCCACATCCAGACAATAATCTCTTCTATAATATAATCATTTATGGAGCACTTACCATATGCCAGGCTCTAAGCTGAGCACTTTACAATTATTACCTCATTTGATTCTCACAACACTGGGAGGCAAGTACTGTTATTATTCCCATTTTACAGTTGAAGAAACTGGGGTAAGTTGAGGCCCTCTTTTTTGGTGCTTTGGCATTGATTCTTCCCTGAGGTGGCTGCCATCTTTCTGAGTCTGTGCTTATTCTCCTTTCTCCTTCTGTTCCTGTTGGATGCATTAACTGGTCATTGGGAGTATCTCACTCTTCTCCCTCCTCTTCTTCCATCTTACTCTGGTATGAGCTTGAGGGTCTGCTCCTCAAGGCACTCCTACACTTGTAGTCTTTTGCCAACTGATTGGCTCAAAGTAACTGCTGAAATTTCTTTGAATATTTAAAATGCCCAGAAGTATTATTTGCTTTTTTGATTAGCCAATCACAAGTTTATCTTCATCTAATCAAAAAGATTTTACTTCATATGAAATAAATGAAAACACATTTATTAAGCCTTACTTTCTTCTGAGTCCTGGACTAAATGCTGGTACACAAATATTTCATTTATTTATTTATTTAAATTTTGTTTAGTCAATTTAAAACATTATTCTTTGGTTACAAGAATCATATTCCATCCCTCCCTCCCCTCCCCTCCTTCCTGTAGCTGATGCACAATTCCACTGGGTATTACATGTGTCCTTGATAAGAACCTATTTCCATGTTGTTGGTGTTTGCACTAGGATGTTCATTTAGAATATCATGTTCCAGGCCTTGCAGTCTTTTAGCATGGAAGCTGCCAGGTCTTGTGTCATCCTGATTGTGTGATCCTTTGTATCTGAAGTTTCTCTTTTTGGCTTCTTGTAAGACTTTCTCCTTAGCTTGGAAGCTCTTGAATTTGGCAATTACATTCCTGGGAGTTGACTTTTGGGGATTTAGTATAGAGGGTGTTCTATGAACCCTTTCAATTTCTATTTTGCCCCCTTCTTCAAGAGTTTCAGGGCAATTTTCTTTGATTATTTCTTGTAGTATGGCATCAAGATTTTTGTTTATCGCTGGTTTTTCAGGTAGCTCAGTGATTCTCAAATTGTCTCTCCTTCCTCTGTTTTCCTGGTCTGTCACCTTGTCAGTGAGATATTTTCTGTTTTCTTCTAATTTGTTAATTTTTTGACTTTGCTTTATTAATTCTTGCTGCTTTGAAAGATCATTGTCTTCCAGTTGCTTAATTCTGGTCTTTAAAGACTGGTTTTCCTTTTCAGTTTGGTCTGCCCTGCTTTTTGAGGCTTCCAGCTGTTTCTCCAATTGGAAGTTCTTGTCTATCAGACTGTCGACCTCTCTCTGAATCCCCCCCCCCCCATTTTTCTTGCCAGAAGATTCCCATCTTTTGGATAAGCTCCAATTTGAGTTCTTCCAGAGCTTGTGGACAATTTCCATTTTTTTGGGAAGGTTTTGATTTTGTTTGAATTTCATCCTCTTTTTTCCGTTGTAGCCTGGGTTTTCCCTCTGTAAAAGTTTTCAAGAGTCACTTTCTTCCTGTTCTTGGAGGGTTGGTATTGGGCACAATGAGCCATCCCTTTGGTGGTTTTCCTTTTCCTTTTTAGTCAGAAATCTGAGTGAGATGGGCAGGTTTTCTGTGGAGTTATGTGGTGAGGATTTTGCCTCAGGCAGGTTCTGGCATCTCCACAGCCTACGCAATTTGCTAGAGGGCCTGCAGTCTGTGCTCTCCAGTGTTCAGGGGTCTCCTGTGTAACCGCACTCAGGGATAGATCCCTGGCAGTCCTAGTTAGATCCCAAGGACCCTGGTGTTCCCCCCATTCACTATAGAGACATCCCTCATTTACTAGCTGTCTCTGGTGAGCACGCTGGTCCCGCCTCTTGTTCCA
This sequence comes from Monodelphis domestica, assembly GCF_027887165.1. Lineage (NCBI taxonomy): Eukaryota > Metazoa > Chordata > Mammalia > Didelphimorphia > Didelphidae > Monodelphis > Monodelphis domestica. The sequence continues at coordinate 22,733,455 of NC_077229.1, forward strand.
TAGATGAGGTGGGGGAGGGTAGTTCAGATCACGTTTGGGTGTGAGTTTTTTCTCCTTCTTATGGGAAATGCTCAAACCCCATGTACCTTCAGTGCTGTACCCTACTGTAGAGTCCCTCCGTTCTTCCAAACATGATTTTTATGTTCTTTTGAGGTAGTCTATTTTGTTGGGTGTTGGGGAGAGGAAGCGATTCACGTCTAGATTGCAGCCATGTTTACCCGGAAGTCTCTAGAATGTTCATTTAGACTCTACCTCCCCAACCATATCCCCCTTCGACCCATGTAATCAAGAAGTTGTTTTTCTTCTGTGTTTGTACTCCCACAGTTCTTCCTTTGGGTGTGGATAGTGTTCTTTCTCGTTGATTCCTCCAAGTTGTTCAGGATCACCGCATTGCCACTAATGGAGAAGTTCATTACATTCGATTGTGCCACAGTGTATCAGTCTCTGTGTACAATGTTCTCCTGGCTCTGCTCCTCTCCCTCTGCATCACTTCCTGGAGGTTGTTCCAGACTCCATGGAATTCCTCCACTTTATTATTCCTTTGAGCACAATAGTATTCCATCACCAACATATACCACAATTTGTTCAGCCATTCCCCAATTGAAGGGCATCCCCTTATTTTCTAATTTTTTGCCACCACAAAGAGCACAGCTATGAATATTCGTGTACATGTCTTTTTCCTTATTATCTCTTTGGGGTACAAACCCAGCAGTGCTATGGCTGGATCAAAAGGCAAACAGTCTTTTAGTGTCCTTTGGGCATAGTTCCAAATTGCCCTCTAGAATGGTTGGGTCCATTCACAACTCCACCAGCAATGCATTAATGTCCCGACTTTGCCACATCCCCTCCAGCACTCATTACTTTCCTTTGCTATCATGTTAGCCAATCTGCTGGGTGTGAGGTGATCTCAGAGTTGTTTTGACTTGCATCTCTCTGATTATAAGAGATGTAGAGCACTTTTTCATGTGCTTATTAATAGTTTTGATTTCTTTCGCTGAAAACTGCCTGTTCATGTCCCTTGCCCATTTATCAATTGGAGAATGGCTTGATTTTTTTTGTACATTTGGCTTAGTTCTTTATAAATTTGTCAGAGGCTTTTGTACATACATATTTTTTAAAAAAAGAGACAGTCCCTTTCCTCTAGGAGCTTACAGTCGGGAAGACCATGTAGGGGAATGTTGACCTAGAAGGGTTTTATCATAAGGATGTGCAAAGCAGTGTTATGAATAAAATTCTCTGGAGACTGTATTTTAATTTATAATGATTTATTAGATAGTAAAGGTTGGTCTTTGAGAGAGTCACATAATCACCCGGTTGCGCCTAGCTAATCTGAATTTTCCACACTCGTCTGTGTTTGCTTGCCAAAAGCTACCATGCCAGGAAAGTCAAAAGGACTGTGCCTGCCTCCTAGCTAAAAACCAACTGAGCATGAGCCGCCTCTCCAGGAAAGTCTCTAGACCAAAGAGCCCAAAAGCCCAAAAGACCTTCTTGCTTCCTCAGTCTGTTCTTTTATGAAGCCATTGAGGTCACTCCTGAGTGTCCCTGGTTGGGCAGACTTTACCTCAGTCCTCCCAGGGGCCAGCCTTCTGCCCTCTAGGAGTCACAGGGAATGAGAAGGGCATCTTCTGGAGCACCAAGGAGCCACGAGATCTCTGGCCTCCTCCCTGAGGACATGTGTGACCCCATTTACAGGGTGGGACTGATACTGACCAGAATGGGTTTCTAAAATGTTCCTTTTTAAAAAGGAAAGAAGGGCACGATTTATACTAAATTCACACAGCAGCAGTGAGAGTCAGGGTTGGCAGACAAAGAGCAGGCTTGGGTAGAAGGCTGGATAAAATATGAAACCAAAACATGGTCTTGTCTCTAGGGAAGGTAAGCCAGGAGATAGAGTGGGGGCTAAGTGGGCCAGACTGCAGACCCCCACGGTAAAAGGAGTTCAGGATATAAGTAGCCATCCTTGTTTCCCATTAAAAACACAACCACCACCACCAGCAAGATAACACATGATGCCCTTCTGCTGGTTGAGATGGGGGTGTGGAACCAAACATAGATTATTCAGTGTGGGCCCAACCTCCCCCTCCCCTTATCTGACCTCCCTTTCCTGGAAGCTGAGTAGCCTCCAGGTCGTCCCTACAAAACACCCCACCCCCCATCCAAGTGTCTCCTCTCCCCCCCCCCCCCCCCCCCCCCGGTGGACAACACCTTCGAATTCTTGGGGAGCCGTGCAAGCTACAGAAGCACAAAGCCACCGATCAGGAAGTCTCTGCTATACACGAGGACCGAACAATTATTGGCAATATCCTGCCCCACTCTCTGGCCCCCCAAAGGGCAGCAGGAGCATTTAGAACGCACTTAGAATGTCTCCTGTCCATACGTGGCACCCAGGGATGACTCCATGACCCAGAGATACTCAGCTGGCTAGAAGCATCCAAGGTTTTCCTGAAGGCTGAATAAACTCCAGAGTAGCATCGGACGTTAAAAATCATTTCCTTCTTTTTCTCCAGCCACTTGAATGTCCAGCCTGGAGTTGCCATTTCCCACCTTCAGCCCCTTGTCCTCTCACCCATCTCTCAAGCACAGCGTTACCCTCTAGCTGGGGAATTTGGGGTTGCTCCTTCTTTATACAAAATGTAAATACAGTGTGTTCAATGAAAAGACATTTTCAATCTGGGTAAAAATGTCAATTGTCTCCGACTGCAGTGGAGAAACCCTCCACCCTACGGCTTTGCCTGTGTCCCCTCTCAGGAGCTCAGTTTCCTGATGTTTTGCTGCTCTAGTATAATAGTGAAGATTGTTTATTCAACAAGGTCAGGCATCTGGCTCGGGATGGGCCTTACTACTGTTCTGGAGACTGATTAGGCGTCTGGCTGTGGCCTCCTTTTCATTGTAGTCTTTTGCCTGTTATCAACATGGTCATGGATCTTAGCCAACTTCTATGGCTTATTTGGCCCTCTTTGCAACTTTTCCGAATTTATCTCTAAGAAGAGTAAGTGCTTGGGAGATGGGTGCTCAGTTTCTAGAGAAGGGACTTAAGATATTGCCACACTTACTTTTTTCCTTATGAAAGTTTTTCGTTATTACGAGTGCCATCTTGAATCCTGGTGTTTTGTGGGTTGTATGGAAATAGGTCTTAAAAGATTTTTTCTCTGTGCTTTAAAATGTTTTTGTTGGATTCAGTTTTTTCAAATCTATATACTGGACCTTATGAAAAATATTTAAAGTATCTAGGACATTATATGGGAAAATCCACAATATATTCATGTGAAAAACATGGCCACTCATTTGGCGTATTTGAGAATATGATTTGGGTTTGTGTCAAATTAATTTTTCTTCCACATATTAAACATTGATGATTTAAGGTGAGCTTCAGATAAATTAATGATTAAGCTTGATAACTACATTTTTTTTTGCTATCAAAATTTCAAATTCAAAAGCTACTTGAATAATATGAAAAGTTCTCATGATGTATTAGTTATCCTTTTATCCTTACTCAGGGGGTTAAAGTTATATATGTATTGCTTAAGCAGTTTGCACTGTAGAACTCTACAATGATTAGCCAGATCACCTACTATCTTTAAGGTGCTGAACCCTGTTCTCCAGGCCTTAGTCTGTCTCCCACTGTTGACCACCACTCTTCTTGAGTCCCTTGGAGCCTGGCTTCCCTTTGGTTTTCTTGTCTGGCTCATGGGGTTGTCTTAGATTCGATTAATGGTCCTCCATCTTCTCCCACCCACTGATTAATTGTAGGCACCCCTTAAAACTCCGTCCCCTTTCTGGGTCCCCTTTCATCCGTTGCAGTGAGTTCAGTGATCATCTCTGTGCCCATGGTTTGCCATCGGGGTCCGTCTCACGGCTGCAGATGCTAGCTGGACGTCTCTGCTGCGTATACCCTATAGCCGTTAGAGCCAACATGTTCAGACAGAACTCATCATCTGCCCCTCTGCCCGGAGCCCAGAGTTCTTCAGAAGATTCCGTCTTTCTGTTTCAGGCACAACCGTCTTTCCTGTGGTCTGGCCCATACTCGGGTGTGCTGGGGTGGCTGGAGCATCCGACCTTGCGTCCGGAGGGCCTGGGATCCTGCTGGTTACCTCACTTACCCCTTTCTGGGCCTCAGATTCTTTATTTGTCAAGTGAGGGGGATGATACCTGAAGAGCACGGATTGTGGGGAGGCAGAACAAATAATAGCGAGCACAGGGCTTTACATTTGTTATCTCAGCTGATCGTTACAACATTTTTGGGAGGGAGTCCTATTAGGTTCCTCATTATGCAGATGGAGCGACTGAGATTGAGAGAGGTAAGGGCTTCGTCCAGAGCCTCACTGTTAGTGAATGTCGGAGGCAGGATTTGAACTCAGGTCTTCCTGACTCCAGGCCTAGCGCTCTTTCCATTAAGATGAGATGACAAAAGTATTTTACAAACTTGAAAGTTTAACATAAATGTTACAATGATATAGATCATCCCCCACACCCAGGCACCTGCCACATATTGTCAGGTCTCTCTCTATTTCTTGTATCTATCTCCTCTCCACGCACAGTCTTTATTCCAATTTAGGGCTTTATTCATTTTTCCTTTCCTAACTGATCTCTAAACTTCTTGGTTTTTCCTCGTCTAATGATCCTCCAAACATCTCCAGATTGATATTCCTAGAATAGATCTAACCAGTCCTAACCTTGCTCAAAAGTAGCCAGTTGGCTCCCTGGCGCTTCTGTGATGAGTTTTAACATCTTTAGCCTAGCATTTAAAACCGGCTCCCGAGGGGCAGAGCCAAGACGACAGACGAGAGCACCCCAACATTCCTCTCCAAACAACGTTTTGAAAATGCCTTAAAATCAGATTTTGGAGTGGAGGAACCAACAAAAGGTCAGGCTGGGGCGCTTTTCCAGCCTAAGACAACGAAGGAGTTCAGTAGGAGAAGTTTGGGATACTGAAGTGGAAGCCTGAGGAGGTTCTGGAGATCACACATGGCAACAGCTTCAGGAGCTCCCAGCCAGGAGAGGAGTGCTGAGGGCCAGTCACCAGGGAGCGGGGAAAAGAGAGCCCCAGCACTTGTGCCTACAATGGGGCAGGGGCCTTCCTGGGTCAAGACCAAAACGCAGACCAGAACAGTGGCCATATCTCTTCTAGGATAACATCACCTTGGAAGCACCAGAACTTGCAGAGCCCCTGGAACTAGGTCTGAAAACAGTGGCATGAAAAAGCCTGAAGTTTGGTGCACGCCTTCCCATCCCCGGGGAGCAGAGAGTTAACTTTAACAGAAAGTTCAAAGTCAAGAAATAGCCGAGGGAAAATGAGCAAACAACAACATCAAATAGTTTGACCATAAGAAACCTACTGTGGTGGCAGACAAGATATAAATTTAGGAGCAGACAACAATGTGAAAACAGCTGTAAACAAAGCCTCAAAGAAAAATGTTAATTGGACCCAAGCCTAACAAGAAATCCTACAAGATTTTTTTTTTTTTAAATAAAGGCATAAGAGTAGTAGAAGAAACAGGGAAAGAAATGAGAGTGAAGCAATAAAATTAAAAAAAAAAAAGAGAATTGACAGCTTGATAAAAGACACCTAAAAATATTGATGAAAAAATAACACTTTAAAAAATAGAATTGGCCTAATGGTGTATAAGTTTCTCTAGAGTAGGGACTATCCAGTTCACTTTTGTGTTTGTATCTCTGAAACCTAGCTTGGTTCCTGGCACATAGTAGGTATTTAATGAATACATACTTATTGATTGTTGATTTCCTAGTAACATAGTAGAAATTAGGAATGCCTAGTGAGTGTGCTTTATTTATTTATTTTTTAAGAACCTTTACTTTCTGTCTTAGAATTGATACTATCAGTTCTAAGGCAGAAGAGTAGTAAGGGTCAGGCAATGGCAGTTAAGTGACTTGCCCAGGGTCACACAGATAAGAAGTATCTGAGATTAAAATTGAATCCAGGACCTCCTGTCTTTAGGCCTGGTTCTCTATCCACTGAGCCCCCTAGCTATCCTCTGGGCATGTTTTAGACATGGTGGCAAGGAATTTCTGAACCAAATTAGGAGTTGTAGAGGCCTTAATAATCTGAAAGTTTTCTACAGAGCTACAAGGCTAGAGGGTGAGAAATATGCAGATGGCAGAGCATAGGAGTGAGTAGGACTTACTTCTACAGGAAGCAGCTGAGTGGCAAGATGTAGAGGACATTGCCTTCCGTTAAATTCTCATATCCATCCTTACTGTTGGGATTTCCTCTGTTGTTATTGTGAACTGGTTTCTGTGATTATAGAGCCTGACCCTATCAGGGAGGGAGGAAGGAAAAGACTCTAATTCCTGACTAACCAGGAATCTCCAAGAGACCAGAGTCTCTATTCTGCTTTTTAGTCCCTTGGAAAATTTACTGTACATTTGCATGTTTATTGGGAGCTTGATACTTGTGGGGAGGATTGAATATCCCTAGAGCAGCGATGGCAAACATTTTAGAGATCAAGTGCCCAAACTGCAACTCACACACTGCATGTGAGCCCCTCCACCTTACCCCAGACAGAGGAGGGAGGAAGTGCTTCCATTGGGCTTCTGGGTAGAGGGCAGAAATCATGTGAGAAATGTCCTCAGGTGTGCGTGGAGAGAGGGAGGGAAGCAGCTCCCTCTGGCACACGTGCCATAGGTTTGCCAACAGGGTCCTAGGGGAAACAAGAAACAAGCTCAACCCAGGTGACTCTAGGACCTAAAAAATGAGCAATAGTCAAACATTAGCTGTCATGACTGTTATTAGATGGGCAGCCCTCAACAATGAATTAACTGGTTTGTCATTTAGAGGAGAGGAGACCTAGTAGACAACCAGGTTATAAGCACAGAAGAAGGGATTTGGAAGATCAGAAGAGGGAACATTTATGTCCCCTTAAAAGAGATCAGGAAAATACATTGTGTATCCTTTCAGGGGGGGATATGTTTGACATTTTATAATATCTTAGTTGATAAGATGGAGAATTGTGGATCAGGTGAGGATATGACTTCCACAGGTCCCTAATCTGTGCTGGGTATGATTCATGTGCTCAGAGAGGTTTGTTTTGGATGAGATTGTTGAATGTATTAAGTACAATCATGGGAACCACACTTCATAGACATCAGTGATAAACTAGAGATGGTCAGCAGGAGGTTAGTCAGGATGTTGAGGGGTCCAGGAACAGTCACATTACAGTGGATCAGGAAACTGGAGATGCATAGTCTAGAGAAGAGACCTCTTAATGGAGCATATGTCTTCAAATATGTGAAGGGCTATCATGGAGAAGATGGAGTCAACTTAGTTTTTATTGCTTCAGAGGACACAATTAGGAATGGTGGGTAGAAATTATAGGAAGGAAGATTTGGTCTTATTAGTGTCTCTAAGAGATTTCCAACAATAGAACAGCCATGATGCTGATTTTTTGGTCACTCGAACATGGATGATTCCATTTGTTTGAGGTACTATAGATATAGCCTTTATTTCCAAATTTAACAGTCTGATTTTGGTTAGATGAACATTTATGAAGGACTAAGAATCAAAGAGGTCATCTAGCCCAATCTGTTTGTTTTCCAGATACCCTGAGAAGTTCATTGCCTTGCTTTGAGTCACACAGGTAGTAAGAGGCAAAATTTGGATCCAGGTACCTTGATTCCAAATCCTGTGTATTTTCTTCTGTGCCTTGAGGAGTGGTTTTGAATTGAGTCTTGAAGGATGAGAAAGTTAGGGAGAGACAAATAGGTACACTTAGAGCAATTGAACCAACACAGGATAAAATAAGGGGATGCAAAATGAGCATGGGCTAATTGTGCTATGAAGAGAGACCAATCTGACTAAGGTAGAAGCAGGAAGGGTGGCTGTTGGGAGCAGGAGTAAAATAAAATGGCTCAGTTGTGGCCAGACACTTGAGGACCTTGACAGTAGGATAAAGGAATTTTGATTTGATGTGATAGGACACAAAAAGGGAGGCATTTTTGGCTCTTGAGCAGATGAGTGACATGAACATTTTCTTGGGGATATTTCAGGGACAGTATTTTCCTCGGGAGCCTCTCAAACACTGGGCTATCCCTGATAATCTGTGTGTCCATCTCACCTTCTAGGTGTACTGTTGCCGAGGTAACTGAACTTATGCACAGTGTTCACAGTTTCTCCATTTGCTGCTCCTCTGACGGTTCCGTGTATAGACGGTATGCTGCTCACTGGTGGAGAACCTTTGTTTTCTTGATGCTCATTGTCAGGCCAACATTAGCACAAGTGGCAGAGAACTGAGCCATGCTTTTTTTGCATTTCAGTTTCAGAGGCTGCATTGAGTGCCCAATCATCTACAACAGAAAGTTATGGACCAGCTCTCCCTCCACTTTGGTCTTGGCTTGTAGCCTTTTCAATTTAAATAATTTACTGACCTTCACACTGCTTTTTCCACCTCATTGGGAGGTAATTAGGCTGCCTATCAGATTGAAGGTCTGCAGAGCCGTTGTGCTGACCTCGTTGTTGTAGGCCTGCCCAACCCGGATAGCCCCGGCATTGTGCCAGGAAATTAAACTGAATTGTCTCAGGAAGATTCTGAAGATCAACTGGCAAGACAGATATTGGCCACTGAAGGGCCAAGCATCTAGGGCAGGGGCTCTCACCTTCCTAATGCCGGGACCCCGCAATACAGCTCCTCAGGGTGCGGTGGCCCCAAACCAAACCATTATTTTGGTGGCGACTTCAAACTGCCATTTTGCTACGGATTCGGAAGGTAAATAGCTGCTCTGCCTGATGTATTCTCATTGCTACAAACTGAGAGGCTGAGAACCGCGGGTCTAGACTCTCCAGGAGAGAGCGCAGCTCTGATGGCTGGCCTTGTTTGCCAGATAGATGTGTGTCTAAAGACTATTTTACGGGGAACTCACCCAGGACCCAGAGGTCAGAAGAAGCCATCACTGATGCTCAGGCTGAGCCAGGCAGGAGTTCAGGGCCTTGGCCAAGGGGGCCTCCCCTGAAAGCCAAGGGAAAAGGGAGTCAGTCTTATCACTCACCACATGACTGTCTCAAGGAAGCTGTCTGAGGGGGCTCCTCCAGGCTCGAGTTCCAGGATCGAACTGGCGCCCCGGCCTGCCCACAGGAAGTGACCGGCCAGATCCACCTCTCGGGGAAAGAGACCGAAGAGAGGAAGGACACGACCTATATGGGCGGTTTTACGTCACTTTCCTGCTCATCTGTACCAATGGTAGCTTCAGCTTCACTTAGGACAGCCCAGGGGTCTGTCAGCTGTTTTCTGCACATGCCTATCAAAGGCCGTCCCGGGAATACTTAGTCCTCAAGTATGGGTCAGACGAAGCATCTTCCTTGTTACCATCAGGAGATTGCCAAGTCCAGTCTTCACCGTTTCTTGATTTCATTTTTTAAACTTTCTGATTTCCTGCAGACCCTTCCTTAGTTTATGCTTATTTTAATCCAAGTGTTCCCTTTTCCCTAACCTTCTCAGATGCATCTTTTACTTAGTTCCTTTGGTGTAAGGTCTCTTTTTAAGGGTGTGGTTAGCTTTTTTCATTTACAATAAAATACATTAAAAAAAGGCAGGAAGAGAAAAACAAATGTAGAGTCAGAAACCAACGCAGACACTATTTTAGCCACATGTATTCATGATCAAAATTGCTAGCTTGAGTTATATGTTGTTTTAGATAATTTGTATGTTTCAGTATTTTTAAATGCATATTTTCCCCCTATCTTTTAAAGTGAATCTTTTATTGATGCATGTTTTTACATTTTCCTACGCAATCTTTTCCTCTTAAAAAAACCCTTACCTTCCAACTTAGAGTCAATACTGTATATTTGTTTCAAGGCAGAAGAGCGGTAAGGGTTAGGCAGTGGGGATTAAGTGACTTCCCCAGGGTCACTTAGCCAAGACGCGTCTGAGACCAGATTTACAATGATTGGTTCCAAGGCAGAAGAATGGTAAGGGCTAGTCAGTTGGGGTTAAGTGACTTGCCCAGGGTCACCCAGCTAGGAAATGTCCAAGGCCAGATTTGAACCCAGATCCCTCTGATGTCAGGCCTAGCACTCTTATCTACAGAGCCACCTAACTACCCTTGATCAAAACCAATAGATGCAGTGACCCTGTCTGACGGGGTATGCTACACTTTGCACTCACAGGTCTAAGGAAGGAAAAAGGTGCAAGTATTGCCATTTTATCTAGCGCTTGAAAGAGAAATTTAACAAGTACAATGCATTTGGGTCCAATTTATGAGTCCTCTTGAGTATCTGTGGTTATGACTAAGGGGATAAAGGTTTTTCTATTTGCTAAAATAACAAAAACAGTATTGCCGTTTACCTGCTGGTGGTGCGGCCCATTTTCCAAGCTCCTTCAGGGAACAGAACGCTACAGAAACACAGAGTTGATGAACCCTACACTAGCACTGTGGTCAGTTTCCAAGTTAGAATTGGAGTCGTGTGGACAAGGCCCTACTGTTCGCTGGCGTCCAGCTTTGGAAATTCGTAAGTGAGCACAGTCTGGGGGCTGATGGATTTTGCTGTGCTTTAGAGGAAAGCTCAGCAGGCTACAAGCCTATAGACAGGGAGCTGGAGATTGATAAGAGGAGCAGAAAGGATTCTGGGTACACCATATCAGTGTCATACTGAAAAAAAAAGATTGTAATTGGAGTCTTGAATCGTGTGTATACAAAAGTGAGAGGGGGCTTTCCCTGTCTGTCTACAGTGCGAGATGATGGTGGTCAGACAGAATTGTCTGTTTGGAGATTGAGATGTGAGAGAGGTTTGAGATTCTCAGGAGAAGCAGGGCCTTTTGTGAGGCAGGCAGGCTTCTTGAGGTTAGGCTCCTGCCCAGTGAGCCGGTCAAGGCGGGTTTATAAGGGATGCCTCGAGGGTCCAGCAGGCTTTGGGAAACATCACTGCTGCTGCCTCCCAGCTGCTGCTGTCCTGCCATAGGCGGGAGCCATTTCGCTTTGCCCCTTGAAGAGGGCCGGCTGCCCGCCGCGCCCGTCTGGCTGAGTTTCTGGGCAGCGTGTATTCTGTGCGGCTCTCCTCGGCCGCCCTTGGGCGTCAGGCCTTTCTCCTCTTGCTGGCTGCTGCTCCCAAGCGGCCTCCTGCCCGTCAGTCAGTCCTCCCGTCCGCAGAGGCTGCGCTCCGGCTCGGGCACCTCCAGCAGCAACCTTGAGCCTCTCTCCTGGGTGAGATACGGACTGCTCTGCTTGGTATTGAAGCCTCTCACCGCGTGCTTTGAACTTACTTCTGCACACTGATCCGCACGCCTGCTTCTCGCAGCCTCCTCTGTTTGGGCCCCCCGTGACGTCCCACGTCTGCCCTCCGTGCCGGGAATGCTCTCCTTCCCCTCCTGATAGCATCCCTGGCCTTCTTTCACGCCCATGTCTGCCCTCCGTGCCGGGAATGCTCTCCTTCCCCTCCTGATAGCATCCCTGGCCTTCTTTCACACCCATGTCTGCCCTCCATGCCGGGAATGCTCTCCTTCCCCCTGATAGCATCCCTGGCCTTCTTTCACACCCATGTCTGCCCTCCGTGCCGGGAATGCTCTCCTTCTCCTCCTGATAGCATCCCTGGCCTTCTTTCACACTCACGTCTGCCCTCTGTGCCTGGAATGCTCTCCTTCCCCTCCTCATAGCATCCCTGGCCTTCTTTCACACTCACGTCTGCCCTCCGTGCCGGGAATGCTCTCCTTCCCCTCCTGAGAGCATCCCTGGCCTTCTTTCACACCCATGTCTGCCCTCCGTGCCGGGAATGCTCTCCTTCCCCTCCTGATAGCATCCCCGGCCTTCTTTCACACCCATGTCTGCCCTCCATGCCGGGAATGCTCTCCTTCCCCTCCTGATAGCATCCCTGGCCTTCTTTCACACTCACGTCTGCCCTCCGTGCCAGGAATGCTCTCCTTCCCCTCCTGAGAGCATCCCTGGCCTTCTTTCACACCCATGTCTGCCCTCCATGCTGGGAATGCTCTCCTTCCCCTCCTGAGAGCATCCCTGGCCTTCTTTCACGCCCATGTCTGCCCTCCGTGCCGGGAATGCTCTCCTTCCCCTCCTGCCTGATAGCATCCCTGGCCTTCTTTCACACCCATGTCTGCCCTCCATGCCGGGAATGCTCTCCTTCCCCTCCTGATAGCATCCCTGGCCTTCTTTCACACCCATGTCTGCCCTCCGTGCCGGGAATGCTCTCCTTCCCCTCCTGAGAGCATCCCTGGCCTTCTTTCACACCCATGTCTGCCCTCCGTGCTGGGAATGCTCTCCTTCCCCTCCTGATAGCATCCCTGGCCTTCTTTCACGCCCATGTCTGCCCTCCGTGCCGGGAATGCTCTCCTTCCCCTCCTGATAGCATCCCTGTCCTTCTTTCACACTCACGTCTGCCCTCCGTGCCGGGAATGCTCTCCTTCCCCTCCTGATAGCATCCCTGGCCTTCTTTCACACCCATGTCTGCCCTCTGTGCCTGGAATGCTCTCCTTCCCCTCCTGAGAGCATCCCTGGCCTTCTTTCACACCCATGTCTGCCCTCTGTGCCGGGAATGCTCTCCTTCCCCTTCTGATAGCATCCCTGGCCTTCTTTCACGCTCACGTCTGCCCTCCATGCCGGGAATGCTCTCCTTCCCCTTCTGATAGCATCCCTGGCCTTCTTTCACACCCATGTCTGCCCTCCGTGCTGGGAATGCTCTCCTTCCCCTCCTGCCTGATAGCATCCCTGGCCTTCTTTCACACCCATGTCTGCCCTCTGTGCCTGGAATGCTCTCCTTCCCCTCCTGAGAGCATCCCTGGCCTTCTTTCACACCCATGTCTGCCCTCTGTGCCGGGAATGCTCTCCTTCCCCTTCTGATAGCATCCCTGGCCTTCTTTCACGCTCACGTCTGCCCTCCATGCCGGGAATGCTCTCCTTCCCCTTCTGATAGCATCCCTGGCCTTCTTTCACACCCATGTCTGCCCTCCATGCCGGGAATGCTCTCCTTCCCCTTCTGATAGCATCCCTGGCCTTCTTTCACACCCATGTCTGCCCTCTGTGCCGGGAATGCTCTCCTTCCCCTTCTGATAGCATCCCTGGCCTTCTTTCACGCTCACGTCTGCCCTCCATGCTGGGAATGCTCTCCTTCCCCTCCTGAGAGCATCCCTGGCCTTCTTTCACACTCACGTCTGCCCTCCGTGCTGGGAATGCTCTCCTTCCCCTCCTGAGAGCATCCCTGGCCTTCTTTCACACCCATGTCTGCCCTCCGTGCTGGGAATGCTCTCCTTCCCCTCCTGATAGCATCCCTGGCCTTCTTTCACGCCCATGTCTGCCCTCCGTGCCGGGAATGCTCTCCTTCCCCCTGATAGCATCCCTGGCCTTCTTTCACACCCATGTCTGCCCCCCGTGCCGGGAATGCTCTCCTTCCCCTCCTGAGAGCATCCCTGGCCTTCTTTCACACTCACGTCTGCCCTCCGTGCCTGGAATGCTCTCCTTCCCCTCCTGAGGGCATCCCTGGCCTTCTTTCACGCCCATGTCTGCCCTCCGTGCCGGGAATGCTCTCCTTCCCCTCCTGAGAGCATCCCTGGCCTTCTTTCACACTCACGTCTGCCCTCCGTGCTGGGAATGCTCTCCTTCCCCTCCTGAGAGCATCCCTGGCCTTCTTTCACACCCATGTCTGCCCTCCGTGCTGGGAATGCTCTCCTTCCCCTCCTGATAGCATCCCTGGCCTTCTTTCACGCCCATGTCTGCCCTCCGTGCCGGGAATGCTCTCCTTCCCCTCCTGAGAGCATCCCTGGCCTTCTTTCACACTCACGTCTGCCCTCCGTGCCTGGAATGCTCTCCTTCCCCTCCTGAGGGCATCCCTGGCCTTCTTTCACGCCCATGTCTGCCCTCCGTGCCGGGAATGCTCTCCTTCCCCCTGATAGCATCCCTGGCCTTCTTTCACACTCACGTCTGCCCTCCGTGCCGGGAATGCTCTCCTTCCCCTCCTGAGAGCATCCCTGGCCTTCTTTCACACCCATGTCTGCCCTCCATGCCGGGAATGCTCTCCTTCCCCTCCTGAGAGCATCCCTGGCCTTCTTTCACACTCACGTCTGCCCTCCGTGCCGGGAATGCTCTCCTTCCCCTCCTGATAGCATCCCTGGCCTTTTTTCACACTCACGTCTGCCCTCTGTGCCTGGAATGCTCTCCTTCCCCTCCTGAGAGCATCCCTGGCCTTCTTTCACACTCACGTCTGCCCTCCGTGCCGGGAATGCTCTCCTTCCCCTCCTGATAGCATCCCTGGCCTTCTTTCACGCCCATGTCTGCCCTCCGTGCCGGGAATGCTCTCCTTCCCCTCCTGATAGCATCCCTGGCCTTCTTTCACACCCATGTCTGCCCTCCGTGCCGGGAATGCTCTCCTTCCCCTCCTGATAGCATCCCTGGCCTTCTTTCACGCCCATGTCTGCCCTCCGTGCCGGGAATGCTCTCCTTCCCCTCCTGATAGCATCCCTGGCCTTCTTTCACACCCATGTCTGCCCTCCATGCCGGGAATGCTCTCCTTCCCCTCCTGATAGCATCCCTGGCCTTCTTTCACGCCCATGTCTGCCCTCCGTGCCGGGAATGCTCTCCTTCCCCTCCTGATAGCATCCCTGGCCTTCTTTCACACCCATGTCTGCCCTCCGTGCCGGGAATGCTCTCCTTCCCCTCCTGATAGCATCCCTGGCCTTCTTTCACGCCCATGTCTGCCCTCCGTGCCGGGAATGCTCTCCTTCTCCTCCTGATAGCATCCCTGGCCTTCTTTCACACTCATGTCTGCCCTCCGTGCCGGGAATGCTCTCCTTCCCCTCCTGCCTGATAGCATCCCTGGCCTTCTTTCACGCCCATGTCTGCCCTCCGTGCCGGGAATGCTCTCCTTCTCCTCCTGATAGCATCCCTGGCCTTCTTTCACGCCCATGTCTGCCCTCCGTGCCGGGAATGCTCTCCTTCCCCCTGATAGCATCCCTGGCCTTCTTTCACGCCCATGTCTGCCCTCCGTGCCGGGAATGCTCTCCTTCCCCTCCTGAGAGCATCCCTGGCCTTCTTTCACACTCACGTCTGCCCTCCGTGCCGGGAATGCTCTCCTTCCCCTCCTGCCTGATAGCATCCCTGGCCTTCTTTCACACTCACGTCTGCCCTCCGTGCCGGGAATGCTCTCCTTCCCCTCCTGCCTGAGAGCATCCCTGGCCTTCTTTCACGCCCATGTCTGCCCTCCGTGCCGGGAATGCTCTCCTTCCTCTCCTGATAGCATCCCTGGCCTTCTTTCACGCCCATGTCTGCCCTCTGTGCCGGGAATGCTCTCCTTCCCCTCCTGCCTGATAGCATCCCTGGCCTTCTTTCACGCCCATGTCTGCCCTCCGTGCCGGGAATGCTCTCCTTCCCCTCCTGCCTGATAGCATCCCTGGCCTTCTTTCACACTCAGCTTTCCGCCCGCCCTGCAAGGACGCTTCCCTGAGCCAAATTACTTTGAATTTACTCGCCAGCTTTATAAAGAGTTCCTTGTACCCCCCCAAGGTCTTTGAGGCCCCCCAGAATGGTGGAATGTCCGCTATGGACACCAGCAAAGCAGCCCCGTTTGTCTTTGTCTTTGTATCCCAGCACCTAGCAACATTCCTGGCATGTGGTCAGGGCTCAATCAAGGCTTAGTGCCATGGGAGGGAGGCTCGCTATTTTATAAGAACAGCAGACGTTTATGTAGCTTCTAAGGCTTACGAAAGGCTTTACAAACATTAGTTCATTTCATTCCCAACACTCTAAGGGAGGGGAGTGACGAGGAAGGGCATTTCAGCCATGGGAGTCCGCCCAGCTTGGAGAAGTGCGTGTAAAGGGCAGCTAGCTTCCCCAAGGAGCTGTGTCCAAGGTGAAGGGCTTTCAATGGCCCACAGCAACACGCTAGCACGACTAGAGTCAGCCCGAAAGCTAGAAAGCTCTGCCTTGGGCACATCCTGGCTATGTGACTAGGCGAGAGCTGCAACTGCCCAAAGTTCCATTGCTTTATTAAACAAGAAGTTGCAGAGATGGTGCTGATCTAATACCAGTAGGAGGGATTTCCTCATCTGGAGATTCCCTAGATACATGAAATTACCTCGAGTCTCTGTACCTTTATTTTTCCAAATCTTTGTTAATGAAGAAAAATTCCACATTTTTAAGTACCCCAAAAATGAACATATGAAAAATAGAATAGAAAAAAGATAACCGATTATAAGGCCATAAACTTTTCCTTGTACAGCTTTTAAGAAAAGTATATAATAAATTCAGTACATTATTTACAAAGCCATTTTACTTGTCTGTCCCCTTCTGAATGTCCTTGTTCTTTTCTATACATTTTCTTTTAAATGCTTCAATGACCCTTTTTTCTTTTTCTTTTTCTTTTGGCAACACGGTCACTGGTCTCCCTTTCCCACTCATTTTTGTTCACCCACAAATGAAAAAAAAATCCACTTGTGACAAATGAGCACGGTCCACATTGGTCACATTCAAAAGTGTATGTTCCATTCAGCAGCTTGAGGGGATCCTTTCTCACTGGGCTCCCGAAGTTATGGTTGGTGGTTATATGAATTAGAAATCTGAGAACTTGCAAAATTGTTTTTCCTTACAAAGTTTTGTTATTGCATAAATCGTCCTCCTGGTTCCATTCACTTCATTCTGCATCAGATGATGCGTGTCTTCTCAGATTTCTCTGAAACATTCCCTGTCACCTTTACATTTCTCATGCTGCTATAATATTCTATGAACGTACCATAATTTGTTTAGTCATTTTCTCCCTTAGGTTGCAGTTTTTTGCCGCAACAAAAAGAGCTGTTACAAGTATCTTTGGGACTATTGTCTTTGTCCTTTTTTCTCTGATGTCTTTGGGGCCTCTATTTATAAATAATAGCATTTATATAGGGCTTTGGGGTTTACAAATTACTTGACAAATATTTCATTAAATCTTCACAGAAACATAAGATGACTATTTTAGAGGTGAGAAAAATGAGACTAATGAGCTTAAATAACTTACTTAGGCTAGTAAGTGACTAAGGCCAGATCTGAATCCAGCTCTTCTTGACCTCAGGTTTAGGACTCTATATGCTGGGTGCCTGAACTTCCTAACAGAAGCTTCAGGTTTTAGAAGAAGAAATATAGAAGAGATTAGAGCACGTTTATAGAGGATCTTTCTTTCTATCCCCAGCATTCAATACAGGGTTTGGCACCTAGTGGCTGAAGAAGCAGAAGTGAAATCATGATTTAATGCAGAAGATTGCAGGGTGGAAGAATGGGACACAGATTAAAGGGAAGGACATCCGGAGAAGAGATGATCATCTTCTCAAAGAGCAGAGACGTTAACAGGCGCTCGCTCTATAAAGAATAATGAAATGGACCCACAGATATTGTCAGATGAGACATCATCCATCTAGGGGGAGGGGAAGAAGAGAAGAGCAGGAATCGATGTTTCTGCGCCGAGGGCTTCTGGGGCAGATGCATGGCAGTCTGGGAGCAACAAAAGAAGTCTGCCGACTTCCCAGGAAATGTATGTGTCTAACAGTTACAGAGAACCTCCCCAAACTTGTCAAGTAGTATGGCCACAACGGCGATTCAGTATGACTCAAGGGAGTACAAATCACAGTTGCCAGAAGGCATCTGGAATACATTGCTGAGATACAATCTTCAGCAAGACATGGTGGCATTCTTATCCTTGCTGTCCATTGATGGGAAGAACTTCACACAAGTAGGCTGATTAAGGAGATGGGAGCTAAGAACAGGACTTGGAATTCTGCATCACTCCTTAAAATAATGAGCTGGGCACGGCGGCACCTAGCTCTGAGCCCTGCTGCGGGGGGCCCGAAGCCCCTGGATTGCTTGAGCATGGGATTTCTCAGCTGTAGCAGGACTAAAGCTGCTCACGTATCCCGACGAGATCTGGCATCAGCATGGTGACCCCTCAGGAGCAGAAGTGGGGTGAGGCACCATGCCGCTTAAGGAGAGGGAAACCTGTCACCCAGCTTAGGCTGGGAAGAGGTCACAACTTCCACCTCAGTCAGCAGTGTGAGATCTGGCTTATGGGTAGCTGCTGCTCTCCTTCTCCTTCACCCCCTTCTTCCTCCCTATCTTCTTGTGTGTATGTAATATAGAATTCTCCCTATTTAGAGAGTTTTCTAAAGCTCAAGCCTGGCTCAGCCTCCCAGTGCTTGATTCTCCATTTGCTTTAGTGGGATCTCTTCAGGACTGTGGAAATCTTCCTGTGGATTCCTGGGTTGGGTAAGAAATCTAGAGTGGTGCATCTCTAAGGCTTCTTCACATGATATGTAAATTACACATACGTTTATAGGTCATATATAAATGTGTTATCAATTGCATACATATAGATTCCTGATGGTATATCAATAAATTTTAACTTAATTTTTCCATATTGTCAATTTTTAAGTGGATAATCTTATAAAACAAAAATCCCAAAACATAAACCAAAATCAACAATTTAAAAATCGTATGCTTTTATCTACTTTGGACTCCGACAATTCTTTCTGTGGAGGAGGATGGCGTTCTTTGTCCTAAGTTCCTCAGAATTGTCCTGGGATCATTGTATTGCTGAGAGTAGTTAAATCTATCACAGTGGATCATTCCACAATATTGCTGTTACTGCATACAATGTTTTTTGGTTCTGCTTATTTCACTCTGCATCTTGATGATATATATATGTATATTCATGGTATGTG
Organism: Monodelphis domestica; assembly: GCF_027887165.1. Lineage (NCBI taxonomy): Eukaryota > Metazoa > Chordata > Mammalia > Didelphimorphia > Didelphidae > Monodelphis > Monodelphis domestica. The sequence continues at coordinate 22,752,084 of NC_077229.1, forward strand.
TATATTTAAGCTTCTGACCAGGGTTATATGTAGTATACCTAGCAAGAATTGGTGAAAACATCTTCTTTTGGAGTCTTACAAATAAAAAATGGCTTAAAACCAGGAAAGAGCAGGGAGAAGACCACTTCTGTATACACACCAACTTGCACACTGAAGAGCCTAGTGACAATGAGAACAAAAAATAGCAATACCAGATACCAGGATGGCAGCATAGTAGCAGGGAAATCCTAAAGCTGCTCTGAATTTCCTTCCAAACTGATCATTACAAAACATCTCAAAAGGACAGAAGTCAAAGTAGGGTGAGCAAAGGGGCTCTTCCACTGGACACAGTGTGAAAGGTAGGCAGTGAGATGGGATTTCCATGTTACAAGGGGGCAAAACTGCACAAGGAAAAGTGCAGGCTGACCATCCTTACCCTCCACTTACTGTGCTAGAGCCAGGACCTGGGCAACCTCCGAATTCTTAGAGATGGGATACACTAAATAAAAAGCACTGCAGACCTATCCCTGGAGGCTCCAGGCCCTGACAGTGAGATTCAAAGCTCAATAGCACCAGATTCACTCTGGGGCAGTGGAGGAGGCAGCTCAGGTGGTAGTGCAATAGCAGTAGTAGCAGGGGCAGGGAAGATAACTTCAGGGCAAAACACTGCACTGAAGCTTGCTGCCTTCCCCCCCCCCCCCCAATAAACCAAAACCTACTGTAGACCTAACTCTGGAAATCCTAGGCCCTGGAGGTAAGGGTCAGAGTTCTATAGTACTAGACTTGCTCAGGCTTCTGCCAGGGAAGTGAAGATATCCCCAAGGCAAAGCCCTGTGAGACAAAAACTAAGATAGAAATGAACAGCAACATGCAGGGCTCCCATTCCTCAAGCAGAAAAATGAGTAAACAACAACAGAAAAAGCTCTTGACTCTGTGAAATTTCTATGGAGAAAAAGAGCAAAAAATAGAAGCACAGAAGAGGGTGATGTGAAGGGTTAAATTTTTTGGGGCAGGAGTTTGATCAAAAGCCAGTGCACAGTTTATTAAATGCAAAACATTTAGTTGATTATTAGGAAATATGGATGGGACATAGGAAGGAGGAAAGTGAAAGTAATTTTATAATAGATTATAGCTATACAAGATCCCAATCCTAACTAAATTTCCCTAGAAAATCCTACATCTATCTGCCTCAGAGGATAGTATCTTCTGCTAGGCTGAAGCCCTTGCCTACTCTCACTGCTCTTTCTATCTGATAATATAACCACTATCTATCTACCTTATCTACCCAAGTTAATTAATAATCAATAAGGCTATTAAGGCCATATTCTGTTTTTCTGTCTCCAACCAGAGAGAGTGCTAGCAATGCACCCTCTCCCCAGGAGAGCCAGAGACCAAAAACCCCTCCCAATGGTCTGCAACTTACAAACCACACTCACCACACCCTTCTGTCACCAACTGCCAAATGGCACAGCATGGGGTCTCAACTGCCAAACTGCACAGCAAGGGGTCTCTTACTGAAAAGTATTATTGCTCCTTTTCCTCTTAAATATAAAAAAATAGAAATTAATAAAAACTCTCTTAAAATATACCCCCTGAGATCCATTGGGAGACCAGTCTCCCCAGTGGATCTTTTAAATAAAACTATCCTTTACTCTATATTATATACAGGGAGAATTAAAGAGAGAAAGTAAAAAACAACAATTCTTACAACATGCAAGTCTCAAATAATATATGATTCCAAATATTTACAGTTACAGAAATTACAATCACAAAATTCATACTATATATAAATAAAACCTATTCTTATTATACTTTACATAAATAAGAACCTAAAGATATTAATTCAAATACACCTTACAATTACTATACACACAAAAAATTAAACAAAATAAACAGCAACCTTTTATACATATTATATCTCTTAAAATAAACAAGAACCTTATATACACAATTAATACATCTAACACATATATATATCTAACATTATGCATCTAACATATCATAAGAATTTAATATTTCTACCCAGATATATATTTTATAAAGTTTATTGGAGGGGTAGACAACTATTCTTCTAAGTAACCTGATCACATGGTACCTAGCCTGCATGGCTCTTCTCTCCTTCCTCCCCTCACCTGCCTGCTCTGCATCCTGACTCCTCCCTTCTTGGTTATCTCCCAATTCTCTCTCAATTCTCCTGCTCAGAATCCCCAAACCTTGACCTTTATTGACACACAGAATGTAGAGGCACACAACTCTGGCGCAACTCTGCTATATCAGGAATGTTTGATAGACAGGTAAAGTTATCCTGGCAGGAGGAGGAGAATGAACTTTCTTGACACAATATATACATCTAATATATCCCCCATGAGGTGGTTCTAATCTCAATATATACATTTATACATCTAATATATATTCTAATATATTATACATCTAATAGTGAGAAACAAGCAAACACATGCAAACTCCCCCCCAAAAAATGGAAACTGGTCTCAAGCTCTGGAGGAACTCAAAAAGGAGTTTAAGAACCAAGTAAGACAGATAGAAGTGGGAAAAAGAAATGAAAGTAATGCAAAAAAGAAAATAACAGCTTAAAAGGCATAATTGGCCAAATGGAAGGAGAGACAGAAACAAAATTAAGTAATAAGCATGTTAAAAATCAGAATTCACCTGCTGGAAGAATAAAGAAGCCCAATGATGAAAAGAGTGCCATGAAAAGCAGAATAGACTAATTTGAAAAGGGGAATCAAAAGATAATGGATAAAAAATCAGTCTTTAAAGACTAGATTTGGGCAAATAGAAGCTAATGATTTTATGAGACATCAAGAAATAGTAAAACAAAATAAAAAGAATGAAAAAATAGAAGAAAACATGAAATTTCTCACCAAAAATTAACTGTCCTGGAAAATAGATCCATAGAGACAATTTGAGAATTATTGTACTAACTGAAAGCCATGACCCCCCCCCCCCCAAAAAAAAGCCTAGACCTCATATTACAGGAAATTATCCAAGAAAACTGCCCTGATATTCTTGAACAAAAGGGCAAACTAGACATTGAAAGAATTCATAGATCACCTCCTACATTAAATCCCCAAATGAAAATTCCTAGGAATGTTATAGCCAAGTTCAACAGCTTCCAGGTCAAGGAGAAAATACTGCAAGTGCCCAGAAAGAAACAATTCCAATATCATGGAACCCTAGTCAGGATTACACAGGATCTGGAAGCCTCCACACTGAAAGTCTGCAAGACTTGGAATATTATATTCTGGAAGGCAAGAGACCTGGGTCTACAACCAAGAATCATCTACCCATCAAAACTGACTATATACTTTCAGGGGAAAGTATGGGCATTTAATAAAATAGAAGCTTTCCAAGTATTCCTGGAGAAAAGGCCAGAATAAAACAGAAAATTTGATATCCAAATACAAAATTCAAGAGGACTATTAAAAGGCAAATAAGAAAGAGAAAAAAAATATAAGGGCTTTAATAAGCTCAAATCGATTATACTCCTATATGGAAAAATGATATCTGTAAATCTTAAAAATTTTTTCATTATTATAGTAGATTGAAGAAATATACCTATGCAAAGAGTATAGTATTAAGTTGTTTAGGATGGTGTGTAAAAAAATTAGGGGTGAAAAAGAGGATTGTACTAAGAGAAATTCAAGGAGGCAAAATGGGGGTAAATTATACCATATAAAGAGGTATGTGGTGGGAAGAGAATACTGTTACAGGAAAGGGAGGATGAGAGTGGTGATAGGTAATACTTAACCTTACTCTCATTGGAATAGATTCAGAGAGAGAAGAACAGCTACATTTATTGGAGTATATAATCCTATCTTACACTGTAGAGAAGTAGAAAGGGATTAAGGAAGGGGTCCATTGGGAGGGACATAACATAAGGGAGGGAAAAGTTGGGGGAGTGATTGAAAGACCCAAAAGAGAAGTAAGGGAACAAGAAGGGACAGTGTGGGAAGGGGAGTAAAATAAGGGTGAGGGAAAGAGGGACTAATTAAAAGCAAAACACTGGTGTGGAGGGAAAAAGTAAAAGGAGAAAGGGCAGAATTAAAAGAGGAAATCAAAATGATAGGGAATACCAAATGATAGTCATAACTGTGAATATAAATGGGATGAACTCACCTTTAAAATGGAAGTGCATAGCGGAGTGGATTAAAAACCAAATTCCCACCATATGTTGTTTACAAGAAACACACATGAGGCAGGTAGACAGACACAGGGTAAAGATAAGAGGTTGGAGCAGAATTTATTGGGCATCAACTGAGAAAAAGAAGATAGGAATAGAGGTCATGATCTCTCTGACAAAGTTAAAGCAAAAAATATACCTGATTAAAAGAGATAAGGAAGGTCATTACATCCTGATTAAAGGCAGTATATAGATAATAAGGAAATATCAGTACTCAACATGTATGCACCAAATTGTATAGCATCCATATTTTTAAAGGAGAAATTATTGGAATTTCAGCAGGAAATAGATAATAAAATTATACTGGTGGAGGACCTCAACCTTCTCTTATCAGGTCTAGATAAATCAAACCAAAAAATGAAAAAGAAAGAAAAAGAGAAGTGAATGAAATTTTAGAAAAATTAGAGTTAATAGATATATGAAGAAAAGTGAATAGGGATAAGAAGGAATACTCCTTCTTTTCAGCAGCATATAGTACATATACAAAGATTGACCATGTATTAGGGCATAAAAACATCACAAATAAATGCAGAAAAGCAGAAATAATAAATGCAACTTTTAAAAAACATTATTTTATTTGGTTATTTCCAAACATTATGCATTGGAAACAAAGATCATTTTCTTTTCCTCCCCCACCCCCACCTCTCCCACAGCGGACGCGTGATTCCACTGGGTATCACATGTGTCCTTGATTTGGACCCATTTTCATGTTGTTGGTATTTGCATTAGAGTGTTCATTTAGAGTCTCTCCTCAATCATATCCCCTCAACCCCTGTAGTCAAGCAGTTGCTTTTCATTGGTGTTTTTACTCCCACAGTTTATCCTCTGCTTGTGGATAGTGTTTTTTAGATCCCTGCAGATTGTTCAGGGACATTGCATTGACACTAATGGAGAAGTCCATTACGTTTGATTGTACCACAGTGTATCAGTCTCTGTGTACAATGTTTTCCTGGTTCTGCTCCTTTCACTCTGTATCACTTCCTGGAGGTTGTTCTAGTCTCCATGGAATTCTTCCACTTTATTATTCCTTTTAGCACAATAGTTAAATGCAACTTTTTCAGTTCATAATGAGAAGAAAATTATGATTAGTAGGTGTTCATGGAGAGTCAAATTAAAAATTAATTGGAAATTAAATAATATAATTCTCCAAATCTGGTGGGTTAAAGAACAAATAATAGAAACAATTACTGATTTCATTAAAGATAATGTCAATGAGGAGACAACATATCAAAATTTATGGGATACAGCCAAAGTAGTACTCAGGGGAAAATTTTTATCCCTGAGTGTCTATATTAACAAAAAAGCGAAAGAGGAGATCAACAAATTGGGCATGCAACTAAAAAAGTAGAAAAAGGACAAATTCAAAATCCTCAGATAAAGACAAAATTGGAAATCCTAAAAATCAAAGGGGAACTTAATAAAATTTAAAGTAAAAGAACAATTGAACTAATAAATAAGGCTAGGAGTTGATATTTTGAAAAAACACAAACAAAATAAAATATTGGTTAATCTAGTTAAAAAATACAGAAGACTCAAATTAATAGTATCATGAATGAAAAGGGTGCTCTCACCTCTAATGAAGAGGAAATTAAGGCAATTATTAAGAGCTATTTTGCCCAGTTATATGACAATAAATATTACAATCTAGGAGAAATAGATGAATATTTACAAAAATATAAATTGCCTAGATTAACAAAAGAGGAAATAGAATACTTAAATAATCCATTATCAGACAAAGAAATTGAACAAGCCATCAAGGAACTCCCTAAGAAAATATCCACAGGGCCAGATGGATTCATAAGTGAGTTCTATCAGAGATTTAAAGAACAACTAATCCCAGTGCTCTACAAACTATTTGACAAAATAAGCAAAGGAGTCTTACCAAATTCTTTTTATGACACAAATATGGTGCTGATGCCCAAGCCAAGAAGACCAAAAACAGAGAAAGGAAACTAATGAACATAGATGCAAAAATCTTAAATAAAATACTAGCTAAAGGACTGCAGCAAGTTATCACAAGGATTATTTACTATGAACAGGTGGGATTTATTCCAAGAATGCAAGGCTGGCTCGATATTAGGAAAACCATCCACATAATTGACCACATCAACAACCAAACTAATAGAAATCAAATGATTATCTCAATAGATGCAGATCTAAATTGATAAAATACAATACGTATTCCTATTGCAAATACTAGAAAGTGTAGGAATAAAAGGGCCTTTCCTCAAAATAATAAACAATATTTATTTAAAACCATCAGCAAATATCACTTGCAATGGGCATAAGTTAGAAGCATTCCCAATAAGATCAGGAGTGAAGCAAGGATGCCTATTATCACCACTACTATTTATTATTGTACTAGAAATGCTGGCAGTAGCAATTAGAGAAGAAAAAGAAATTGAAGGGATCAAAGTAGGCAATGAGGAAACTAAACTGTTACTCTTTGCAGATGATATGATGATATACTTAGAGAATCTGAGAAACTCAACTAAAAAGCTAGTGGAAATAATTAACAAATTTAGCAAAGTTGTAGGATACAAAATCAACTCACATAAATCATCAACATTTCTGTATATTTCCAACAAAATTCAGCATCGAGTTAGAAAGAGAAACTCCATTTAAAATCACTCTAGACAATATAAAATATTTAGTAATCTATTTGCCAAGACAAATTCAGGAATTACATGAACACAACTACAAAACACTTTTCACACAGATAAAACCAGATCTAAACAATTGAAAAAACAATTGCTCATGGGTTGGAGTTAATATAAGAAAAATGATAATGCTACCTATATTAATTTACTTATTCAGTGCCATACCTATCAAACTACCAAAAAAACCTTTCTTATTGAATTAGAAAAATTTATAACAAGAGTTCATTTGGAAGAACAAAAGATCAAGAATATCAAGGGAACTAATGAAAAAAAAATGTGAAGGATGGAAGTCTCACTGTATCAGATCTTAAACTGTACTATAAAGCAGTGATCATCAAAACAATATGATACTGACTAAGAGATAGAAGGGTAGATCCATGGAATAGACTCAGAGTAAATGACCTCAGCAAGTTGGTGTTTGATAAACCCAAAGATCCCAGCTTTTCAGACAAAAATGCAGATTTGACAAAAACTGCTAGAAAAATTGGAAAACAGTTTGGGAAAAATTAGGTTCATACCTTATACCAAGATAAATTCAAAATGGGTAAATGACTTAAATATAAAGAGGGAAATTATAAGTAAATTGGGTAAACATAGAACGGTGTACCTGCCAGATCTATGGGAAAGGAAAGAATTTAAGACCAAGCAAGAGATAGAGAACATTATAAGATGTAAAATGAATAATTTATATTATATTAAATTAAAATGTTTTTGTACAAATAAAACCAATGCAACCAAAATTAGAAGGGAAGTAACAAACTGGGAAAAAATTTATAACAAAAATCTCTGATAAAGGTCTAACTTCTTAAATTTATAAGGAACTAAGTCAAATATATAAGAAACCAAGCCATTCCTCAAATTGACAAATGGTCAAGGGACTTGAATAGATAGTTTTCAGATGAAGAAATAAAAAATATCAATAATCACATGAAAAAAGTGTTCTAAATCCCTCCTGATTAGAGAAGTGCAAATCAAAACAACTCTGAGGTACCACCTTATACCTAGCAGATTGGCCAATATTACAGTAAAGAAAAATAACAAATATTGGAGGGGATGTGGCAAAATTGGGGCACTAATGCATTTCTGGTGGATTTGTGAATTGAGCTGACTATTCTGAAAGGCAATTTGGAATTATGCCCAAAGGGTTTTAAAAGAATGCATGTCCTTTGAACTAGCAATACCACTACTAGGTTTGTACACCAAAGAGATAATAAAAAAGGTTTGTACAAAAATATTCATAGGCTCTTTGTGGTGTCAAAAAAAATTGGAAAAAAGGTGCTATGGCTGAATCAAAGGGCAGGCATTCTGCTAGGTGTGAGGTGGTACCTTAGAGTTGTTTTGATTTTGTCACTGGAATATACCAAAAGTCTGGGCAGAAAGAAGAAATAGAGGAGTCTGAGTGTAAGGCATGAGCCTGAACATTATAGATAGGCTATATGAGATATAGAAAACTATAGTTATCTGGATATCTGTTGTCTTTTCTGTATCAAAAACAGAACAGCCAATTTCTTCACTTGCCTTAATTTAAAAAAAAGTCTTACCTTCCATCTTAAGAATCAACACTGTGTATTGGTTCTAAGGCAGAAGAGTGATAAGGGCTAGGCAATGGGGATTATGTGACCTGCCCAGGATCACATAGCTACAAAGTGTCTCAGGCTATATTTGAACCCAGGACCTCCCATCTCTGAGTCTGGCTTTCAATCTACTGAGCCACCTAGCTGCCCCTACTTCATTTGCCTTAATGATAATTTTATTCTTGAAAAGGTCAGGAAACCTGTTTTGGATTTAATTCTCACCAACTATGAGGAACTTTGTGGGAAAGTCATGTGAAATGGGAAAAACAAGAAGCAATATGTGGAGGTGTTGATCAGGAAACTTTAGATTTGATGTCAGGAGACAGTTTCTGGCCCTTAGAGCTATCCAGAAGTGGAACAGGTTGTTTCTAGAGAGAGCAGATCTCCCTCCTGGGAAGTCTTCAAGCAAGAGCTGGATTACCACTTTTTAGGTACCTTGTAGAGAGGATTCTTGGTAAATTATGTTTTGAACTGCAGGACCTCTGGGTTTTTTTTCATTCTAGTAGTCTATGATCCTATATCATTGCCAAAATGTTGTTTTATTTACAATTGACATTTAAAGAGACTAATTTACTTCTCTTGGATGTTATAAGGTTTCTGTAGTGGCATAGCAAAGTGGTAGGTTTGCAAAGTCAGCACTGAACAGGGTGCTTCAAATGGTCTTTGTGCAAATTATGGTTTACTTTCATCCTCTTGAGAACCCTTCAAGCACTAGTGTTCTCAAAGTCAGTGGCAGCAGCCAAATGGGAGCTAGCACGTTTACTAGCATTTGCTATTTAGGTTGCTTGAGAAAAGATCCTTTGGTTGTCTCTGTAGCATTTCACTTGGAGATTTTTATCCATATCCTCTTACGAGGCTTCTAGAGAGCCTGTTGGAAATTTTCCTATTTGTCTTGTAACATTTATGTTGGATCAGGAGAGCACTTTGGGCGTCTAGGTGGCACCATAGTGCACAGAGATAGGCCCTGAAGATGCCTACCTGACTCATCTTCCTGAGTTCAAAACCCAGCCTCACAGATGCTGTGACCTCAGGCAAGTGATTTCATCCTGTTTGCCACAGTTTCATCATCTGTAAAATGGACCAGAGAAGGAAGTGGCAATACATTCTAGTATCCAGACCCAAATGGAGTCATGAAGAGTCAGACACAAATGAAAAGGTCTGAACAAAAATAAGGAGAACACTCCTATTGTCCATCTGTTACCCTTGCATGACTTGATGGACCTTTTCTGCTTCAACAAGGTGTTCCATGCTCAATTCATTCATAACACCCAAAAATCTATCCTCTGCAGCCAAAGGCCCTGGGAAGGTTCAGGCTGCTAGAAATGGGTGCCCCAAAGTTCAGCCAGGAAGCTTGGAATTTCCTGACCCTCAAGGTGTGGCTATCTGACTCAGCCTCCTATCCTGTTCTTTATCTGCTTTGGAGGGATCTCTGCAGAACTCTGGAGGTCCTCTTGGGAATTCCTGGGTTTGGTAGAGTATTGCATCTCCATGGTTCCTAGCATAATGTCATCTTACCACAATCATCCCTCAAAGTACACTTGATAACTTAATCCTTGGTTACTTCTGTCCTTAAGCCAATCCTTTCTACTGTGTGGCTCTTTTCCTATCTCCCCATAGCCATTGAGACTGGTGGACATAGCCACCTTCATAAATCTTATGTACAGGGGGCCCAAGGCTCATTTTTTCATCCTTCTTTACCTTGGGAACAAAATGAGGATTACTATGTCCATATTATATTTTTTCTTCTCCCTCTGAATATAAACTTATTGAATGCTGAGATGATGGGTTTTCTGATTATATATGTTTATTTCTATCTTTAATTTTTATATTTCTTAATTTCTCCTTATATCTCCCCACTTACCCCCTGCCAGAGGCCATTGTTTACAACTAAGAATTTAAAAAGAAAAAGAAGAGAAAGAAAATCCATTGGAGCAAATAACAGATCAAAAAACAATCTGACATTATATATTATCCTTTACACCCTTGGAAACTCCATCTCTGAAAAGGAGTGGAGGAGATATTTTTTCATATCTTTTATTTGGGACCTACCTTGCTTATAATCTCAAAACTTTCAGTTTCAGTTGTTACAAAAAAAGTCTTTCTTTTTGTCAGTTATTTCCTTGGGATATATGCCTGGCAGTAGAATCTCTAGGTCAAAGGGTATGAACATTTTATTCACTTTATCTGCATGATTCCAAATTATTTTTCTCTTTGTTAAAATAAACATTTAGAAATATAAATTTTCTCTTAAGAACTATTTTGACAGCATCCCACAAATTTTGGTATGCTGTTTCATTATCATTTTCTTGATGAAGTTATTGTTTCTATTTTTTATTCTTTGATTCACTTATTCTTTATGATTTGGTTATTTAGTTTCCAATTATTTTTAATCCATGCTTTAAAGGCCCGTTTTTGAATGTAACTTTATTACATTATGGTCAGAAAAGAATGCATATTTCTTCTTTCCTGCATTTATTTCTGAGGTTTTTATGCCTTAATAAATGGTCAGTGTTTATGAAGGTGTCATGAAGAGTTAAGAAATATGTATGCTCTTTTCTATTCCCATTTAGTATTCTCTAGAGAGCTATAATATCTAACATTTCTAAAATTCTATTCATCTCCTTAACTTATTTCTTGTTTATCTTGTGGTCAAATTTATTTAGGTCTAAAAAAGGGGGTAAAATGAGGTTTCCCACTAGTATAATTTTACTGTCTATTTTCTTCTGTAACTCATTTAACTTTTTCTCCAAGAATTTGTATTCTATGCCATTTGGCGCATATGTATTTGATACTAATATTAATTCATTATTTATGACACTTTTAAGAGAATGTAGTTTTTTCTCATTAATTAGATAGTTTTTGCTTTTGCTTTGTCTGAGATCATGGTTATTATTTCAGCTGAAGTATAATAGATTCTACTCAAGCTTCTTATTTTAACTCTCTATGTGTCTCTTGATGTTTCATGTATATTTCTTGTAAATAACATATTGTTGTATTCTGGTTTCTAAGCCATTCTACTATTCTCTTTTGTTTTGTGGTTGAGTGTATCCCATTCTTATTCCCAATTATGATCGCTAATTGTGTCTTTCCCTCCATTATATTATCATACTTATTCTGTGTTTTTTTTTCTGTTCCCTCCTGATGAGTGAGTTTTACTTCTGTTGCCTCCTTTTTTCCATCTTCTTTCTATCTCACCCCCTTTCTTTAAAAAAAAAAATAGTTGAGGGCAGCTGGGTTGCTCAGTGGATAGAGAACCAGGTCTAGAGATAGGAAGTCCTGGGTTCAAATCTGTCCTCAGCCACTTCCTAGCTGTGTGATCCTGGACAAGCCACTTAACCCCCATTGCCTGTCCCTTACCACTGTTCTGCCTTGGAGCCAAAACACAGTATTGATTCTAAGCGGAAGGTAAGGATTAAAAAAAAATACATTTATTTTTAACATTCTTTTTTTTTTTAATTTTTAATTTTAGTTTCTCTCCCTCCCTCCCATCCCTTTCTCTCCCTACTGAGAAGGCAAACCATATGATATCAGTTATACATAAGAAATCATATAAAACATATTTCCATATTAGCCATATTACAAAACAAAGCAAGAAAAAAAAATAAAAGTGAGAAAATCATACTACAGTTTTTAGTCATCAGTTTTGTCTTTGGAGATGGAAAGAATTTTTTAAATCATGAATCCTTTGGCATTGTCTTGGATGATTGTATTGATCAGAGTGTTAACCAAGTCTTTAACAATTGATCATCATTACAGCATTGCTATTACTGTGCATAATGATCTCCCAGGTCTTCTTACTTGACTTTGCATCAGTTCATATAAGTCTTGCCATGTTTTTCTGAAACAACCCCTTATCATTTCTATAACTCAGTACTCCATCATAATCACATGCCATAACTTGTTCAGCCATCTCTAAATATTGAGCATCCCCATAATTTCCAATTCTTTGTCACCATAAGAAGAGCTACTCTAAATATATTCATAGAAATGGATCCTATTCTCTCTTCTTTGATTTCTTTGGGGTATAGACCTAGATTGGTATTGCTGGGTCAAGGTACAGTTTTATAGCCCTTTGGAATAGTTCCAGATTGTCCTCCAGAATGGTTGGACCATTTCACTCTTCCACCAATAGTTCATTAATGCATCTATTTTCCCTCATCTACTACAGCATTTGTTATTTCTTATAGATGTGAGGTGGTACCTCAGAGTTGTTTTAATTTGACTTTCTTTAATTGGTAGTGATTTAGAACATTTTTTTTTTCATGTGACTAGTGATAGCTTTGATTTTTCTCTTGAAGAGTGCTTTTTCATATCTTTTGACCACTGATCAATTGGGGAATCCCTCGTATTTTTATAAATTTGATGTAGTTTCCTATTGATTTGAGAAAGAAGGCATTTATCAGAGAATCTTGCTAATTTTTTGGTTATTACTTCATTGTCTAATAGTATAGTTTCCTTGATTATTTCTGTTCATTAGAACTATTTTTGTTTTTGCTCTGTCTGAGATGATGATTACTACCCCTGACTTTTTTTTTTACTTCAGCTGAAGCTTAATAGATTCTGCTCCAGCCTTTTATTTTAATTCCGTGTGTCTTTTTATTTCAAGTCTGTTTCTTATACACAACATATTGTTGGATTCTGGTTTCTAATTCATTCTACTACCTGTTGCTGTTTTATGGATTAGCTCCAACCATTCACTTTCATAGTTATGATTACTAACTGTATTTCCTTCATTCCATTTTTTGCTTATCTTTCTTTCTTTTTTTTTTATCCTGTCTTCCTTCAAAAGTTTGTTTTGCTGCTGACCTTATTCTCACTAAGCTTCTCTGTCTTTTTTTCTACCCCCTCATTTCTTATCCCCTTTCTTCTTCTGATTCTCAGTTGTTTAAAGAGAGATTTCTATCCCCAACTGAGTGTGGCTAAAGCTTAGAACTCAATTCTTCTGCTCTTGGTCTGAGAACTAATGGTTCTAGCATTCATTCCTTATTCCTTACACAGGTAGGACTCTTGCCCTCTACTAACCTTGATAGTTACTCTCTACCCTGGAACCATGACCTGGAACTGGGTAATAGATGGTGGCACCCATTTCTGTGCCCAGTGCTGGTTCACTGGTCCTCTGGGATCTCTCTTTGTCAGGGTGCTTCCTGTTCTGGTAATTGGTCCCCTTACTTTCCTTAGGTGCTGACATATTCCTGGCCACTATAGCTGTTGCTGTGGCCCCTGTCCTCCACCATGCTCTTAGCCAGACACCCCAGTGGTGGCAGACCTCTCTATCTTCCCAAGCTACCCAGGGCTGGAAAAATGACTCACCATTATTTTTTTTCTTGTCTTTTCCAATCAGGATTTGGTCTGTTGCTCTTTCTAGGTTGTAATGACTTAGGTTGTGGAGGAGCTAAGACAACAATACTACCATCTACCTCTGCCATCTTGACTTTGCCTTTCCCAAATTATTTTCCAGAAAAATTGTACCATTCATAGCTCTACCAATAGCGTATTTGTGTGCCTGTCTTTCCACAGCCCCTCCAATATTAACCATTTCCATCTTTGTAAATTTGCAAGGTGTGAGGCAAAACTTTAGGGTTGTTTTGATTTTTCATATCCTTTGACCACTTCTCTTTTTTGCTTTTATATACTTCTGTTAGTTGGAGCTAAGACTTTTTCTTCTTAGGATCTTTAGCCCCTTAAATGCCTGGCATATTGATGATATTTGTCTTTTATTCTGGTTTCTCTATGTCTTACTCCTTTTGACATCCCACAAACTCTTTATGATCCCTTCCTTTTTCTTCTCTTCTGCGTTCTGCCCCTTGTTTCTCATTTCTTTCATGTTGATGCAGTTATTTGATTTTCTGTTTTTTGGGCAGCTTGGTGGTGCATTAAATCAATCCTGGCAGACTTTCAGGTCCACTCTTATGCTACCCTCAAACCCTAGGCACCCTAAGGCTATTTTGACTGATTGCTGCCTTGGGAACTGTAAAACATCTCCATTGGTATAGCCCTGGGAGGTGGCATGGGTGTGTGTGGGTGACTGGGATTACGAAAGTGCCTGAACCTTGGTGCTGATCAATTGGGCCCAGGGTACCAAATTCACTTTTAATTTGGGCATGTTGAACACTTCATATGCTCAGAAGAATGTTTGGTTTTATCGCAGTTGTAGCACTGGTTTTGATACCATTGTTAAAAGGTTGGATCTAGACTTGATAAGGAATTTTAAGTTAGAGTAGTATACCAAATGTGTAAGGACTGGTCCTCATTTGACAAGATTTCTCTCTTTGTAGATTCCTCTCTTTGGAGCCAAGTCTTTTGGCAGAAGAAGCCCAGACGGGCCAGCGCTAAGTAAAGCTGAATTTGTTGAGAAAGTTCGTCAGAGCAATCAGGCCTGTCACGATGGAGATTTCAGCACAGCCATTGGCCTTTATAACGAAGCACTGGCTGTTGACCCTCAGAATTGTATCCTGTACAGTAACAGATCTGCAGCTTACCTGAAGATCCAAGAGTACCACAAAGCTCTGGATGATGCAATCAAAGCCCGACTTCTAAATCCCAAATGGCCAAAGGTAGGAAGACCATTTATGCACCGAGAACTCTGCTATTTTCAGGGTATTTTTTATGGAAGATTCTGTTTAATCTGAAGGGCCATTTCATGTTTAATGGCTTGACGTCTAGTGGATATGATGTTTTTATTCAGTTATGAGGAATAAATTCCTTATCTGTACCTTGAAACCCCCCCCCCCTTTTTTTTAACAGAGGTCAGTTCTTATTGATGTAGGCTGGATTCTCCCTACTTTTTTTTAAACTCAGTAGGATGTGGCATGACTGCTTTTGTTGTTACTCTGTTCCATCTATGGAATTTCAAGGGTGACTTCCTGTCTGAGTTGTTACAAGTCTATCATTCCTGGGAGGTTTTCCTTACTCTCAGACATGCACTTTCCTCGGCTGGTACAAACGAGTAGCTTCCCTCTCCTTTCTGAAGATCACAGGCTTCTTTATGGGTAGACAGATACACAGAGGAGGGAGCTCAAAGTCAGAAATGGTGCCGTGCTCGAGGTCCAGATCACCGGGGCCTGCCAGGACGAGCGCCACATGCTCTCTGGCCGCCTGTGGCCCAAGTGCTTCTGCCCTCCCCATAGCTGGCAGTGGTTTGAGTATCGCCTTTCTGAGAAGATCCGGGCCGGACTGCGTGGATGTGCACATGCAAACACCAATGCGTAAGCATCCGCCCCTCGGATCCCTGGGTCTACACCTAGCACTCTGCCCATGTCTACGCAGCCACCCCCAGTTTCTTCTCAGAGTTTCAATCCTGTAGCCCCAAGGTGCGTACAAGACATTTCAGACTGAATGGCCCGGACATGCCCAAGACCTCACCATCTTTCCCCCTAACTCTTCCGGCTTCCAGGGCTGCCCTCTTCCGGTCTCCCCCGTTTGCCGCCTCAGCACCATCTTCTACTCTTCACCTTCCCTTGGTCTCCCCTCTCTACCGCCTGTGTTCGGTGGTGGGGCCTTCTGCCGCTGGGCCATCTTCCTCATTTGGCCCTTCTCTTCCCTCCCCTTGTCAAGGCCGCCTTCCTTTACTCTCAGCCCTCTGGCCTAGGTGCCCCCGGCCACCTCCTCAGGGACCGTAGGACTTCTCCAGGCCATGCACTCCCTCCCAAGGCTCCACAGTTCCTTTAGGATCAAGCATGCGCCCCTGCTTTGTTGTGAAAGCCCCATGTACAGAACGCTGGCCCCCCCTGGCCCCGGGTCATCTTTCCAGCCTGATTCCCCGCCCCCCCTTCTCTGGGATCCTCACCTTTTCTCCTGCACCCCTGGTCTCGGTGCCTTCGCACTGACCACCCCCCTCCTGTGATGTCCTTCCTCCTTACCTCCAGCCCTGGGACTTCTTCTCTTCCTTAAGATTCTGCTTAAGCTCCGCCCTCTGCAGGACGCTTTCTCTTTCAGATGATCTTAGGGGGATCTTGGGTGCTTTTGCCCCCTTGTCCTTGGCCCCCTCTTTGAATGGACGCTCCTTTGGAATTGGCATTGTTATCATGCTTTGCACCTGTTTGTCCAGCAGTGGGCACTGTGGCTGGCAGCATAGACCGGGGCTTAATGAGTACTCATTGATGGATGGATTGCATCGGACCGCAGGCTTTAGAGCCCAGTGAAATGGGCTTCCCCGCTCCCTTCCTTGTTCTTCTCAAGTTGAGGAGAATTCGTTAAGCCGTTCTTCCGGGCCAGGCCCTGTGCTGAGCACTCGGGATAGGATAGAATAACGAAGAAAGCCTGCCCTCGGCGGGCTTGTATTCGAAGGGGTGGAGGCTGGGCCCCAAAGGGAACCGACTGGCCAGTTAGTGTCCTGACCCTGGGTGGAGGTTCAGCATAAATAGTGGAGGGAAAAGAGAAAACGAGGACGTTGACTTGGCCATACCACGAGAAGGATAGATTCAGCTGCGATTCCTTCCTTCTTGCTCTGTATTTGCTGTGGTGGCAAGAAAGTGGCTCCTGCCTCCTCCTGGCTGCCTTTTGGACTTGAGCCATGAGGAAGCTACCTGGAGTGGTTCAGTCCTTGGTCCCCCAGCCAAAGAAGTCTTGCGGATAGCCTTAGCCCCTTCCCTGCTTGAGTCGTTAGGCTGGACCTCTCTCACCAAGGGACTCGCGCAAGGTTTTCTCCTCTGTTTGGCCCTCCTGCTCGTGTCCTTTCTTCCAAACGGTCTTGGTGTTCACTACTGTGGGGCCTTTTTCCTTGTTCCCTTTATAGTTCTGCTGAACAGACTCCTATATGTGCTTGCTTCCCCTTGTAAAATGAAAGTTCCCTGGGAGTTCGCCAGGATTCTGCCTTGCTTCGGTCTTTGTCTTGGCACCGTTGGCCCTCCGTGCGTGTTTGTTGGTTGAGTTTGTGTTTCGAGTGTAAGGCTGAGGATGGGTCCTGGTGCCCCGTTTGAGGGTTGGGCCTGGAAGCGAGCTTCTTGCCTGTGGTGCTAAGGAGCTTTCTGCTCTAAGTTTCTCTGGTTTGCTACTGAACTTTACATTATTTCATGTCAGCAGCAGGCGAGCTCTTCAGAATCTTCGAAGGAATAAACAGCACAAAAGGGTTCCACAAAGATGAGAGGCCATCTGAGTCTGTGAATTCAAGCTCGGGTCTTCCTGGCCCCGGGTCAGCTCTCTCCCCTGGATCACTGGGCTCCAGTCCAGTTTTATAGTTAGAAAGAAAACCTGAACCCCCCTTATTTCTAATTTTGTAGACCAGAGCCCTCAAGAAAATGCCATTTTCAATCGATCTTTGGTAATAATCAATGTGTTCTAGTAATGATTTTGGGAAACCCCAGGAATAGTCGCTGGATCAGTGATTTCAAATCTGGGGAATTCTCAGATGAGGAAACTCCCCCTATTCCTGCAGGTCAGCATCTTCTCAGCACCTTCTCAGCACCCTCAGAGAATTGCAAAGGGAAGGGCCTTGTCTACACCCAGCCAGTGTGTACGAGAGGAGGTGCTTTCTCCAGGTCTTCCTGGCTCTGTCATCTTGTCCTCAGGGCCAGGATGCCTCACACACGGTTAGGTGAGCTCCACGCGGCATCTCCACGCGGCCACCGAGATGCTTCGGTGCATGTGTGTGTGCTTCAAGCTGCTGACGTTTGTAATAAGGAGTGAAGGGAGAAAGAGTTTGTCTTCAATGGAGTGGCCAAGTTTCTGCCCTATTGGGCCAGAGAGAGCATGCACAAAGAAGCCTTTGTTCTGTCACTGTCTAAGACAGAGTGCAAACACTAGTGGGTTCTCCTATTATCCCATTGGGACTGGCAGCCCTTCTACGGGGGGCTTTTGTTCCTTTTCATTTGTAATTTTATTGCTATCGACCTGAGAGGAAAATAGCCATTTTGGGGGGAGAGAAATTGTTCCCAGAAATGTCAGACTGAGGTAGTGCCAGTCTTGTGTTTCCATGGAAACCAAGAGCCTGTGGGGAATGACTGGCTTCTTAAAGATGGCCGCTGTGTCCTTGGGAAATAACTGAGGAAATGTAGCTCCAAAGGGAAGCTCCTTGGGTAGAGGTAGAGAAACCAGAAGTAGGAGATCTCCGCTGGGGACGTGAGCCACGAGGAGTCCCATAACGTGGTTCCTTAGACTGCTTTTTCTGTGTCCTGCTTGAAGTAAGCAGGTGCTTTATGAGGCTATCGAGGCATGAACGCATGGAAGCACACTCAAGAAATGGAGTCCCCGTGCGCGGTGTGACTTCCTCTGAGGAGCACACGCTCCTGGCTTGAGTGAAACGGGAAAGCACCCTTCCGCGTTGACAAAGGAAAGCGACAGGACTTTCGAGGCTGTGGCCTGGGGTTGTGCTCCAAAAATCCCCCTCAGAACTCCACGGCCACCCCAAATCTATCTATGTGGAATGAAGGTGGCGTCGCCCCAATCCAGCCCCAAGCCCGGACGGTAGTGAGGGGCCGCCTAGGCAGAAAGAGATGCCACTCTGGAGATGCCGGAGAACCTTGGCCTCCAGCGGCCGCAGAGGCGCAGGGAGAGAATTCCAGCCGGGGCGGAGCGGAGAAGGCCAGTGTTGGGGGAGCCGACAGGAGAGTTCCCTGTTGTCACAGACACGGGGAGAAGCTGGGCGCCATCGTGCTCCTTTTGTTCGAGCATCGGAAAGCCGAGAGTGGGCTGCAGCCAGGGGCAGGCTCCCTCTGCAGGCGGGAAGAAGGAGGGGAAATCCACTCATTCACTCCCCAGCCGGGTGACGGCGCACCAGCCGCCTGACCCTTGCTGGCCTCGGGTGCCCCTTCTGAAAGGTAAAATGGGGGCCATCACGGGCCCCTCACAGGGTTGCTGTGACGGTCGGATGAAACGTAAGTAAAGCCCTTTGCAAACCTGTGAGGGCCCTTTAGTTGCTGGCCGTAATGATGATGATGCATCCCAGGCAGATCATTTTCTTCTTGGCCAAGCTGGAATTCCATCACGGTCAAAGAGGTGGTCGGCTTTAGTGGGTGAGGGTTGGGGACATAGACTATGGTCAGCGGGGGACGGAGAACGGGTCGGAGCCAGCACAACTCCGAATCCCCACAGAGGGAAGAGAACAGTCACCTTTGAGGAAGGAGTTCCCGGAGGGAGTCCCTGGAGCAGGCGCTGATTGGGCGTTCAGCCCCTTCCTTGATGCCCAGACGTAGGCGGGCCCTGATGGTGAGTCCCCGACGCCCAAGGGGACTGCAGCCTGGGCAGGAGCAGGGAAAGGCATGGCCCCGGGAGATTGAGACTGGAGGAAGAGCTGGCCTTAGAGGCCGTCTGTTGCAGGAATCGCCTTCCAAGCACAGAGTTTGAGGCCTGTGTCCAGGGCTAATGTAGGGTCCTTTTGCCAGAGTAAGGGGGCTACAGGCAAGCCGGGCTGAGAGCGTGTGGCTGGGAAGTCTCAGGAACCAGGAGACCTGGGGGTGGGGGGTGGAGGTAAAGAGACGGAGGGGCTGGGCTGGATCCAGGCCCAAAACAGGATTCCTGGAGAAGTCCAAGGTTTGTCGCAGTGAAATGCTTTGTGACGTGGGCATCCATTTCTCATCATCTTTTGTAGTGTTATCATCAAAATCCTGCAATTGCTCTGTTTAAATGAACGTGGAGCTAAACTAGGATAGTCCAATGACTGAAAGAGATCCTAAAAATGAAGGCAAGAATGAAGATGAATTGAAGGGTAAATAGAGCTTAAATCAAACTGAAGTTGTCATTATAAGTGCTTTATCTGCTGGTTGGAGCATTGTTTGAAAGTGTTCTTGGTTCTCTATGATATTTTTGTGTGTGTGATGTGACAGCAGAGGGAGCTATAGGAGTAAGTTTGTAGTAGTTTCCTCTTGTGATACATTTCTTGATCTGGAATAACGAGCAGTTCTTTTGTACTGTGTGACTTGGGTTTAATGATGGATTTATGTAATTACAAATCATATTGAAGACCACGGAGGAAGTCATTTTAGTCAAAGGAAACATTTTTTACTTTAGTGCCCATGAGTGTAAAATGCTGCACAGAATGCAAGCCAAAGGCCTTCCTGGTAAGGAGCTTACAGCCTGTATTAACCAAAAAAAGATGTTCTAGATGGTGTTTAATTTGATATTCCTTAATCTTAGCACATTGTAGAATTTCTGGAAAGGCAAGAGTATTTTGTAAATGCTACATGATGTATTTCTATTAATATCATCCATTAAAATAATTAAAACATTAATTTCTCTTTCTTTTGTAGAATGATGTGACAGGTTTTCAGTGCCGAATAAGGAAAAGTGGCTAGAGCAACTTTGAAAATGTGTCTCCTTTGTGCTTTCAGAAGCTGTCCTCTAAGGCTTTGCCATAAGCTCACTGTTCTCATTTGGTCCTTGCTTCCCATCCCTCCCCTTTGGTGATCAGACTGAGGTAGTTTGATTGATTTGGGAATAGGCAGAAATTTAGTAACTTGCCTATCACAGTGTTGGGGGTAGCATGCAGATCTTTCTCTTTGTGGGACCGCCATCCTTCCATCTTTCCTGGACATTTCTATTTCCTGAATATTGTGCAAATTAGGAAAGTTTCAAGTACCATAATACATTCTGTTAGCCCAAAGGAGGGACCAGCTGCAGGACAGCTCGTGCCTGGGAGGAGAACTTGATCTCAAGAGTTCCAGATCATTTCCAACCCTGTGCTGAGAGATTCCCCAGTCCCAAGTTTCTGTTTCCTTGTTTAGTGATTCACCCTTATTGCATGTGTGAGTTGAACATAATTTAGGAACTGTGTTATGTTGTTTCTATTCCTATGATAAACATATCAAGAAAGCCATGTGAACCTTGAAGAAATCAGCAAGCATTTTTTTTAAGATGGGATAAATTTTATTTTATTTTTAAATTGTATTTTTTCTCCCCAATTACACATAAAAACAATTTTTTAACATTCATTTTTTTAAAGTTGTGAGTTCCAAATCCCTCCCCCCTCTTCTGATTCTCCCTCTCTCTCTGCCCTCTCCTCTCTCTGAGATGGGAAGCAACCTACTGTTAATATTATGTGCACAATCATGTAAAATATTTTTCTACATTAGTCATTTTGTGAAAGAGATCTCAAATAAAAAAAGAAGAAAAAAATGAAAAAAGAAAATATTATATTTCAGTCTGTATTCATACTCCATCAGTTCTTTCTCGGAGGGCAGATGACATTTTTCATCATGAATCTCTGGGAATATCTTGGATCACTGCATTGCTGAGAATAGTAAAGTCATTCACAGTTGTTCATTGAGAAATATTTCTGTCACTGTGTACAATGTTCATCTGGTTCTGCTTACTTCACTTTGCGTCAGTTCATATAAATCTTTTCAGACTTTTCTGAAATCACCCTTCTTGCCATTTCTCATAGCACAATAGTATTCCCTCACTATCATAACCTGCGACTTGTCAGCCATTTCCCAATTGATGGACACCCCCTCACTTTCCAACTCTTTCCACCACAAATAGCTGCACAAATACTTTTGTACCTCTAGGTCATTTCCCCTTGTAAAAATCTCTTTGGGACACAGACCTTGGAATGATATTGCTTGGTCAAAGGGTACGCACAGTTTTAGAATCCTTTGAGTGTAGTTCCAAATTTCAGCAAGCTTTTTCAAAGTTCTTGCACTATAATAAGCTATGGGTTATAAAAATAATGAACAATCATCTCCCTCAAGGAGTTTTCTGCTATATTGGGGAGACTCAAAATATAGAAAGATAACTTTGGAAGTGATTACTTGAGGAGGATGGGTCCATTAACCAACTGGATGGGGAAAGTCTTCCATAGGAGGTAGCACCTATGTGGACAGTTAGCCCTTCTTCAGCCTCTGCTCCCTGTTCTCTCAGCCCTCCACTTGCCCTGTCCCAGGCTCAGCTGAGAACCCTCTGGTGGGTGGCAGAGATAGCTTGGAGACAATCATTGGAGCTGAGGAGAAGAGTGAGTTCAAGGGTCGCCAGTCCCACTCAGGGATTGGAGAGAGGCTCAAGGTAGAAGGGAAGATGGTGGGCCCAAGGCAGAACTTATTGGCCAAGAATGAGCACCCCAGCTGCAGGGCCATGTGCAGGTGGGCGCTCAGAGGAGAAGATGCTGGCAGCGAGCTGTAGGAGGTGGATGCTCTTCAGGGTCTTTTGTTTGGGGCTGAGAGAGAAGGGCATTGCTGGCACGAGAGGAGAAGCAGAGGATTTGTGAGGACAGAGTTTGTGGAGAAGGCCAGATTTCCGAGGGCACAGTGGGAGGCATAGGAAAGGGCCTGGAGCGCAGGAGGGCAGAGCTTCGTGGGATGAGAGGTGCACGGAAGGAGCAGGTGAAGTGAGATTTCCTCCAGGCCAGATGGTGCATCTGAATCACAGGGATTAACAGAAGGTAAGAATTTGCTAGCCACAGGACAGAGGACTTGCCAAGGAAGGAGAAGCTTGTAGACTAAGTAGGCAGGCCTCAGGGTTCCAATTAGGCTTCTGTTTCACTGTGCCTCAGCAGATGTTGTCTTCTCTGTGTAACCAGCTCAACTGATCTGGCGGCTGGGTTTATGGCCAGTGAGATGGAGGCCTCTGTATTCTCTGTTTCCAGGGGGAAGCTCCTTGGTTGTTTTAGCCGAGAAGAAGCGCATAGTCTTTGTTGTGCAGTATGAATTTTCTGTACACACATAGAACATCTTTCCCAACCAACCTTGAGTCTTTTCTGGGGCCAAGTCTGTTACATTTCATGCCTCTTCCAGGATCTCTAGTGCTATTTGGCTGCGTGTATGCACGTGTGTGTGTGTGTGTGTGTGTGTGTTTCTGTCTGTCTGTGTGTCTATCTGTGTCTGTGTGTCTGTGCATGTCTGTGTGTGTGTCTGGCCTCTACCATTGACTGGAGCTCCCGCCGATTGTATTTCTCCAGTTTTAGGTGTCTGAGCACCACAGTTCTATTTAACCACCTAGTATTAGATTAGCTTTTACATGGGAATATTTATTTAACAGCTATAAGCTGAGCAAATAAACAAATGTTTCTCCTTCACATCTAGTGGAAAAATCCTCCTCCTATACCATCTCTATCTCTAGGGAAGGATGTTAGGTTCACACCTTAATTAACTTCTTCTATGGCACGAATGCCATCAAATTAAAGTCTAGAGTTCTGCTTGGGTTCACTTCCTGGGACTTCTCTGGGATGGCTGCAATGTCTGGCCATGAGTCCTGGGCTGCAAGATGCTCATGGCATGAGCTCTTCTTGGGTTTGGAACTCCGACATCTGCACCTAGAGCTGAAAAGAACAAAATCCCGGGCCCTGGGAGGGGGCATGGACCTCAGGCCTCGCCTGTTATAAGAGACCGAGTCCTTTACCCTGGGACACCACAGGAAGAGAGAGGGAGAGAGAGGGACTCTGTCAAGCAGTTTAAAAAAGCAGCAGGTTCTGAATCTACAGGCAATGGAAAGAGGCTGCTCTCCATCCCAAGGCAGGCCAATGCAGACTGTTGTTGCATACGACAGTCTTCTTTTCTCCCAGAAGCACTTTTCTGGTATCTTGCATGTTTGAGCCTGCCTCTTAGGTGGTCTAGCCATGTGCCAAACTTGGGGGCAAGAGCTAAATCAAAGTAAGAGTCAATGAATATCCTTAGTGATAGCAATGTAAAAACAGGTATAATTGGATCCCTTTCTCCTAACTCTCTTTAGGAACCTGCAGGGCAGTAGACTAAGTATTGAAGGAGGAATCTACAGGTTGTTAGGTGAGAATGGAACCTGAGACTAAATAGGGTCATCATAGTATCATAAGGTTCAAGTTGTTCATAAATAGGTAACTTTTTTCCCTCAGGATTTACTAGTATGCATTGGGGTATATTATGTGCTTAATATCCATAATTAGAATTTTATTTTACATAGCTATTAATTATTTCCATGATTTGTTCTTTGGCCCTCATTTAGGATTTAATTGTGAACTTCCCATTTGGGTCTGTATCTTTTGTTAGTGGTCCCTAAACCAATTTCTATTTATATTCTGTTATGGCTGTAAAAGGTATATTCATTTTAGCTATTTCTGCATTTTTTATATCTGTTTGCAATATCTCTGTGCCCTAGTACATGGTCAGTTTTTGTAAATGTTTCATATGGTGCTGAGAAAATGGTGCTGAGAAAATACTTTTGCAATCCCATTTAGAAGATGCCATAACTCTAATTTCTCCAGCAATTTGTTTAGCTTCATATTTCCTCCTTCATTTATCTTTTTTTTAGAATGAGAAGGATTATGAAGTCTCCTGTCATTATTGTGTATGTCTTCTTATAGCCTAAATATTATTTCTTTTATTAATTTGGATGATAAAGCATTTAGAGTGCATAAGTTTACTAATTTTTTGTCCATGGTTCCTTTCTACATAATGTAGTTTCTTTGTTTCTCTCTTTAAATTTTTTGAATGTTTGTTTTCATATTGTCAGATAGCATGTTTCTAACTCCTGCTTTTTTTGGATTCATTTGAGATATACAGTAAGTTACTTTTTCTACTTCCTTAGGGTTTTTTATGTATTTGTTTTTTAAATATATTTTTTGTAAGAAATAGATTGTAGAGTTTTTTAAAAATCTAGTCTCACTTCTAATTATTGGATTGTTTAATCCATTCTCTTAATGATCTCATCAGTTACCATAGGTTCAGTAATATTTCTGGGCAGATAATTCTCAGATCTATATATTCATTCCTAGTAACTACCTCTTAGAAACATCCCATAATATCAGGCATTTGCCAAATCTTGTCACTTAAGCATTCATAATTTCTCTTCTCTTGGTCCTCTTCTATCTACTCTCATACCACCTTGTAAAGTTTGCCCTCGATTCCCCTTTTCCAATGTGCCTCACTCCCAGAATGCCTATTATTGCAGGTGTCAGAGAGGGTACTACTCCATGGTAGGACTTCTCCACCACATCCATAATTATACAGCCCACCACTGATCTACACCCTCCCCAATGATCGTTTTTTTCTTATTTGCCTCAGAATCTCTCCTTCTTCTTTATGCTTCCCTGCTCTATCAGCTGTCCCAAAGAATTCCAATTCCTCTTCTTCTGAGGTAAGATGAATTGATATTTCAAGCACCAAGACCCCCAGAGCACACCTCAGTGCAAGGTCCCCATCTCCTTCACAGACCATCTCTCTTCACCAATAGGAGCATTCATTCGTGGAAACTCCTCTTATAAGGCCTTTCTTTCCCCCTTTTTTCCATCCTTCCATCATCTACCCACTCCCCTGCAGGTTCTTCTCTTACTGAGACTTCATTGATAGCCTTTGATTTGACTCAGTCTGATTTGGTCTATCACACTTTTCTCTCTGTTTTCCTGTTCACTTCCCCACTTTCATGTATACTCTTAAACCCCAAAACATTGATTCATCTGTTGGCAGAGTGTCTAATGCTCCAGGTCTTTCTCTTCACTGTTATCTCCATTGGACTTCTGCCTTTGCCCCCTCTTTCCTTGTGTACATTTAGAAAGAAATCTCTCACTAGTTGCTATTCTTTTTTTTTTTTAAATAAACCCTTACCTTCCATCTTGGAGTCAATACTGTGTATTGACTCCAAGGCAGAAGAGCCGTTAGGGCTAGGCAATGGGGGTCAAGTGATTTGCCCAGGGTCACACAGCTGGGAAGGGTCTGAGGCCAGATTTGAACCTAGGACCTCCCATCTCTAGGCCTGGTTCTCAATCCACTGAGCTACCCAGCTGCTCCCTAGTTGCTATTCTTGACTATTGTCTTTGTCCACTCTTTTAGCATTTATGTTTGGGCCATTTGAGAAGAAAACACTCTTTTCAAGTCTGATGATTTTTCTAAACATGTTTCAAATGCCTATTATTGAATATCTGTCTTTTTAAATTTATGGTTGTGATCAGATTTGAAGGTATTTTCCTGAGCTGTATCCTGAGCCCCATTACTCTTGGAAACATTATTCCATTCCCTTCTATGTTTTCCAGTGGGTGCAGAATAGTCTTGTGTGATTTGAGTTTTCTGTCCTTTTTGTTTGAAGAATTTTGTCCTGATCATTTGTAGAACCTGTTTCTGATGAAATTGTTGCATTTAACACTATGTATCTTGGAGTGAGCAGCCTTGGTTTGTTTGTTTATTTTTCGCAGAGGTGGTCTATGAAGTCTTTCTTTCTCTTTTTAAAACTTTTACCTTCTGTCTTAGAGTCAATACTAAGTATGGGTTCCAAAGCAGAAGAGTGGTAAGGGCTAGACAGTGGAGGTTAAATGATCTGCTCAAGGTCACATAGCTAGAAAATATCTGAGGCCAGATTGAACCCAGGACCTCCAGTGTCCAAGCCTGGCTCTCTATCCACTAAGCCTCCTAGCTACTCCAAACTTTTGTTTTTTTCTGACAGTCTATCAATGTCCAGGTGACTGTTGGTTCCTTAGCCAGACTTTGTCCCTACCTAATACTGCCTTGTTTCTGTCTTTGTACCTTCCCCGGAACCTCCCATATCTGGAATTTCTTATTCTAGGCTTTTCTAGTTCCTTGTTGACTGAAGTCTTGGGAATCATTCTTAACTCTTCCTCTAGAGTCTCAGTGATACCCTCTCCCTGGAATTTCTGAACTGCTCTGAAGCATGGACCTAGCCCCCTGCCATGGCCTGAGGATCACTCTGGCTACAGCTCCATAGAACATCCCTATTTGGATTTCTTTCCTGCTCTTTCCTTAACCCTGTTTTGTTGGGGATTTGGAGCTGCTAGTCAAGGTCCTAGTGTGTGGGGCTTGATGGGCTGCCTGGTTTGGGTGTGCCAGTCCTAGACTCAGGGTGAGGGCCTCACTGAGCTGCCACAGTTGTCTTTCCTTGGTTTCGCCATTTCCCACTCTCTAGTTGTCTCCAGTCACATTATGTGGCTTTCTCTCTTTCGGCTTTCCCTTAAAAAAGATAAATAAAAGGGTCTGTTGTTTTCAGCATTTTCTTTCCTCTGTGAAACCCTATTTGTCTCCAAAGAAGATGATGACAAGAGGGTTGTCTGTTCAACTCTGATGAAAATGCTTTTAAGGGACTCCAAGCAAACTACTCGGAGGAAAATGGAAATTTGTATGGAAACTTACAAACCTTTCCAGATTGTCCACATGTGGATTAGTCTGTGATTGAAGCCTTTTATTGCTAGGATAGTAGGATGCCTAGATATCATGCTGTCAAAGGGATGTATCAGACTTTATAAATGTATTTCTTTAAGGCATGACCTTATATTGACTCTTTTAAGATTAGGGCCCTTTCCCCCATTTGATTCATGCTTAATCATATGAGATTTGCACATTTTTATGTGTTTAAGAATAAGTTATGGAATAATTTCCTTTTGAGAGTTTATAAGCTTGTTAATGGGAAAAAGATGTGGTTTCTAATGGAAAATATATTGCATATTTATCCCAATAGGACTTTATAATCTTTTATATGTATATCTCCCCAGTTTCTCCAAAGGACTAGCTCTTGGGATATAAGTCACCTGTTATCCAGATTCTATAATGCAACAAATTCTCTTCCTTTCCTCATTATTGGGATGAAGGTGCTTTTTTCTGTTTTCCTTGAGAAGATGAATCTATTTCTTATCTTACAATTTTATTTTAAGAGAGTTTGTAATTATGTAGAATTTATTGAAAATATCACCTCGTACTCTGGTGGAAGCACCTGGTTGTAGAACATTGGACATATTGTGAATTTTTTTTTGACGTATTGATTATTTTCTTTTTTCAACATTTTTTTTTCCTTAAAATTTTTTTTATTAGAAGTATAGCGATTCCCTGGCCTTATTCTTCCATGGTGAAGGCAGTTACAAGACCATTACAGGGAGCTAGGTGTGTTCCTGTAGAGCTGAGAAGGAGATTTCTCTAATTCTTTGCCTTCTTTTCTTTTTTAAAACGTTGCCTTCTGTCTTAGTATTCATTCTGAGACAGAAGAGCAGCAAAGGCTAGGCAATTGGAGGTGAGTGATTTGTTCAGGGTCATGCAAGTAGGAAGTGTCTGAGGCCAGATAGGAACCCAGGTTCCCTTGACTTTAGGCCTGGCATTCTACCCACTTTGCTACCTAGCTGCACCTCTCTAATGGTTTTAGCTTGAGCCTCTATTTCTGGATGCTTATCCCATTGCCAGTAATTAACACACCAGTTCCATCTAACCAATGAACATTTTTAGCTTTTACAAAAGAATATTTACAGGAAAATAAGGCAAGAATAGAAGCTGTATCCGTGTGCCCCTCTTCCTCAACACCGGAGTCCAGTTCTGTTCCCGAGAGGAGAGGGCCCCAGTATAAGGCACTGTCTATAGAGCATCCCTCTGAAAAAGTTCACTTTCCAATGGACGAGGCTAACGGGTGGACGAGGGGACCTCTCAGCCACTGCTGGACTTGGGGCCCCATCTTTGTACGAGGGATTCAGGTGGCATCAAGGTCATGGACATCTCCAGTTTCCTCTCCTCAAATCCAAGGCAGAGAACAGAAGAAGCCTCTATTTTACGCTTTGAGCCTGTATTTATTTTGGATGGGAGGCCCCAGAGCCTCTTCTTTGCTGTGTTATCTTTCTCATCCACAGTGCAGGTGGGCAGGAAAGGAGCCGACCACGGGCCAGGCCTTGGCCGACGGGCGCCTTTTGAGAAACGTGGCCGTGCAGAGTCACCAGTAACCTCTTGTTGCCTCATCCCGTGGCTTTCTCAGTCCTCATTCTCCGTGCCCAGCGCCGATCACTGTCGCTCCCTGCTGGGTTTGCTGGCCCCGTTCTCCCCGATTCTCCTCCCCTGGCTCTGCCTTCAGCCATACCCTCTAACTGTAGGTGCCCCTGGGGTTTTGTCCCGGGCTCTCTTCTGTTCTTCCTCTAGACTTTTTCATAGGGTGATCCACAAGCTCCCTAGATGCCATTTAATAGCCTCTATGCTGAGTTCTCAAATCTACCTTTCCTGCCCTACGCTCTCCGCTGATCTCCAGCTGCTTTTTCAAAATTATCCCTCTTAGAATTGATATTGTGTTTTGGTTCCGAGGCAGAAGAATGGCAAGGGCTGGGCCTTGGGGGTTAAGTGACTTACCCAGGGTCACCCAGCCAGGACGTGTCTGAGGCCAGATGTGAATCCAGGACCCCCAACTCCAGCCACTGAGCCACCTTGTGGCTCCTCCAACTGCTTTTCAGGTATCTTGACAGGAATGTCCAGTAGACATTCAGCATGTCCCAAACTCGCTATCTTTCTTCCTAAACGCTCCTCTTAGTGTTCAGGGTACCACCGTCCCCCCGTCCCCCGTGTCGTCTTGCACCCCTTCCTTTCCTCGCCCCACCGGTCCCGTCTGTTCCAGGCTCTCCTGATCTCGCCTGTGCCGGGACTCTCAGCCGTTCCCCTTCTCTCCTCTGACTGCCAGCCTCCTCCCCTCCGGCCTCTCCCCTTCGCTCAGCCTCTCACTGGGCTAAGGCCCAGCATGCCATTCGCCGGCCTCCAGCAGAGCCTCCGGCGATCTCCAGGACCTTCTGACCAGCGTCAGGGGCTCCGCTTGGTCGCCAAAGTCGCTGTGACTGCCCGCTCCTCCCCTCCCCCTTCCACGGAGCCTGTGCTCCGGCGACTGGCCCACCACTGCCTCTCTGAGCACTTTCCCGACTGCCCGTGCCTGGGCGGCTCTGCCTTCTGGTCGCGGCTGTTTGCACGTGTTGTCTGCTTGTTCCCTTGGAAGCCCTCCGGAGCTCAGCTGGGGCCTGGCGCTCAGCCGGCGCTCAGTGAGGACTCCGGGACGGCTTCCTGCCTCTGGTCGCATGGTCAGCAGGCCGGGCGCTGCCACAGGAGGGGCCTCCTGTGAGCAGGAGCCCCAGCGTGGCTGTCGGGAGGAGTACAGGGAGAAACTGAGGCAAGAGGAACGCAAACGATATCAGAAAAAGCAAAACGCGCCCATTCCTTAGGTTTGTTTTTGGAGCAGAGCCCGGCTGCGTCAGTCCTCCTGCGTCAGCCCTCCTGCCTGCTCCCCGCCTTTCACCCTCCAGCCCCCCCCCCCAATCTGTTACTGTCCATCTCAGAGGCTGCTAAACACTGCACGAAGGAGGTCACACAGGCCTCCCAATGCCGTTATTCCGCCCTCATGGACTGCTGGACATTCCCAAGTAAAGGAGCTCTTCTCTTCTCCTAGCAGATGATCCTCCCACCCTTTTGTGGTCAGTCAGCAATTATTTACTTATAAAAACCCCTCACCTTCCACCTTAGACTCAATACTGGGTATGGGTTCCAAGGCAGAAGAGCGGTGAGGGCAAGGCAATGGGGATTAAGTGACTTGCCCAGGATCACCCAGCTAGGAAGTGTCTGAGGCCAGATTGGAACCCAGGACCTCCCGTCTCTGGGCCTGACTCTCAATCCTCTGAGCCACCTAGCTGCCCCCTCATTTACTCTTTCTAGCAACCTTGGGAAGTAGATGTTATTATTATCCCATTTTACAGTTGAGGAAACTGAGACAGAGAGTGGTTAAATGGTTTTCCCAAGGTTATACAGCTAGTAAGTGTCTGAGATGGGATTTGAACTCAGCTCTTCTTGCCTACAGGCCCAGCACTCTGTCCCCTGGGCCCCTGAGGTGCCTCTAAAATGAAATAATATATGTAAAGTGCTTTGCAAACCTTAAAGCACTCTATAAATTCTTGTTATTATTACTTATCTTCTTACGGAGAGGTGATGAACTCAGGAGCTACATGTTGAGACATATTTCTTGGACAAAGCCAATAAAGGGATTGGTTTTGTTTATACATTTTGTTACAAAGGTTTCTTTTCTCCACTGGGAGGAATATGGGAGGGAGATAAAATAGATATTTCAATTGAAAAATTAAATTAAAAATAAGCTGAGAAGCATAGTGGCATAGTGTATGGTGCACTGACCTTTGAGTCAGGAGGTGGGGTTCAAGTTCTGCTTGTTTCATTTAGAATGCCAGATGTGTGACTTTGGGCAAGTGGTTTCACCCCTTTGAGCCTCAGTCTACTCACTTGACAAATGAGGGAGTTGGACCAGAAAGCCTCTAAGTTCCCTTCTGTCTCTAGAGCTATGATGCTATTACCGTGTTCCCGTGTCTTATCATGGATCCTCAGAAATTGTAGCTGGCCATTTCATGAATCAGTTTTCAAAGTTGTTTATCTTTGCAGTGTTGTATAAATTGCTCTCTTGGTTCTGCTCATTTTACTCTGCATCAGTTCATGCAAATCTTCCCGGGTGTCTCTGAAAGTGTCTGCTTCGTCCTTTCTTATAGTGTGACAGTATTCTGCCATATTAATATGCCGTAATGTGTTCACTCATTTCTCACTTGATGGACGTGCTCCCCATTGTCAGGTCTTTGTTATGAACGAGTTGCTATAAATGTTTTTGCATATATGGTTCCTTTTTATCTCATAATTGAGAAACATTAAGCACCTTCTTAGTGCCAGGCATTGTGCTATGCACCGAGGATACAAATGAGAGACAAATCTAGTTGTTGCCCTCATGGAGCTTACAATCTAATGGGGGAAGGCAGTACGCAGAAGGAAAAGTGAAAAAGGGGGCACCAAAGGATACAATCCAAACCCTCCTGCAGAGGATTTGTGGAGTCAAAACTAAGCAGAGCCACTGATGACAAACGAGGTTATCTGGGAAAAGTCCAATCCCTCTCTGGAGGGAGGCCTCTAGGGGAGTTCATTGTTTTACCCTCCATCATCAAAGGAGATTTCAAGTGTTGAGTTTCTCCTGAGGGAGGCAGGATTTTTCTGGAGCTGAAACTAAGAAGAGCAAGCTGCTGGGAAATGAGGGAAGAAGAAATGAATGTCCTCTTAGTTTGAGCACAGGGGCATAGACCTCATACTGGTATGACTAGGTCAAAAACTATTCATCGTTGCATTGGGGGGCACAGTTTCAAATGATTTTTTCAGAGGCCTGTCTAATTTACAACCTTACTATTGTTAAATTTTATTATGGTTGGACTCAATATATTATTGGTGGTCACCAGGGATTTAATTTCTAAATCCCAAAATGAATTACTAAAACAGAATGGAATTGATGATAGTTTATTTACAATAGAGGGAAGATATTATGGAAGAGATAAAAGTGTGTGTGTGAGGAGAGAGAGCAAGCTCTGGCTTCCTCTGAGCCAGGTAGAAATTCTCGGGTCCCAGCCAAGGGAAAGGAGTCTCAAGATGATGGGCCTTTCTCGGAGGTTCACACCTCGTGAAAGGGCAAGGAAATTAAATCAGCCTTTCACTCACTATGGTGAACTTCCAAAAGGAAAGCAGTCTGAGGTCTCCTGCACAAGCTCCTCCAGGGGTCCATTTCCACAGTCAAGTATCTTCACTCCAAGTCTGAGTGTCTGTCTTTCAGTCTCTCCTCAAGTGTCTGTCTTCCAGTCTAGCTTCAAGTGACTGAATTCTCTATATTGATTGATCCATCCTTGTGTGCCTCTGTCTCCTCTATTTAAAGACCTTTTTCTCTTGTGTCACCTCCCCTAAATTTTACGTCTACCCATCACAGCAGATGCTCCTCTCCAGGACTGCCCACTCAATGTAAGAAATGGGTGTTCACACCTTTTGTAGTAGTTAACACCTTTTTTGGTTAGTTAACATGGGTAGGTCTACTTTAAATACTGGGTTTATACTTTGGGGATTAAAATCTAAAAATAGACAGGGGATTACAATTTTATTTTCCCAATCAAGGAAGAGCTAAGTACCTTCATTGTTACAATCAGGAGATAGCCAAATCCAATCTTTACACCGTGAATGATTAATGCTCCTGTTTCTCCACATCTCCAGCATTTGCCATTTTTCTTTTTTTTTTAATCAACTTTGCCTATCTTTAGGATTTAAGGTGGAATTGATTGAATTCATATTTATCTAAGTATTACTGCTTTGGAGCAGTTTTTCATATGGCTTTTGTATAGCTTTGAGTTTTTCCTTTTGAAAATTCCCCTTTAATACATTCATCATTTATCATTTGGGGAATGGCTCATATATTTGAATCAGTTCCTTTTATATCTTGGAAATGAGATTATCATCAGGAAAACTGGGAAACTTCTTTCTTGTAAATTAGAAGGGAAGTAACTAATTGGGGAAAAACATTTTCACATTTTACATGTGACA
The DNA here is from genome assembly GCF_027887165.1 of Monodelphis domestica. Taxonomy (NCBI): domain Eukaryota; kingdom Metazoa; phylum Chordata; class Mammalia; order Didelphimorphia; family Didelphidae; genus Monodelphis; species Monodelphis domestica. The sequence continues at coordinate 22,785,463 of NC_077229.1, forward strand.
GATGGTGAAATCCTGGTCTACGCGGGGGCTACACAGATCGCAATAATCCTTGATTTCTAAGGAATTAATTATGTTGGAGTGGGGTCCTCTGCTGGACACTTTGTCAGAAGAGTATCAAGCAGTGCACAGTAATGTGATTTAGTAGAACTGGCTGCAGCTTGTCTGCTTCTGGCCCTCAGCAAGGCCCCAGGGGTCCCGTGTGGATTCCTGGGTTGGGTCTGAGCTCCAGAGGAGGGCTTGTGGTGATCTGCATGCAACCATCTTCCCACCTGAATCATTTCTCTTTCCACTGCCACAGTTTTAAATATACCAACGGTTTGTTCTCATTTGAGCTGCATTCGCTAACTTTTCAATTTTCTGTAATGGAAAGTGTCCATTTTCTCTTCTGTGATCCTCTTTATCTTTTGTCTGGTTACAAACATTCCTCCCATCCGTAGATCTAACAGTTAATTCCTTCCTTGCTCCTCTAAGTTGCTTAGGATGTCCCCCTTCTGTATTAGCCGTCGCTCTTTGGATCTGAATCTTGGTATATTCTCTGTGAGACTGGCCCATGCCTGGTTTCTGCCAGATACTTTAGATTTTGACCAGCGGTAGCTGTGGTCTTTGGGTCTAGTTGAGCAGCAGGCGCCAGGACCTGCTTGCCTCACTGTACTGTTTCCTTTATCTCATCCACTCTGTTTCTGAACCCAGAACGCGTTGCTATCTGTAAATGCAGCTTTGGTACATAGTTTGAGACCTGGCGCTGTCCTCCCCACTGTATGTGAATCACTTCTTAAGATTCTTGACCTCTTGTTTCCACCTCACAATTTAAATGGCGCAGACAAGGATCGCATGCTGGCAGAAGGGGTCTTGGGAAGGAAAGCCATCTAGGCAGGGATGGTGGGAAGCCTGATGGGCTGCCCTTCCCCCTCATTATTTGTGGATGCTTGATGGATGCTCCATCTGGGTGATGGTGGGGAGGGTGTCGAGAACCTGGAACAGATCTCTGTAGGGACAGAAGCATTTATGCTATATGACTAGGCAGCGTTTCTAGATGCTGGAAATTCTATGCTCAGGCATAAATACATTATGGCCCAGGGCAGCTAGGTAGCACAGTAGATAGAATGTCAGGGCAGGAGTCCAGAGGTCCTGGGTTCAAATCTAACTTCAGACACTTCCTAGCTGTGTGACCTGAGCAAGTTGCTTCACCCCAATTGTCTAGCCCTATTCTTCTATCTTAGAGTTGTTACTAGGACAGAAATTAAGAGTTATAACATATGTGTGGGTGTACATATACATACATCATATATGTATAACATGCTTGTGTATTAGGGCTCTAGACATTTAGCTTAAGAGGTTTTTAACAGAAACAAGCCTGAGAGTTGACTGGTTTCAGAAGAGCACAAACAGTATCTTCATGACAACAACATTGTTTTCTTAATTAAATACAAGTTTACATAATTTGAAGTTTTACTCTGAACGAGGAATTTAGTCTTTCTAGAGATAGTATTTTGGCTTGTGGAAAGTTTGAGTTTATCCGGAAAAAATCATGAGAGGGAAACTCTTTTCAGTTTAATTGGCCCCACATACAGGAACACATTTGAGGTGTCAGTATGCTACATTTCTCTTCAAATGGGCCTTGCCTTCTGCTCTATGGAGAATGTCTGTGATTCCTGCGCCCCCTTGTGTGTGACATGGCTGAACATTTCATCAGTGCTTTCCTTGGACCTTCCAGATGAATGGTAGCAATAGCTGGTGTTTCTAGAGCGATTGGAGGTTTGCAAACCCTCTACAGGTACTCCGTAACTTTCTCCTCACAACGGCTCTGAGAAGTAGATGCTGTTGTTGTTATTGCAGTAAGTGAAGGAGTTAATGCCATTCAGGAACGTTTCCCTTTATGGACTAGCAGAACTAGAAAGGATCTGGAGTCCATCCATTGCGATTGCTTTTACCTATTTTCACACATATTTAGAATATACAATAGAAACTGTTTGCATTCAGGAATGCTTCTCAGACACACAGTGTTATGAGGAAGAGGTAAGTGTAGTAGGAAAATGAAGGTTGGCAGAGGGCAGATGCATGAGAGCTGCAGAGAAGGATTCTGGAATGCTGGGAGAAAGGGTTAAGCTGGGACGGAGGGGAGTTGGCTCTCTCTCTGTGGATGTCACCTGGGGAGAGTGGCTGCCTGTCCTGAGGTTTCTGCTTCCTATCCTGCTTGCTGTTCTTCTTGTTATCCTGTTGCTGTGTGTGCTCGGGAGAACCCTGTGATCCTGATGTTAGCCTGAACCAGCAAGCCGAGATCTGGGTCCATTTAGACCTGGGATCTACCCTGGGGTCCCTGCAAAATCTGTCACAGGCCAGCACCTCTAGTCATAACCAAGAAGGGGTTTAGTGCAGGCTATTTAGAACAGGGACTGGGTTATAGATGAGAGAGGAGAGGGCCACAAGTGTGCACTGTTAAATCTCTGAAGACCCTCCGTGAGGAGGTTTAGATCTGCTTTTGCAGCTAGTGAACTAGTGACAGGGATAACCTCTCTCTCTGGAAATAAACTACATCTTCCATTTACTATATCCAGCTCTGCGATTGAGTACATATGTGTGCTGGTCCCAGATCAGGCTCTGATCGATCAGTTAGGCCCTTCAACCTTTAGTGTGGAAACCCTGATACTGATGTGATTCAATTCCGTAAAGATTTATTACGCATGGACGGTGCTGTTTGCCAGGCATTGGACTAAGCATGAGAATTACAAGAGGGTCCCTGCCTTCAAGGAACTTACAGTGTAAGGCAGGAAGACAACATGCCACAGGAAGCTAGATAGCAGGGGGTGAAACCAAGCAGAGTGTTGGAATGTCTCTGCCTTCTATGAAAGAAAGCTTTGGGAAGAGGGGAGTTGAATGCTCCTTCTTCCAGCTGTCCAATCAGTGGGGAGAGGAGGCTAAGGGAATGGGGAAGACATAGGATGATTTTTCAGATGATCTTCCTTGCAATTCAGACCAAGCCAAGAAGATACAGATAGAAAGTTTTACATAAAAAAAGAAAACCAACCCCCCCCCCCCCCCCCCCCACAGTTCCTCAATACCTGTCTTTGTAGTCTGGCAAAACAAATTCTTACATGAACTTTGTCTGAGAATGTATGTCTCTTTTTGAATCTAATGTCCATCAACTCTCTTTTAAGAGGTGAGTGGCGTGTGCGTCTTCTTCCTTTTTTCTGGTTTATCATTTCAGCGATCAGAATTTAAGTCTTTCAAGGTTGTTTTTCTCCATCATGTTGTAATCATTGTATAGATTGCTCTTAGTTCTCACTTCCCTTTAGATTAATTGATAAAGGTCTTTCCAGTTTCCTCCAAAATGATCCATTTCATTATTTCTTATGGCACAATAAACATTCTGTATATTACATATTCATAGACTATGATTTGTTTAGCCATTCCTCAGAAGAACAGTTGCTCCTTAGTTTTTGCTATCTGACTGCCATAGAAACAATTGCTAGAAATATATTTGTATATAGAAAGCCATTCTCTCTGACTTTGATGTCCTTGGGGTTCAGGCCTAATACTGGTCTAGCTGAATCAAAGCGGAAGCACCATTTGGGAACTTTTGGGGCAGAGCTCCACATTGCTTTCTAGAATGCCAATTCACAGCTTCATCAGCATGCACTGGTGTCTCTGTTTCCCCAGAATTCTTCCAGCATTTGTTACTTTTTCTTTTTGCCATCTTTTGCAACTGGACTGATAAGTGTAAAGTAGAACTTCGACGTTGCTTTAATTTGCATTTCTCTACTTAATAGTAACTTAGGGCATTTTTTTATATGACTTGATAACTGGAGTTTTTTCCTTTGAACACAACCTATCCATATCTGTTGACTATCTTTTGCCTCTTGATCTTAGGAATTTTTATCAGTTTCCTTCTATATTTTGGAAAGGAGACTTTGATCAGAAACTTCATGTGAAGGTTTCCCCCCAGATCTCTGTTTCTAGTATTTGAGACATGAGACCTGTTTCTGCAAAATTTTAAATTGAATGTAATAAAAATCATCCATTTTATCTTGGCTGATCCTCTCATTTGAGACATGAGTGACATTGGAACAGGACCATCCAGCATGTTATTTCTGCATCAAAGAAGGCTCTGTGTTCTCTTAGCAAGGCAGAATAGCAGGAGCTCAAAAGAAACATGAGTGAATGTGAAATTTAGAGACACCTTCTCCATCCCAAGAGTTCATACATGCTATTTGTGCCTGACCTGTGATAGAGCCTTCGGAGTTCACATTGGTCTGATCAGCCCCTGACTTAGCGATGGCATCTGGTCCTTCAGGTATGAAGGACAACAGCCAACCACCAATGAACTCATCCCCCATTCATCAGGGAAGGAAGGAATGAGGACAAGCATTTATGTGACACCCTACTTTGGCCAGATATTGTGCTAAGCATTTATGAATATTTTCTTATTTAAACCTCATAATAACCCTGGGCTATAAGTCCTATGATGATCCCCATTTTATGGTTGAGGAAACAAAGGCAGAGAGAAGTTAAGTGACTTGCCTCACTACACAACTAGTAAATACCTAAGACTGAATTTGAATTTAAGTCTTCCCAATTCCAGGTCCAACATTTTCTCCCCTGCTGGCCTATATAGATGCGACATGAATTTCTTCCTTGTCCCTCTGATTGTTTATAATATGGCTCGTCGAATCGGAGTCATTTTTCCTTTGGAGCTTATCTTGTCGTATGGCGCATTTGGGCTAGCGCTGGTTTTGACAAGACTGCTGTTCAGTTTTCCCAGCAAATTTCTGGTCATATAGTGTGTTCTTCCCTTAGCAGTGGCCTCTTAACTCCTATCCCCACTGTACTTCATCTCTCTACTGCTTCTGCTAGAAGTCCCTGCCTTCTCTTCCTCCAGATTCTCTCTCCCCTTCAGCTCTATGTCACTGCTTCTTCTCTTATCTCTCCGACTCTTGGCGCTCAGCCTCCCTTCCTGCCTGTTAAATGTGAGGGTATCCCCAAGGGTCTGACCTGGGTCCTCTTCTCTTTCTTTGTACACTCCTTTGGTGATCTCCTCAGCTCCCGTGGGCTCAATTACCATCGCTGTGCAGTAGACTTGCAGATTTAGATATTCAGCCCTAATCACTCTCCTTCATCATGAACTGCCTGCCGGGCATCTCTACCTGGATGGATCTATCCCAAAGGCATCCCAAACTCAACTGTCCAAAACTGAACAGTTATAGTTTTCTCCAAATTCATCCCCCTCTCAACTTTTCAGTCTTTATAGAGAATACCGCCATCTTTGTAGCGATCCAGGTTTTCAGCCCTGAAATTAGCATTGATTTTCACCTTTCCTTCATTCCCCATAGTTATTCCTTTAGCAGGGCAAGGCAACAAATATTTATTAAGCACTTACGATGTGCCAGGAACCATGCTAAGTGTTCAGGATATAAATATAAATAAAAAGAAAGATATCCCAGCCCTCAAGGAGCTTATGTTATAAGGGGGATGACAGCACATAAAGGAACTGAAAAAGCATGGCTTTGACATCTCTAGAGTTAGAAGCAGAGCCAGGAGGGGAAAGTCTTTCTGCTTCTTTTTTCAAAAAATCTCTAGCATCCTACCTCTTCTCTCCCTAGTTCAGGCCCTTGTTACTTGGACTATTAAAATAACTTTCTAATTCACTGTTTTCTAGTCTCCCCCACCCCTATTCATCCTCTCTGTGGTTGCTAAATTGATATTTCTAAATGTAGATCTGTTCAGAATTCCCTATTCATAAATCTTCAGTAGCTCTCTGTTGCCTCCCATATAAAATACAAAATCCTCAGCTTGCCTGGACAGTGTCCTTTCCAGTTTTTCTTCATGTTATTCCTTTTTATGGATTTTGTGTTCTAGTCAAATGACCTTACTATCTAGTCTCTGTAAGTTACATGCTATCCCCACCTCCCCTTACTTTTTAGAGGGATTCTTCATGCAGGGAAGGCCCTGCCACCTTACTTTTGCTTTTAGAACAATTCCTAGCTTCAAAGCTCTACTTAGGTTCATTTCATAGTCTTTCATCAAACCTCCCTCCTCCCACCTCACCCCCACCCACATTTATAATGCTCTCTACCTCTTGATCCAGACAACATTTCTTAAGCACCTACTATATGCCAGGCAGTGTGCTAAACACTAGGGATAGAACTCAGAGTGCAGGAGTGAGGATGTACCCAGCACGGGGACATGATGGTGAAGCCCAAGGAAATTCAAAAGCAGCGAAACTAGGGGGAAATGGGAAAAAGTTCTCCTGGACCACCTTCTTAAAGAGAGTTTTTGGAACTCCTGGCTCTGCTCTGTAGACAAAAAAGTTCTGTTTACTTTGTATATATGTCATATTTACTTACATGGATACATTGTATCCTAGCTAAAGGATGGAAGCTCCTTGAAGGCAGGGGCAATTTGGTTTTTGTCATTATGACCTAAGCCTAGTTCTTTGCACATAGAAACTTGGTAACGGTTTGTTGAATTGGATTCAGTTGAATTGTTTAGGTCAATGTTTGATGAAACTAGAGTTCTTGAGTTAGACCTGAGTTGGTTGTGACTTTGGCAATCCGAGGCTTATTAGAACACAATACTGGTCCAAATTGACTTGTTATCTCTGTTGTTGTTCAGTCATGTCTGGCTCTTTGGGAGTCATTATTATGATATTTTCTTCTTTTTTTTAATGTTTCTTCTTTTCACATGTAGATACAATTTTTAATAATTGTTTTCTGAAAATTTACAACCCATGTTTTCTCTCTTCCCCCTAGATAGCAGACAGTATGATAGATTATGCATACAACATCATACAATAATACATTTGTCATATTGTGAAAGACGACACATATCTTTTATACAAGGAACAAACTCGTGAAAGAAATAAAGTGCTTCAGGCTTCATTCAGATTCACTCAGTTCCTTCTGTGGCAGTGGAAACCTTTACTGTCATGAGTTCCTTGGAATTGTCTTGGATTCTTGTATTGCTGATAATAGTTCAATCATTCACAACTGATGTTAAGGGTAAAAATTAGGGATGTTGACTGAATATATTATTTTAGTGGTCGCCAGGGATTTAAATTCAATCCCAATAAAATACTCAAGTGAGTTTCGGATTTTTATGGTGGTTTAATTACAATAGTAGGAAGAAATTAAGAAGAAGAGAGAGAGGAAAGGGAATAAGATTTCTCCGGCCTAGCCTAAGCCAAGGGAAGTTCAGAGGCCTCAGCCACAAGGCCTTCTCAGAAGATTAAATCTAGCTTGGCTTCCAGCCAAGAGGACCTCTCTGAGATGAGGGGTCTCCTAGGAGGATAGTGCTTTAGGAGGTAAAGGAAAGGAAGAATCAGCAGCCACTCACCAAGGTCCTTCAGCGAAGATGCCTCACCTAAAACACGTTACAAAGCTTCTCCCAGTAACCTCAATGCTAAGCTGCAAACGCCAAACCGCTTCCAAAAGCTCCCAACCTCACTGAGCTGCAAGAGCCAAATGTTACTGAGCGAGCCCAACATAAGAGAGAGAGAGAGAGAGAGAGAGAGAGAGAGAGAGAGAGAGAGAGAGAGAGAGGGAGAGAGAGGAGGTGAGAGAGGAGGTGAGAGAGGAAGTGAGAGAGGAAGTGACGTGAAATAAATAGTCAGTTCTTTATATCACTTCCTGTGTCTCACATATACCAATGGTAGCTTAAGCTTGGCTTAGGACAGCCCAGAAGGTCTGTCAGTTGTTTCTGATTTGTCACTTGCTAGCACATGTTAGTCATAGGCCATCCTCCTCACAGTTAATCCTTAAGTAGAAGTGTATACATTCCTGGTTGCTAGAATTCTGAAGACTAAACAGGGTGCAGTAAATCTAAAATTCATACTGATGATCATCAAATTGCTCTCTAGAATGGTTATATTAGTTCACAGCTCCACCAATAGAGTAGTAGTGTCCTGATTTTCTCAAATCCCCTCCAATATAAATTATTGTCCATTTTTGTCATATTCAACAGTCTGATAGGTGGGAGGTGGTGCCTCAGAGTTTTTTTTTTTTAATAAACATTATTTTATTTGGTCATTTCCAAACATTATTCATTGGAAACAAAAATCATTTTTTCCCTCCCCCCCCCCACCTCTCCCATAGCTGACGCATGATTCCACTGGGTATCACATCCCCTCCACCCCTGTAGTCAAGCAGTTGCTTTTCCTCGGTGTTTTTACTCCCACAGTTTGTCCTCTGCTTGTGGATAGTGTTTTTTAGATCCCTGCAGATTGTTCAGGGACATTGCATTGCCACTAATGGAGAAGTCCATTATGTTCGATTGTACCACAGTGTATCAGTCTCTGTGTATAATGATTTCCTGGTTCTGCTCCTCTCGCTTTGCATCACTTCCTGGAGGTTGTTCCAGTTCCCATGGAATTCCTCCACTTTATTATTCCTTTGAGCACAATAGTATTCCATCACCAACATATACCACAATTTATTCAGCCATTCCCCAATTGAAGGGCATCCCCTCATTTTCCAATTTTTGGCCACCACAAAGAGCGCAGCTATGAATATTCTTGTACAGGTCTTTTTCCTTATTATCTCTTTGGGGTACAAACCCAGCAGTGCTATGGCTGGGTCAAAGGGCAGACAGTCTTTTAGCGCCCTTTGGGCATACTTCCAAATTGCCCTCCAGAATGGCTGGATCAATTCACAACTCCACCAGCAATGAATTAGTGTCCCCACTTTGCCACATCCCCTCCAGCATTCATTACTTTTCATAGCTGTCATGTTAGCCAATCTGCTAGGTGTGAGGTGATTCCTCAGAGTTGTTTTAATTTGCATTTCTTGCATTTTTTCATATGCCTAAAGAAAGTTATTCCCCAAATGATAAATGATCAAAGGATATGAATAGGGGAATGACTTTCTGTCTTTCTTTTTAAACATTTAAACTCTTATCTTCTGTCTTAGAATCTATACTAAGCATTGGTTCCAACGCAGAAGAGAGCTAAAGGCTATACAACTGGAGTTAAGTAACTTGCCCAAGAACACATAGTTAGGAAATGTCTGAGGTCAGATTTGAACCCAGGTCCTCCTGTCTCCAGACCTGACTTTCTATCCATTGAGCTACCCAGCTGTCCCAATGACTTATATTCTTATAAATTTGAGTCAGTTCTCCATATACTTGAGAAATGAGGCCTTTACCAGAGACACTTACTATAAAAATTTTTTCCCCATTTTTTTTGTTGCCCTTATACTCTTGGCTACATTGGTTTTGTTTGTGCAAACTCTCTTTAATATAATGTAATGCAATTAAAGTTATCTATTTTACATCTTGTAATGCTTTCTATGACTTGTTTGATTATAAATTCTTCCCTTATCCATAAGTCTGAAGGCAAACTATTTTGTACTTCCCTAATTTGTTTGTGGGAGCACCCTTTATTTTTAAATCTTTTATTCATTTTTCCTTTATCTTGATGTGTGACATGAGATGTTGGTCTGTGTCTAGTTTTTGCCATACTGTTTTCTAGTTTTCTCAGTAGTTTCTGCTGAATAGTGAATTCTTCTTCCAAAAGCTTAGATCTTTGTGTTTGTCCAACACTACGTTTCTTTGGTAATTTACTACGGTGTGTTGAGTGTCTAGTCTATTCCACTGATCCACTTTGACATTTTTTATCCAGTACCAGATTGTTTTGATGGTTGCCACTTTATAATGCAGTTTGAGATCTGGTACAGCTAGGCTCCCCTCATATTTTTCTTTCATTAATTTCTTTAATATTCTTTGGCCTTTTGTTCTTCCAGATGAATTTTATTGTTATTTTTCTAGCTTTGTGAAATAATTGTTGGGTAAGTTGATTGTTATGGCACTGAATAGGTAATTTAGGTAGAATTGTCATTTTTATTATATTGGTTCAACCTACCCATGAACAATTAATATTTTTTCCATTCCTTTAGATAAGACTTTATTTGTGTGAAAAGTGTTTTGTGTTCATATAATTCCTGTGTTTGTCTTGGCAGAGAGACTCTGAGGTATTTTATATTGTATAAAGGTTTCTTGGCAAAGATACTGAAGTGATCTGCCATTTCCTCCTCCAGTGAATTAAGACAAATAGAGCTAAAGATTCCAGGGTAAGTGTCCGAGTCCAGATTTGAATTCAGGTCTTCCTGACTCTGGGCCTAACACTATCTACTCGGGCATGCAGGCGCTTCATCTTGTTGGTCTCTCTAGGATCTTTAAAAACAGAACCCTCTTAGGCCTATTGGTTGGGTCAGATATTTCCCTGAGGTCTCTGCTGGAGCAGCAGACCCGTCTTGGACTAACTTAGTGGACTCAGGCCAAGCCCAAACCATCCATTGCTCATTGGACAAAAGTAATGAATTTTGTCATAAGGGAAGTAAGTAATTAAAGTAAGTAAGTAGTTCTGAAGGCTAAGGGAGGACTCCTAGAAGAGATAGGAGAAAAGTCTGGACACAGGAGTTTACTTTGAAAGATTCTGAAGTTAAAAGAGCCGAAAAGGCGGAGGCTGAAGACGACGCTAGTGGGAATGAGACGGTGCTGTGCCTCGCTGATGGCCAGGTCACTCAGTCGTGCCCTTTTGTTAGCTCCAGCTCACATCCTGAATGCGCGCTCCACTTCCTGATGGCAGGCGGGGCTGCTGCTGCTGCGTGTGCCACTGGCGAGTACTCGTACTTAGGTCTTTCCCAGGTGGACTTGTCCAGAGCTCGGACCCCGGCTCTCGCCCTGGTGGGCAAACGTCTCTGCCGTGCGCTCCAGGCTGCCCCACTCACATAATGCGGGCCCCTTTGAAGGAGGTGACTTACCTGTGGGAAGCTGCGCGATGCAGCTCTCCTGCCCCGTAGTGTGGCGCTACTAAAAGTGCTCGTGTTCTTCTGGGTGTCTTTCTTAGGCACATCAGACCGTGCTCCTCCAGCCCTGTTACGAGAGGCCAGGAGGTTCAGTCCCAGCTGGATGCCTCTTCAGCCCCGTGGCCCCTCCATGGAAGCCCATTTAATTAAGTCACATTTATTAAATACTCTTTGCAGAGCACGATATCAGCTGCTTTTCCATTAGAGGCAACGCTTCCATCCTGGTGAGGAGATGACGTCCTTTCACCCGGCTGTCCCGTGGCTGGCCAGCGGGCAGCCTCCGCGCCAGTGTACTCGTTTCCCGGTGGTCCTTCGGGTCCAAGCTGGAAGGGTTGGAATCATTGCGGCTGGCCTCCCATGGCTCATTGCCCCGCCCTGCTTCTACCTGGGTAGCTCGTACCGTACTGAACAGGTCACACACCACGTCCACGTGTAGCATGAGCCTCAGGACAGCCTGGGACAGCGGCAGGACCCGGCACGCCGCGCTCCTTTTACAGAGGGGAAACAGGCACAGCCTGGGGAGGGTTTGCACCGGGGTGCCTGTCAGTCACTGGTAGGGCCAGGACTTGACCCAAGGCTCTCCTGCCTGAGCGTCCTCTGCTCCTGGTGTTCTCCCACGTTGGTGCCAAGATCCGGTTTCTACTCCTTCGACTTCAGCTCAGGAAGGAAATAAAAACGCAGTGAGATGCCGGTTTGTGTCTGGTTCATTGTGGAGAGTGCAAAGCCGGCTCACGGTGTGCTCGAGCTCTTTGCTTTATGATGGCTTTCAGAGCAAGGCGGAGCTAAAACGAGGGCGATTCCGTGAGGGCTCCGAGAAGGGCGAAGGGGACTCGGGGAAGCAAGAGCTGTGACTTGTCTTCTGGCCACGGGCGCTGCCAAGCTGGAATCCACTTCCCTAGAGACCTTGCCGCGTCCCTGGTTTTGGGGGGTGTTTGTGTCTTATTAGTAAGTACTAGTTCTAAAAACTAGTTAACTCTGGTTGGTAATCTCTGAGAAACACTCCAGAGGGAACTCATGAGCCGTAGCGGGCGGTCCAGACCCCTCGGAATACCCCAAGGATTCTACGGGGAGAATGTTCAGCCACCCTTGGAGTAGGAGGAGCTGTCCTAAGAGCATTTCCCCGCAGTGGCCATCTTGTCTCCTCCACACCTGGCAAGTGACCATGCAGGCTCTGCTGGCCGACTCTACTGAGTGGGATCCGTGGCCTCCTGAGGCCGACCAGCCTCTTCTGCAGAGATCTGCTACTGTATTTCCCTTAGACCACGGTTACGGTTTCCCTTCTGCAGTTTATACTAGTGTTTCCTCAGTTTCCAGAACAGGACTTGGATAACCAACTCACTTTCCCTGAAACTCTCACTGAAGCCTCTCCAACTTAGCAGAACCTTCTAGAGCTCGTGCTTCACTAGGCAGGGATCCAGGGTCAACTCTGCCTATGAGCCAGGCGCTGGCAGAGCCTGGTGCTAGGGTACCGCCCCCTTCTATGGCCTCTCCAATCGTCCCAGCCTCTCCCTCATCTAATTTGTCCTCTATAGTGCTGCCGACATGCTTTCCCCAAGACCCTGCTCTCATCCTTATACCTTTCTGCCCCATTTCTACTTCCTCTGTGATAAATCACAAATGGCCCGGCTTGGAACTGCAAGCCTTCTTCAGCGTGGTTCCGGCTTTTTCATTCTAGACTGGGCCACTAGCTGGCGTTTCAAGGCTGTCCCCCCCATGTCTGGATTCAGCCCCCCTCTGCTTCTCAGAATCGTGGCCTTCCTGTGAGCCCGCCCCACTGGCTAGTTTTCCCTCTCCATCCCCTTATGTTTGTGTAAGATGGGTGGGTCAAATCCCGTCCAGGCTTTACCTGCCTCGAACCTTGAATATCCTTTCTGAAGCTCTTAAAGATGGTGAAAATCTGTAGCCCCATCTCCATGGAGAATGCCAGGGATTGGGGCAGCCAGGCCTGGAGGCAGGAGGACTTGGGTTCAACTGTGAACTCAGATATTTCTAGCGGTGGGACCCAGGGCAAGTCACCAAATTCTGAAGGCCTCGCTCTTCCTGATCTTCTGCTTCAGGATCCATTCTTAGTATTGATTACAAGGCAAAAGATAAGGGCTACAAAAAGAAAAGGTCAAGGATCCCCACTGTTCGGTTAAATGAGTCAGAGAACTTGTCCCCAGTGGTACTGTTTGTCTTCTTGCCTTTTCTCTGCTGACTCATTTATATGGCTGAAAAGGAGACTTTCACCTCTGGGGCACTGGAGATGAGGAATGGCAAACACACTCTGAGATATAGCCCATCTCCTCACTTGTTTTGCTTGACTGTCCTTATTTATCCTAAGGAAAGACTTCCGCCATAGCCTCCCTGGGAGCAGGCATCATTCTTCCCCCGTTGTATCCGTGTACATATTTTGGAAGCCTAACCTGTGGTTGCATCTGAGTAGGGAACCTCAGCTGAGGACACTCTTTCTACCAGCATAGACTGGCGCACACTCTGTACCGCAGGCATCTGAGCTGCTGGGGACTTTAAGGTGGAATGGTTGAAATCCTCGAGAGCAATATTTCTTAATTTTGAGCCCATTTATTAATCGACTGTTTGGTTAAGCCATCTTAATCGGGTCAGTTGTCACTCTCCACCATCCAAATAGAAAAGCACCTCGCTCGTCTGGGTCACCACGACTGAGTCACCACTCAGTCCCTCCCCTGGGCATCCCAAGACATCTCCGATTGGTAACTGACTCCCGAGGACGTCGAGACCTCATTGCTTCATCACGAGAGAGGTGAATCCGTGCTGGGCCTTGGAAAATTTCAGCACATTCTGCCATATGGCCCAACCAACTCTACTTTAAATGAGTTCAACACTAGCCGCTCAGCCCACTCTTAATTAGAATTCACCATGGCTGGTCAGCCCTGCCCTTATTTCTTTTATCTTTAACAGAGACAAAAAGATCCCAACCATTTTTGTGAGGAACAGACAGGATGTAGCCTCAGTTTAGAATGAGACTGTTTCATCCTTTCCTTGAATGAGGATAAGGGAAAAATGATTTCACAAAAATATCACAATTCAGTATTAATTTTCTGCAAAGCAGGTTGTTTGGCAACACATTTAGGTCTTCCTGGCTTCAAGGCCAGCCCTCTAGTCAGAGTCCTCACTATCTCTTATTCTTGCCTAGTATATAGTCCAGTGATGGTGAACCTATGGCACAGGTGCCAAAGATGGCATACAGAGCACTCTCTGTGCTCCCCCCCCCCACTTCCCTACTGAGTTCATTACTAGAAAGGCAGAGGAACTTGGGCAGAGCTGCCCCCCCCTCCACTGTGCCTGTTGGGAGTACTTCTTCCCTCTCTCCCCCGTATGGGGTAAGGGGGGAGGTGGCGTACTCAACATGTGGTGGTGGGGGGGAAGGGGCATGACACTTGGTCTTGGGGGGTGGGGGCAGGGCCCAGCACTCTGTCTTTAAAAGGTTTGCCATCACTGTTATAGTAATTTCAGGAATGGTTGCTTTGATTTGTTGAATCACCAACTATTTATTCTTCCATCAAGAGGTCTTTTGTGTGTGTGTGTGTATGTACTCAAATATATATACATACATCAAAGAACATAGATCCGTAATACAAATGTAGGAAGGAATATGTACACAAAAGAATACATACATATATGTTGTTAGGTCATTTAGGTGTGCCTGATTCTCATGACCTGATGGACTTTGACCATGAGTTTTTTTAAACCCTTACCTTTTGCCTTAGAATTGATACTAAGTATCCGTTCCAAAGCAGAACTATAAGGTTAGGCAATGGGGGGTTAAGTTTCCTGCTCCCAGTCCCAAAGCTAAGAAGTGTTTGAGGTCATATTTGAACCCAGGACCTCCTGTCTACAGGATTGGCTGTCTATCCACAGAGCGATCTAGCTGCCCCTGGCCATGAATTTGTTTTTTGTTGTTTTTTTTTTGCAAAGATACTAGAGTGATTTGCTATTTCACCTGGTTTGTCCTCATTTTCCAGATGAAGAAATTGAGGCAAACAGGTTTTAGTGACTTGCCTAGGTTCACACGGCTAGTAAATGTCTGAGACTGGATTTGAACTCAGGAGAGTAAATATTCCTGACTCTAGGCATTGCACTCTATACATTGTGCCATCTAATCGCCCCTCCATATATACACACACCTGTAGAAATGCTATATAGATATATGAAAGAATATATGCCTCTATACATACACATACAAGAATATATCATACACGCATACATATAAGAACACACATGAAAAACCACATAGACACATGAAAACTGTAACATACACGTGTAGAAAATAGCCACCTATAAGAACATATGTGTGATGTATGCTGATATACATAGGCACATGAAAGAACTGGCACA
The DNA here is from genome assembly GCF_027887165.1 of Monodelphis domestica. Taxonomy (NCBI): domain Eukaryota; kingdom Metazoa; phylum Chordata; class Mammalia; order Didelphimorphia; family Didelphidae; genus Monodelphis; species Monodelphis domestica. The sequence goes on from NC_077229.1 coordinate 22,800,615, forward strand.
CTCCTGTATATGAAAGAACACACACATACACGTACATGCACACGCCCACACCCGTCTTTTCCTTTCCGCCCGATCTAGCCGATTCCGCCTCCTTAGGGTCACAAAGCTCCCTGATTCAGCACAGAAAGGCTCGAGGGGCTGGTCAGTGAGACCCCGCTCTCTTGCAGAGGAGGAGAAGGTGACAGCATGGACGCTGGAACACCTGCCTCGGTGCCTGCTCCAGAGGCGGGTTAGCCCTGGGATCCCGAGCAAGCCCCGGCCTTCCTTGGCCTCGTCTGTAGAAGGAGATCCAAACTGGCCCCGAGAGCCCGAAGTCGCCACGGCAGTGCTTGGAGGGGGAGGGGGCTTCGGGGGTGTTTGAGGCCACACTGCTTGACTCCCAGCTGCACGAGGCTCCTCTTTCTCCAGCGGTCTGGGCTAAAACCACTGGCACAGTCACCTTGGTGGAACAGGGCCTGCACGCACCTCCTCCACTGTTTTTACTGGGAACTTTCTGGCTTCTGGGTCATCTGCCTCCTCTTGTCTAGCGTACCCCGGGCAGCTCCGGACAGGCTGACCGGCCTGCTCCTCTGCTTTCCATCCTCCTGGCCTCTCCCTTTAAATGCTCTCCCTCTTCTCCCTTTCTCATCCAGGGCGCCCCACATCCAGGTCCCACCGTCTGTAGGCGCCTTCCCATTTATCATTCATTCCAGCCGTGCTCATTTTGCTCTCTGATGGTCCTCGCCCGCTCAAAGGCATCCCTCCCTGCCGTCGTTTGCAGTTTCGTTCCCTTTTCTGAAGCAGCCGGTAGATCTGGTCTTTTCAGCAAGATGGTGAGCCGTTCCAAGCCTGGAAGGGAGAGCCTGCTGCTGCTTTGTGCCCCTCCCTACCCTGCTCAAAGGGAGCGCCCCGCATTGCCGGTTCTCACTACCTACTGGTGGACAGATCGGAGTATTTCTGACTCTGCAGAGTCTGCGGCTCTTCTTAATCTCTCATGGCGAACTCGCCCTGGCCTTTAGGTCTTGCCACGCTTGTGCTTTCTTGACAGGCAGGCAGGGGTGGGGGAGGCTCTTGCTAATCCGCATTTTAGCTTTATTCCGTTTTCACCATCAGCGTTGGGTGATTCATCAGGTTTAATGAATGCTTTTGGTTTTGATTCAGGAAAGTCATTTTCAGATGTCTGTCTAGCATTCACCGGGAGCAGGTTGTGATATTTCTTAGGCCTTGCAAAATTAATAAGTATTTAGCATAAGAGGCTAGCACAACCATCTATAATGCACAGTGGCTTCTGTATTAACAAAGAGCTTTCTTTGCCCGTTCTGCCAGTAGCAATTGTCAAAATCACATTAGTCTCACTTCTATTTAAAATGTTTAGTATGATAGGATAGTTCATCCTACAGTCGGGAGATTTAATGGTAAAATAACTTTAAACTAAGAAACAATTTATTAAAATAGGACTATATCTTAAAACTTTAATTTAGCTCCTGCTTCTGTCTTCCTAGTTAGAAACTGGTAGGGATCATTTTCTTTTTCTTCCTTCTTGAATATTTTTTTCCCCCTTTTCTCTCTCAATCTGAGTTTGGAGGAACCTTTGGCGCCATTTAATCCCCTTCATTCCTAAACAGAAATCTCCCTGACAGCATGTCCACCCACTGGGCACCTGGGTCTGCTTAAAGACCTCCAGGATGAGCAATCTTGCTCGCCTCCTCGGCCAGGCCTTTTCACTTTTGGATCGCTCCAAGTGTTTGAATATTTCTTTCCTCTTAGCTAGTCTAATTATATTTCTATACTTATTGCTCTCAATTCTGCTTTGTGGGACCAAGTTTCACCTTTCTTCCACATGATGGCTTTTAAAATATTGGAAGATTGCTCCCATTTCTCCTTCAGGTCTTCAGTTTGGGCTAGCTAGTGTAGGTTATATTTAGTAGCATTGTATGGTGTGATATGGTATATGTGAAACACTGTGCTGGAAGCTGAGGAAAAAGGTCATTTTACTACTGTCTGCCTCAGTTTCCTCATCTCGTCATAAAATGAAGATGATAAATAGCACCCAAGTTCTAGGTAATAATTGTAAGCCAGTGCTATGTAGATGTTCCCTGTTATTATTTCTGGGTAAAATATCCCCAGTTTCTTCAACTTCAGCATAGGCCCTTTACCTTTTCTTTTCCTGCCTCTGAATGTTCTCCAGCTTCTCAACGCCATCCCCAAAATGTGGCTACGAGGACTAAAACCCAGCTCTTCAGATGAGGTCTGGTCAGGGCAGAACACAGTAGGGCCAGCCTTGGTACAGCCTGAGTTGGTGTTTGTTTTCCTGGCTCCTTTATCACTCTTGAACAGAATGAACTTTATGTCTATTAAAATTCCTAATTTTTTTTCCACACCAACTTTGTGAAATAGCCATGTTTCCCCTCTAAGAACCTACCTGTGGAATGATTTCTTGTTGATTTGGGGCCACATAATCAAGAAGCTTGAAGCCTAGACATTTTCTCCAGTTCTCACTAACTCAGAAACTTCTCCCAAAGAGGAATTAGGCTGCAGAGGAAAGCAATTAGAGCTGTCTTCACAGGCCAAGGCACAAAGAAGTTTGACAAAGTCCTCTTATAATCAATAAGGGAATATAAGGGAAAAGGACTAAAACCATCTAAGATATCAGGAGAGAAAAACTCAATTAAAAACCTAGAGTACAAGCAGGTAAATTATCAGGGAACATATGAAGTCGAAGAGAAGACGGATACCAAGACATCTAAATGACTGCGAGCATCTCTAAGTAAATAACACAAGACAAAGGAAATTGAACCAGCACCTTATGGCAAAGAGAGCTCTCTGATTTCCGAAGAGATCATGGAACCACAGCCAGATGTTCCCAAATGATTCATGAGAAAAAGCAGAGTCTTGAAAGCTCCCTAAAAAGGGAGCAAAACGGCAGAATTTACGGCCTAGACAGCAGAAATAATCAGCAGAATAGAAAAATTTGAATCCATAGTGGCAAAAAGAAGCAAACAAAGAGTAATTGATTGAGGACAGAAATATACTGAGATGAAGAACAATATGAAGAGGGAGACGGAAAACCACTAATGGTAAAAGAATATCTGATGATATGAGCAAAACAAATGGGTCTCAAAGACAGGAGGCCTAAAGACAATTTAGGACCTCTCAAAAGAATGTGAGGAGTCAAAAGTCTTCAAGGCCAAGATGCAAGAAATAACCCAAGAAAAGTGCTCCAAGTCTTGGGACACAGAAAACAACCAATCCCAAGACTCCATGGATTACCTCCAGGGACACAGGGGCTTAGGGAGACTTTTCTGCATTCCTTTTTTCTCCTCTATGCCTTCCACTATATTTTATTGGTAGTATTATTGGTTTGTGAAGTTGATCATGAGCCCATGTCCGTCCATATCTGTATAAAAATGGGTATTCTGCTTCCGGACGTTCCATGACTGTTTTCTTTGAACTTTGAGTACATTGCTTACTGAAAATTTCCTCATCTGTGCAATGGGATAGTAATATTGATTTCAGGACTGTTGTAAAGATTAATCTGAATGGTAAAATGTTTTTAAATTGGCCAAATGCTACCACAAGTATCCGTAATGATAATAACATCTTTTCCATAATTGACTTTTTTACTATATATTGTTACTGATTGCCTGGACACATTGGAAAAATAATTTGGGGAAGGCCTGGCATCATTTGTCACTGATATTTTAATTGTTTAACCAGTAGAAAATAATGTTTATTTGTTTTTCTTTAGATCTTTTCTTTAAAGAGTTATAACTCGTTTGGTCCTTTAGGAGGCAGTCGTACACCAAGAACCTTTTCTGAGGCATTACAGCAGTACAATCTGCTAATGATTAGCAGTATAGCTTTAACATGTAGAAACTTTCTTTCATACTGATTAATTCTATAATGTTAGAGATGATTTCAACAAATTATCCAGTTCCTTATTTCTCATAGCACTCTGGATTTGTTAAATTTGTTAAAAAAAACAAAAAACAAACCAACCACCTACTTGTCTGATACTATGCATGGGATGAAGGTTTTGAATCTTGTTTTATTTATAGGGGTTCCTACTGTTAGGATAGGGTTTTTATCATTCCTTGATACACTACCTTTATGTTATAATGTTGAGAGAGTGAAAAGTTGCATGTAAATTGAAGTTTATAAATTTAGTCCAACATCAGATGCAATAGGGAACTAATTATTTTTAAAAATCTGAATGGAAGACCTTTTGTAATAGAAATAGTTACTCTTTAATTTATTCTCTTTGAGAACCTGGATTTTCATGGTATCATTGTCTTTGGATTAAAAGTAAGTAGACCTTAGAATGATTTTGTCCAGTTTCCTTATTTTGCAGATGAGGATGCTAAAAGATTTTACAGGACTTGCCTACATTCATGTAGTGATAGACTGAGTATTTTAAGTCCAGCTCTCCTGACTTCTAGTATAGTTCTCCTATTGCACAACACTTAGAAATTTTTTTTAATTTTCAAAAACTAAATTTTTTTAATCTGACCAGAATTTCTCTCAGTACCACTTCTCTTTTTAAAAAATTATTTTTAACATTTATTTTAAAAATTCTGAGTTCTTAATTTCTTCCTCTAATCCTTTCCCTCATCCCAATGGGTGGGCAAGCAATATGATACCCATTATACATGTGAATTCATGCAAAACATATTTTCGTATTAGCATGTTGCAACCCCCTTCCCCCCAACAACAACAAGAACAATGGAGTGAAAAAAGTGTGCTTCAGGCTTCACTCAGAGTTCATCATTTCTCTCTGGAGATGGATAATATTTTTTCATCATGAGTCCTTTGGAATTATCATGGATCCTTGTATTAGTCAGAGTAACCAAGTCTTTCACAGCTGATCATTCTTAAAATTTTGCTATTATTGTGTACAATGTTGTCCTGGTTCTGCTCACTTCATTTTGTATCAGTTCAAATAAGTCTTCCCAGTTTTCCTGAAACTATTCGCCTCATCATTTCTTATAAGATATAGTGTTCCATCATAATCATATATGACAACTTGTTCAGCCTTTTCCCAATTGCTGGATGCGATGAAGTTTTGAAGGAATTCCTGGAGGATAGATCACTGAGATAGGTTCCTGAGAGAAATTGGCACCCATTCCTGAGCAGAGAAAATGGTCAGAGTATAGCCATTCTATCCTTCTTAATAGTAGCTGCTCCAAAATATTTTTCCTTTCCTCAGACCTTTCACAGCATCTCTTCCCACCCCAATCCCTCCACTTTCACCCGAGGGTGTCTCCTATTTTAATGATAAAATAGAGGTAATTTGCTCTAAGCTTCCTGTTCCTTTTTTATTTTAAATTTTTATTTGATTAAAATATTTTTTCATGTTTACATGATTTCATTTTCTTTCCCTCCCCCCTCCCAGAGCCAACAAGCAATTCCACTGGGTTGTACAAATGTTATCATTTGATACCTATTTCCATATTATTAATTTTTACCATAGTAAGCTCCCTGTTTCTAATCTTACAACTCCTTGACATCAAAGCGACTGATCCCTCCTAAAAAGGGTTCATTGATGAGACTGTCTGTCAAGTCAGTTTTTAATGAAGAAGTGGCCTTTCTCTCACCAAGGCCCAGCTATCTACATCTACCCTCATTCCATCCCTTCAAGTCTTCTTCATCAGATTTCCCTCACTGCCATCCCCCCCCCCATCTTCACTCACTTCCCATCTAGTACTCGCTTCCTGACTCCTAGTAACACATTCAAGCCTCCTCCATCCTTAAAAACCATCCTCACCAGATCCTTCCTTCCCCACAAGATGTTACTCTTCATCTCTCCTCTGTCTTAGACAAAGTCCTTGAAAAAGCAATCTCCATTGGTCTGCACTTCCTCACCTCAATGTGCCAGACACTGCAGTCTAACTTCTTACCTCACCATTCAGCGGATTGCTGCTGTCTCCAAAGTCACTAGCGATTTAAAAATTACAGTTTTATAGGTAGCTCTCATTTTTATATTGCCACCATTGTCTCCAGTATCCTTCTTCCTCTTCCCTGACAGCCATCCTTTCTAACAAATAGTATTGTTTAATGCAAAAAGGAAAATGAGGGAAAAAGCAATGATCTCTTCTTTTTTATTGCCCCCCCTTGATTCTGCTGTATATGTGGGCTGAATATATTTTTACATATATATATATATATATCTACATATATATATATATATATATATAATGACTAGATTCTCCCGCCCCCACCCCACCATCTTTGAACTGGTCGCCCCCTCCACGGGGGACTCCTTCCTCGCCTTTGCCTCTCAGAATGCCTGGCTTTCTTCAAGCCTCAGCTCAGGGGCCACTTCCACCTGAAGCCTTCCTTGATCCTTCCAGCCACTGTCATCCGCTCCAACAAAATCACCTGGAATCAATTCTACATGAATGTCTTCTCCCCCCCTAGAGAAGCCATGTGAGCGTCTTGAGGGCTGAGACCCTCGTGAGTGATTTATCTCTGGTTGTAGAGAATGTATAGAGGGGAACGTGATGTCCTCGGTGTCCAGGTACCTCCATGCAGGATCTAAGTGCAGAGCAAGCCTTCACAGGGCCCTGGAGAAGAACATGCTTTCCTAGATGTCCTCAAGGGAGAATTAAGAGTAGTTAATTTGGTTGAAAGATGCCCATGCTAAGGCCTCTTAACTCAGGATTGCACAAAGCAAAATAATCATAGCATCCTTTGCAATGAAATGTAAATGCTTGCTTTATAATAAAATAATGATGTTTATGGACAGCTAGATGGCCCCATCGATAGAGAGCCGGGCTAGGGATGGGAGGTCTAGGGCTCAGATCTGGCCTCAGACACCTGGGTGACCCTGGCCAAGTCCCTTGACCTCCAGTGCCCAGCCCTTACTGCTCTTCTGTCTTGTAACAATACACAGTATTGATTTAAAGATGGAAGGTGAGGGTTTAAAAATAAATAAAATGTTGATTCCCTAGTGCTCTAAGGTTTGCAAAATAAGTTGTCGCAGTTAATCATCCCCAAACTCTGTGTTTGAGGTACTGCAGTGGTCGCTCCTGGGAGCTCCTGGGCTCAAGTCTCTCCTCTGACGCAGGCAGGCAGTTTGATGTGGGATGGGCCTTCTAATCAATCTAGGCAACTCTAGGGAGACAAGTTACAGAGGAAGTGCCAGGCTGCGTGGGTGGAGGGAGTTTCCTCCTCTGGGAGTTCCCTGTGCCAGCAAAGTCAGGGGATCAATTGCCGTTACTGTCCCTTGATGCAATGCAAGTCTCAGCCTCTCCGTTTTGGAGACGAGGAAGCTGTGGCTCAGCGATAACCATGTTAAAGGCAGCTTTTATAGAATCACAGAATCCACACCTAGACGGGATCCGACAAAAGACTTCATTTAGGCCATTCCTGGACGAGCACTTCCTCTTTGCCCTATCCACCAAGCAAAGACTGCCCGTGCTTGAGGACCTCTGCTTGTTCCCGAGGCTGGCTGCTGCATTTGGGGGAGAGTTCTTATTCCAGGAAGATTTTCCAAGCAATGAAATCAATTGTCTTCTATAACTTCCACTGGTTGGTTCTGTTTCTGCCCTTCAGATAGTGAAGACAGCTATTGCTTCCCCTTTCATCTCTAGGCTGTTGCTGTACTAGTATACTCGACAAGAGGCTTCTGCTTGAAGACTTCCAGTAAGCAGGGTCCCTCCTTCCTAAAAGAGGCCATTCCATTTGGGGACTTTAATTGTCATGGATTTTTCTTGACATCAAATTCCAATTTTCCTCCTTGTACCTTCTACCCATTGCTCCTGATTTTGCTGTCTGGGCACAAATAGAGCAAGTCGAATCCGTCTTTCACCTATTTGAAGATAAATATCACATCTTCCTTGAGTTTTCTCTTCTCCTGGGTAAGCATGCCCAGCTCCTTTAATCAATCCCAATATATCATTGACTGAAGGACTCTCACTCTTCTTCTTGTTCTACACTGGACACTTTCTAGCTGGTGAATGCCCTTTACTAGATTGTGAACTCTTTGAGGGCAGACACTGTTTTTTTTTTTTAAACTCTCACCTTCCATCTTGGAGTCAATACTGTGTATTGGCTCCAAGGCAGAAGAGTAGTAAGGGCTAGGCAATGGGGGTCAAGTGACTTGCCCAGGGTCACACAGCTGGGAGGTGTCTGAGGCCAGATTTGAACCTAGGACCTCCCGTCTCTAGGCCTGGATCTCCATCCACTGAGCTACCCAGCTGCCCCCAAGACACTGTTTTTGGTTGCCTTTTTTTAAATTCCCCAGCACTTGTATAGGACCTTCGGTAAAAAGCTAAGAAACAATGAAGAGGCTCATTTTTAAAAAATCTGGAAAAAGCCATACGGAATAATGAACAGTGAAATGAGTTGAACAGATTTAATACTTGAAGAATCGATTGTGAATGTTACCTTCAGACAGTGAACTGAAAGGTGGAAACACAAAAGACATAATTTGTATGAACATGTCTGTCTCCTAGATGATGCCTTCTGTGATGTGGGGAGCAGGGAAGGGGCTGGGACACTGTGGAAAAATTCTATTAATAATGAAAAAGAAAGGTTAAGGAAAAAAAGTTAAGAAATCCAGCGTGAAGTACTGCCTTCAGTTCCGGGGGTGATAGCTTAAGTCCAGACGCACTTATCAATCACTGATTATGTTTATGAAAATATTTTTAAAAATCAAGTTCAGAGACTCCAAGTTAAGAAACCCTGTTATTGATGATACCTGATGAAGACAGAGTTCAGTGGGAATACGACCTCCCTCTTCCTGGAATGCATTTAATGCAGCTCCAGACTGACGTTGCTTTTTTTGTTACCACTACACACCATTGGTTCATATTGAACTTGCAGTCGATCAAAGTCCGAGATCTTCAGAACCCCTCCGTCTGTTCATGTGTGCTGTTTCCTTATACTTATTGTTTTTTGATACCCAAAGGTTAAAGTTTACATTGATCTCTGTTAAGATCTATTGGTAAAGATCCTTTTGGTCCTGACTGTCCTCCACAGGTTTGGCCATCCTTCCCAGCTGGATGTCAGCTACAAATGTATGCCTTTATCCAAATTATCAACAAAAACATTAAACAGAAACGGGGCCCCATATAGGTCCCTACTGGACACTTTTCTCGTCATGCTGAGCCTGAAGCATTAACAACTACTCTTTCAGTTCAGAAATCATCTGATTGCATTATCCTGCAAGAAATCCGTATTTCTTCTCCTCTCCTGAAGAATAGTAGCAGTTACTTTATCCAAAGCTTTGATGAAATCTAGGTAAATTATCTCCATAGCATTACCATTATCTACGCCTTAGTAATCCTAAATAAGTTTGGTTTGGCACGTCCTGTTCTTGGTAAAGCCATGCTGTCCCTTGGTAATCGTTTTTGCTGGGACTGGGAAGAGGCTGTATTTGGAGCCAGAGCACCAGGGCTGGAATCCCAACTCTGCCACTCATTAGTTGCATGACCTCTTTATGCCTGCTTTTTTGTCTGTAAAATGAGGGGGTCGAATGAAATATTTTAATGTCTCTGCCACCTCTAAAACAGTGATCACATGAACTTTAGTTTTCCTTCTAGTATTTTCCTAGGAATAGAATTCAAGCTGAGTGGCCTTGTTGGAAGACTGTATTATCTTACTTTTACAAAATAATTGGGACAGTACTTGTTATTTGCCCTCTTGTGGCACCTCTTGTGTCTTCGCCAGTCTTTCAGATGTCATAGACAATGGCTCCATAGTCACCTTTGCCAATTGTTTCAGGACCTGAGGTTGTAGTTCATCTGGGCATCTCCATTTAAGGAGGGCCTCTGTGCCAGCTGTCTCCTCATTTCCCATTTGGTTCTGGCAGCCCTCCTCTGATCTTCTCTAGGTCCCTGTACCAAGGATCATTCTTTTACCTCTCTGATTTTCGGTTTCCTTTTCTGGGTCTTGTTTCCATGATTGTAAGCTCATTGAGGGCACAAACTATATTTTGCCTTTCTTTGTATCCCAGTGCCTAACACAGTGCCTGGCATGTAGTAGGAGCTTAATAAATGCTTATTGACTGCCTGAAGGTGCAAGGATCATTCTTCTTTGTAGATGAAACAGAAGCCAAAAAAGAATAGAGTAGCTCAACCTTCCCTCTTTTTTAGTTACTGTCCCATCTGTTTCATGGAAGGCACACCCCCCCTTTTTGGCTCCTACTTTTTCTCCCAATATATTTAAAAAACAAAACAACACAATTTTTTAAAAAGTGCTCTTTCCCTGGTTTTTAGCTTTCATCACCAGTCTCAACTCAATGTGAAGTTTAGCCTTCCATTCACTGTTTTCACAGGAATCTGCCCTTCTCTTGTGTTCATCGTCTTGTTGGCCTTGCTTTCATCTTCTATACATACATTTAAAAAATCTAAATTGGCTAATGAGTTCTTCGTGCATCCACTTTTGCTCCTCATTGCAATTGTTTTTATCTGTGTCTAAAAAATTTCTTTCTTGAGTATCTTCCATCCCCCTTCTGTTGACTTGCCTTAAAGCATTTTGCTCCAAGAGATCTTATCTGTCCTCCCAATTCTTTGAAATATACTTCCCCAAGATCTAGGATACCTGCCAGGTTGCCCAGAACGCTTCTAGTCTCTAATAAACTTGAAGGTGAAATGGCCACTTCCTTCCAAGGCTCCTATTATTTCCACAATAGCAACTAGTTCCTTCCTGTTAGTAAGAACCAGGCTCAGAACTGACTTTTGCTTTATTGGTTCCTGTCTTCTGAAGGCTGAAAGTCACACTATGGCATAGATGGTGTTTGGCAGAGAGAACTGGAGCATCTGTCTGGACACTTGAAATATTCTGTCACTGCTTAAGCATGCTTCTGCGGCAAGCCTGTGATATGTTTCCTCAAGTCCTCATCCTTTTCTTCTCTCTGTCCAGGCGGTCTGCAGCATGTTCCATGATCGTAGACAGAAGATTAGCCTGACAGTGAGCACTGGCAGGTGGGATTCAATCAATTCGGGGCAGAGAAGATGCGCCAAGAGTCTTATTGTTGGAGTTATTTATCATGACATTATTAAAATTATCTCGGCAAGAGGGACCGAGGACCTTAAACAGGGCAGTAGCAATAGGACTTCAGAGGCAGAGACAGATGAAAGATCCCCAGGCTCCCAGGCTCCCCACTTCTACAGGGGTGCGTTGTAATGGCCCCTTTTCCCTGCCCGCACTCTTGGCGTTCTTTATCATAGACATTTTAGAAGAGGATAAAGGTAATTTTCCATTCATAGCAGGAGGTTTGTTGAAGCATTCTTTCATCCATGATCAATTAAGTGAACGCATTGCATAGAGCACCATCTCATTAAACCAACCGGAGCCTCTGCTCCAGCTTAGAGAACTGGAATATTCAGAACCATCCTCTGAAATACACAGTCCAGCAGGCTTTTGGTGGCGCTACAGGAGGTTTTATCTTTCAAGATGTTGCTTGGATCCAGGGGTGGGAGAGAACTTGGATGCATTTAATCCAAAGGTCTCCCTTTTATAAACTGAGGCAGAGATGGGGGTGACATGTGGGTCAGGGAACTTGCATTCAAGGCCATCTAAGCACCAGCTCTCCTACCCTCTCCTTAGGGAGGCTCTCATTAAGTCGTTCTTTAAATGCAGGGCTTCTGGCTCCAAATGCAGAGTCCTTGGATCCCGAGGATCCTCTTTTACGTCGTCCCAATTAAGGAAATGTTGAGGTGATTAAAAGGCACCTTATGCTAATCTAGTCATCAACTACTTTGGCCGGGGCCCAGCCAGGTCCAGCCCTTCGGAGCACATGCCACAGGCCTGCCTCATGCAGTCCCTGGGTGGGATTGAGAGCCTGTGGTGAAGAGATGGAATTTTGACTGGCTGTCAGCCTGGCACCAGGAGTGTTTACAAAAGACTCCAGCATGGCGCGGCTTCGCCTCTTTTACTTTGTCTGCTGGTGAGCAGGAGGATGAGCCACCACCGGCCCCCTCTGGGTGCGAGGGGTCCTTGGAAGCCCCCGTGGAGCACAGATAGCCTCCTTGTGCAGAGGGAGGCTGGAGTGGGGGCTGCCATCTGCCCACGCAGGCGCTCCATCCTTGGCCTCTGCCACACGGGGATGTCCTGCCTGCCCCGAGGGGACGAGGCCAGGACTTTGTGAGCTCCCGGAGTCAGGAGACAGAGCTTCCTGGCAGTTCAGGGCCAGGGTCTGGTGGGCAGCTGAGGGCCAGACGAGGAGCAACGTCCACAGGGGCCGAATGGTTTGTCACAGCATAGGAGTGGATGGAAATCAGGCAGGAGGGAGCTACAGCAAGCTACCCATCATGCATGCTACCCTTGGTGAATGTGGTGGAGCAAAGGCAGTGTAGACGCAGTTCTCAGGAGAATGCGCACCCAGGTTTTAGGGGGAAATGTTTGTACTTTTGTTCTCGTTAAATCGTTTTAGGATATTTCCCTAATAAAGCAAATTGATATTACTTGATTAAAAATACAAAGCCCTAGTTACTAGAGGGTACTGCTATTATGGGGGAGATGCTATATCTAGTAGTTGATTTTGGGGGAAACGCAGCAGAATGAGGCCTCAAGCCAGTAAGTGTCGAGAAAGGCATTGCTTAGATGGACAGATGGCAGAATTTTAGGGAGCAGTCTATTACAGGCTGTCCCCAAAGCTGCTCTATCAAAAAAGTAGGAAGAGCAATCCAAGGAGAACCTCGCGGGTCATTTTTCTAGCACAAGATTGCAAGTGGCCTCTAGATGAGTGCTGGCTGAACAGGGGAGGGTCTGCACCTTTGCAACTGCTTCCCAGGTGGAATCATTGATTCAACGTGTGGTTGAAGATGGGGGTGATCTGAAGCTCTCACCCTGGAGCAGGAAGCAGGCCACAAGCTTGTGACCAGGGCAGTGATTATGAAACAGGAGGGTAGAGACCCTACGGCTGTGTCCCTGTGACCCTGCAGAGCTTTTCAGCTAGCCGACTGGCTAGGACTAGATGCTGTCTGCTGGAGTTTCCCCAGGAGGAAATCTGTATCTCTATCGCCCAGAACCTACAAAGGTCCTATCAGGAGGGCAGCAATTAGAGCTCACCCTCCATCAGAGAGCTTAGGGCATGTTTAAAATGTACGCCTTTCTAGTCTTGACTTATCCCTGAATTCCTTGAAGAATGCATCATCCCAGAGCATGGGACTTGTAAACCTTAAAACTTCTTAGACTTATAAATGTTGGAAATTTCACCATTGGGAAATTTCATACTTGGAAAATTTCTTACTGATAGTCTATTGGAATGTGAACCCCATTGGCATGGGAGGTTCCTCCTCCTCCCTTCTTAAGATTACTTTAGGACAGAAACCTTTTGCTGAACAATGGAAAGGGCTTTGACCTATGCTTAAGCATAGAACAGGAATTTCTTTGAGTCATGATTGATTTTAGAATTGATACAATAGAGATACTTGGAATGACAGAACCAGGTCTTGGAAATTACAATCTCCACCCTACTCAGTCCTAACAGGATTTAGGAAGGGCTGCAGCATAGATCAAAATTTAATTATTCCAATCTCCACCCTACTCAGGGTAACAGGATTTAGGAAGGGCTGCAGCAAAGGATCAAGATTTAATTATTTGAGAATATGACCTTCAACAGACATGTGCAAAGCCACAGACCTCTGGGCGGTCCTGGGTTAAGCTAGAGCCACCATTGGCACAGGGAAGACATGGACAGTGATTGGTAGATGTGAGAACTGAGGGAACTTGGATGGTTTCCTTAAAGATAGCGGGGTCTGAGGACAGAAGAGAGGTTGGTTGGAGAGGTTTTGCTCTGAGAGGTTGTGCTCTGAGAAGCTTGCTCTGAAGGAAGCTGGAGGTGGAGGCCCCTGAGACTGTTTCTCCATTTTGGTCACGTGAGTGATAGGGACTGATCTCTTTTCTTTGCCTCAGCTATCTAAGGGCTTAGGCCTTTTGGCCCAGCCTAAACAGAAGGGGTATTTAAGCCCTATTCCCTTCTCTCCCCTTTCTCTCTCCCTCTCTCTCTCTATCTCTAATACCTTTCTTCCTCCTGTTTGTAATTAAACTCCATAAAAGGTTGACTGCTGACTTGAGTTTTCATTTAGGAATTACATAGCTGAATTCCTTGGCGACCTTAAATTAATATATATCAGTCTTTTAAAGTGATTTCTTGTCACAGACTCCAGGTAATAAAGGACTCTGGATGAGAAAGAGGAGGGCCATTCAAGGCCCAGTATTCTCTACAGAAGTGCACAGAGCATGACCCCAGCAGAAAGCCCCAAATCAAGAAGTAATCCTGGAAGAATGAGTAAATAAAAATAAATTCACAGATAATAAAGAACTCTTAAGGAGCCTGGACACAAACCTAGAAGAGAGTAACTCACCTTTATGTTGGAAGGTATCACTGGTCCTCTAGAATGATGATTGGTTCTGACAATGGCCAATATTCTAAAGTCTTCCAAGTTGTTTGTTGTTACATTATAAGCTGTTCCCCTGCTTCTGCTCATTTCACTCTGAATCAGTTCATATAAGCTCTTCCAAGTTTTTCTGAACTGGTCCTTTTCATCTTTCATAGACCATAACAGGTTCGGTCATTCTCTAGCATGGTGTGGTTTCTTGCACCTCAGACCTTATAAGATTACTCCCTGCTACAAAGTGAGACCTCAAGGAAGAATCTTGAGCCTCCCCTGTCTGGTGACAGAGACAGATTCCTCTTAGCCACTGATATTTTGCTTGGAATCATTCCTTAATGATTAGCATGCTTCCACACCTTCCTTTTCTCCTCATCCTAGTAATAGGAATCCTTATGCCAACGTTCTGGGTGTATTCTTTTCTCCTTTCAGATTGTTCTTTCACTTAATGTAGATGTATTCCCAATCGGCCCTTTTCTTTGCCTCTATGGATCTAACTTTTTCAATTATGCTGATTATTTCTGCTGTGCAAAACACATTTCTGCTGATTGTTCTCTTTTAACTTCTCTCAAGATTCTAATTTTTCTCTTGAACCATTTGGGGACAAACCATTGTATTTCTATGGATTTCAATTTTGGGGATTTATGGTGCACCATTCATAAGACATTGGTTCAGTTTCCTCCATCTTAGAATTCTTATTTAGATGTCCTGGTCACTATAGTTCCATGTGATTTCAACATCTTCTTTGTTGTTTTACCGGCTTGTGATCTAGATTTTTAGCTGAATTTTTTTTCCTGAGATTTTGGTAGTTTTAGTCTTTCCCCCTTATATTCTTCTGTCACTACCTTTCTGATTGATTCCTACTTCTTTGATGTTGGGTTTACTTCCAAGACTGAACCTCAAAGCTGTTCCCAGCTGGATGTCACCCCACTTTTCTCTAGGCCCAGTGCAACCCCCCATGATTGTGCCTTGCTTTATTCTCTCAGAGACAGAGCATAGTCCTGCCTTCTTCCTCCTCATTCTCTACAGGTATCTGGGCAGAATTAAGGTTTGTTATTTGTTGCCACAGATTGCTGACATGAGGGCAATTGATCTGATTATGGCTTATGGGAGGAAGGGATATGCCAGGAGGTTATCAGGAGGGCTCTGGAGGAGATTGTCAAAAATCAGGAAGCAAAATGAAGCATGGCTGGAGAAGTTAAGCATGAGAGAGGTTGAAGAGTATCCAACTACAAATAGATCCTAAAACTCAAGGGACCTTAGAGGTCTTTGAGTTCAATCTCCTCCTTTTACAGAGGAAGAGACAAAAGACAAGAAATGGTCAGTGATTGCCCAGGTGACGTGCCATCAGTGGTAAATCTGGGACTTGAACTCAGATCCTATGACTGCTGTAAGTTTAAATTCAGAGGTCTTTCCAGTCCATCATTCTGCTGATTAGAAGGCTATCAAATAGATTCTATTCAGAGCATTTAAAGCCAGGGAGTAAAAAAAAAACAAAAAAACAAAAAAAACCCTGACCTTTTATCTTATAATCAGTACTGTATATTGTTTCCTAGGCAGAAGAGCAGTAAGGTCTGGGCCAGTAATGGTGAACCTATGGCACAGGTGCCAAATATGGCACATAGAGTTTATTACTAGAAAGGTAGAGGGACGTGGGCAGAGCTACTTCCCTCCCTCTTTCCAACTCGCCTGACCATATTTTTTCACTGGGTGAGCAGCTGGGTGGCTCAGTGGTTTGAGAGCTAGGCCTAGAGACAGGAGATCCTTGGTTGAAATCTGGCCTCGGACACTTCCTAGCTGTGTGACTCTGGGCAAGTCACTTAACCCCCATTGCCTAGCCCAGCTCTGTTTAACCTCTTCCCAGTGCCTGAGGACATTTTTTTTTGCATGCCCCATCTTTCTGTCCAGCCACCCAGTGGGAGCACTTCCTCCCTCTGCTCTCTGGGGCAATGTGGAAGGCTCCCAGGCAGCTTGAAGTTGCAGTTTGGGCACATATACTTAAAAACGTTTGCCAATGATGGCTTAGCCCTTGTTGCTTTTCTGCCCCAGAATCAATAGAGTATGGATTCTAAGATGGAAGGTGAAGGTTTAAAAAAAATAGAGAAAGAAAAGTATTCCAGGACTTTATGAATAACCTATCTAGACTTATTTAGGTAACTAGGTGGCACAGTGGATAGAGTATCAGGCTTGGTGTAAGGAAAACTCATCTTCCTAAGTTCCAGTCTGACCTCAGGCACTAGCTGTGTGATCCTGGGCAAGTCACTTACTCCTGTTTGCCTCAGTTTTCTCATCTGTCAAATGAAGTAAATGACAAACACCTCTGGGATCTCTACCAAGAAGACCCCAAATGGGGTCTTGAGAGTTGGACATGATTGAACAATAGCAATATCTATACTTGTTCATGTGCTAAGCTAAATGTGAGAAGAAAATCCATTTTGATTTTATCATTCCAACTTTTATTGTTTGATTAAAATATAGTTTTATAACAGAAATTGTGAAGCGTGTGCTAATTTTTGATCATCGTTAATTAAAATACATTTATGGATAGTAGTATCATAAGATTTCTATTCTGGAGAAAATTTTAAACAGCTTGGACAATAAATACAGGGCACTGAGTTGCATTTTCTACAATCTGGGTTGAGGGAATTAATTTATAATTTTTGAAAAATGACTTGTGGTCCTCATGCATGGCAACGGTAATATCTTTATTACTGAACATCTTAGCTAGGCAGTGGGAGGGACCACTCAGTTTCCACTTAAGTTGTTTCTACCACACAGGGATATTATGAGAAAAATGCTTGGTAAACCTTGCTATATAAATGTTGATTATAATGATTATTTTTAATAAAGTCTCAATGAGTGGCCATTAATTTGGAGTTTGTGACCAGTCACATAGAAACTTGAAGTTTTGTCTCTCTGAAAGGTCTGCTAACCAAGTTCATTTCAGAAAAAAAAAGAAAAAGAAACTCAGATCCACTTAACAAGACTAATTTTTAAGAGCACTTAGGTAATCACCATTCATGTATTGATGTTAAATACACATCCTTGCTCTTCATTAAATTGCCTCAAGGACCTCTAACTGACAAAACATTCTGGAAATAGCCTTATTTTTGTTCATCTGTATACTTAAAGGAAATACATTAAAATTCAGTTTTCTATTGCGAATATTATTGAAGTCTTTAAAATGTGCAGTGTTGGCTGCTGGTAATACAAAGATGAAACTGATTCATTTGATGAAAAAACTCCACAATTTAGACTTTATTAATGAGACTGACTTCTTCCTCAGCTAGTCAGTTAGTGACGCATTATTTGACTTGCTTTCTTTGAATAGTGTAGACCAATGGTTCCCAGACGTTTTTGTTCTCAGAACTGTCATATATGTAAGAATGAACCATGGGGTCCATCTTGCCTTAATTTCCAGATAATCCAAAAACCCAGAGAGGTCAAGCGATCTGTCTAAGTTTATACAGCTAGTTCTTGACAAAACCAAAATCCGAACCCAGGTGTCCTGGCTCTTAGGCTAGTGTTCTTAAAAATTATGGAGGATCCCTTCCAAAGAGCTTTTGTCTGTGTGGGTCAGCTATGGATAGTTGTCTTATTAGAAATGAAAACTTGTTAATATTATCATTATGATGACGACCGAGTTCTGATCTCCTGAAAGGGTCTTTGGACCCAGGGGTCCCAGGCCACTCTTTGAGAATCACTGGTTTGGGCAGTAATGTTGAATTGGTAAAATCTCTCTCTGGAGGTGGCTCCTATTTGGCTCATCACAGCATGACCCATATTGGCAGGCCAAGAGGAGTAGAGGTGGCCTGGAAGACAACGCCTGTTGCTAACCCAGAGACTGTAAGAATCAGTGAGGAGCAGAAATAGATGTAGACTTTAAGAGAGGTCAAAGTGGTGCTGGGGGGTGGTGGAAAGCACTCTTTTCTACAACAGATGAAAGCCTGCTCGTATAACCAGTCTCGGCACGCAAATTGAATGAGGAAATAAAGAGGAGAGTGCTGAATTAAATTTTCTGTTGGCACCGATATATATATTTTATTTCAGAAAACATGTAATTTTTACTTTTATTAGTAACAGGAAAGGGGAGTTATTTGAGAAGCAACCTTTGGGATGCTAAGATTTTGGGAAATAACACCCCAGACCTGATGCTGACATATCTGGGTTTTGGTTTAAAGGAATTTTGCAAATATAAATACATTCACCAGTCTAAGAAAGATCTTTTTATTTTTTCTGTTTTGTAAATATTCCCATTCTTTCTGATTTGTTTTCTGCTCACTCAGTGCTGAATAAATCTCACTCCCATCTGTGTCCTGTATTAATACTATGATTTCTCAAGCACCTGGATGTTCTGAACTTGGGGCCAGGCAGAGAGAGGACCTACTGAAAGGAGCAGCTGTGAAACCCAGATGCTGTCAAGAGATCGTCCCAAGGAATTTTGGAGGTTGAATGGAATTCTTGACTGCACACTTCAGTAAAACTGGGATCTCCATAAGACTGTGCTCACTCTGAGCTTTAGAACTAAAGGAGGAGAACTTCTGAGTTCCATTTCATTTTTCAACAACCACTCGTCTGTTCTGCATTTATAAGTGAGTCCACAAAAAGCGTAGCCCTTCAGAAGCTGAAATGTTTATTTTTAGCACCCGTTCATCCATTTTGTACCTTTGTGACACTCTGATTTATTGATGAAGAAAACTCTAGTTTGTTCCTTGTGTTCACTAAAGTGATTTCATGGAACAAAAATAAAGTAAAACTGACCTTTTATTTACAGTGGATTCCCTTTCTGGAAATCCCTTTTAAAAACGAGCATTTTGTAAACTGAGAAAAATACTGTAAGACTGAAGAAGAGGGAAGGAAAAAGATGTGGATCTCTCCATGGGAGTGGAATGGAGAGAAAGAGGAAGGCAACTAGTAGTGAGAAATGTAGTAGTTCTCATTTGTGTCCGCATGTAACTATGGAAGAACACACTAAAGGCCTAACCTGGTATTTTTCCTTAATCAGTCACAGCTGTAGCTCATGTGCTCTCATTCCTAGGGGTAATAAGGGGGTGTTTTCTTCTTGCCTACGGTATCTTGAATGGCTACTTATAGATCACCTGGAATGTGCCCATATGCTATAGGAGTGAGCCCCTGTTGCACTGATCATTTTTCTTTGTGAATCGCAAATAGAATGTTCACCCCAAGTTGCACATAAAAACTTTAGAGAAAAGAATGTGACTTGACCACATAAGTATTTTTTTTATGAATAGAGCTCTTGTTTTTAATTTGATGAGCAGGGAACTTTCCAGTTCTAACCCTCTCTTTACAATCTGTCTTTAATTTGCAGAAAGATGCATTCCAATTTTTCAGACATAAAACTGTTTAATGGATTTTTTTGGATTCACTGGTTCTATCGTTGTGTTGGGTTATCCTGAGATTCAGCATATATAGTTTCATGCCTTTCAATCTCCTTTTCTCATTTGCACGTCTAAATTTACGGCTTCGATATTAAAAAAAGAATGAGGTGGCTTCTCTTCTTAGCTGTTCTGAAAGAGTACATAGTTGCTGCTACCAAGAGAACTGTTTTTATAGTGCACAGTTACCAACCAGGTTTTCCCTAAAAGAAAAATGAAAGAAATTCCAGCATCTTGGACCATTTAGTTCCTGTTACTCATCCTCTGTGAGACCTAATCGGTGTGTACTTTTTAAGCTGCTCTGTTTTGCAGACTTGGAACACTACTACTACTTCATCTTTTTGTTAGTATGAGGAAACAAAGGGAGAATTTTCAGGTTCAGAGGCCCTTTTCCATTTTTCCTCCTTATGGAGCAAATGTTCATGCTCTTTTGTTTCTAAGTTCCCCCAATAGGCCGAATATTGGTAAGTAAATCATATCAAATTGGGGAAGACATCCTGTTAAATAATTCAGAAAGCTTCAGTCTGGACGGAATGACGGAACCTCCGGTTATGTACTAGAAGTGACAAGTGGTAATGGCTAAAGTTTGGTAGGGTCTTAGAGGAATTAATATTAATAACAAAAAACTGAGCGGAAATGGCCGTCTCTAAATTATCTTCTCCCTTTGTGTCTCCAAGGGAGTTCTATTCCTTTCCTTTTAAAGGGGAATAATTCGTGATCACTGACATGGAGGTGAAAGATATAAGCATAATACAAATACGTCCTTATCTTAATGTTATGAGTTAAGATTCTTGAGTGGCAACTTGGTTTTGGGGTGAGTGCCCTGACCGTGGTGCCCGAGATTCTGGTCCTGGCTTCTGCACTCTCTCGGCATGCTTCAACGAGCAGATTATTCCTGAAATACAGGGATCATTTATTGGCACCGCAAAGACATACGCTGTAAGGAAAATGCTTTGTAAAGTGCAGTACAAGGTAACTCCTCCATGGTCTGAATTTTGCAAATATGTAGATTGTGTAACCTGAAAGAATTTTAAAAGAGTTCTTACAGGTTTTGCTGAGAATGTTTAAAATTGTTTAGGAGAGGGGCAGCCAGGTGGCTTCGTGGATAGAACGCCAGGCCAGGAGACGAGAGATCCTCGGTTCATATCTGGCCTCGGACACTTCCTAGCTGTGACTCTAGGCAAGTCACTTAACTTCCATTGCCTAGCCTTCACCACTCTTTTGTCTTGGAACCGATACTTCATAGCAATTCTAAAACAGAAGGTAAGGGTTTAAACAAAAATGGTTTAGGAGAAGACACTAGGGGACTGAAGACGACATACGTAGAATAATTAAGTTGTTTTTTTGACAGTTGGTTTTGTACTTTACCTGTATTTTGGACTAAGAATTTTAATACAAAGGGATTTGTTTTGAAAATATCACAATTGTTTGATTTTCTAAATGCAGTTACTAACCATGTTTCACCCCCTACTGATTCATTTTGATTCATAACTTGTCAAGTATTTATTTCTTGAGAGTTCTTTTTATTTGCTTTGAAAATTGTCTATTCTTTGACTACTATATTTATCTATTAGGAAATAGCATTTGTTCTTATAAATTTGAATCAATTTCTTTTGTACTTTGGATATCACACCTTCATTAGAAAAGCTTGCTGCAAATATATTCCCCCCCCCCAGTTACCTGTTTCCTTTCTTTTTAAAAATTAAAAAAAAATTAAACCCCTTACCTTCCGTCTTAGAATCAATATTCTGTATTAGTTCCAAGACAGAAGACCAGTAAAGACTAGGCAATGGGGGTTAAGTGACTTGTCTAGGGTCACACAGTTTAAAATACTGAAGTGAAGCTGGCAACATTTATTGTACATTTGTGCAACTGTATTCTACTTTTTTTCTTTTAACCTTTACCTTCTGTTTTAGAATCTACATTGGTTCCAGGGATGAAAATTGGTAAGGGGTAGGCAGTTAGGGTTAAGTAACTTGCCCAGTCACACAGCTAGGAGGTATCTGAGGCCAGATTTGAGCCCTGCATCTCTTGTCTCCAGATCTGACTCTATCCACTTAGCCACCTTAACTATTTCCTTTCTAATTTTAATTTCATTGATTTTCTTTGTGCAAAATCTTTTAATTTATATGACCAAAACCCCTCATTTTATCTTTTGTGTTCCTTTCCATTTCATGTTTGGTCACGAACTTTTCCATAGTTGTACAAGATGCTTTCATCCTTGTTCCACTAATTTGTTTACAGTGTAAACTTTTTTTCATCTAAGTCATGGGTCCATTTAAATCTTATCTTGGTGTATTTGTCTGGGATTTTAATCTAACCCTAATTTCTGCCAGATTCCTTTTCAGTTTTCCCAGCAGTTTTGTCCAAGAGTGAGTCTTTCCCCCCGTAGTTGAGGTCTTTGGTTTTTCCAACACTGCACGATTGTGTTTCTTTGCTTCTGTCTATATTGTGTGCCTACTATATTGCTCCCTATTCACCTCTCAGTCTTGTAACCAGGATCAAATATATTTGATGATTTATAGCTTAGTCTTTTTTATTTGCGGGTATTTAAACCAGTGACTCCTAATCTTTTGTTTTTCCTCTCATAGTATTTTGATTATGTCAAGGATGGTATGAAATTCCTTAAACAAAATTCATTTTCATTTACTTGGAGATTTTAAAAAATCTGCCCCACAGCATTTTTTCCCAAGCGATGGATATATTCTTGCAGGATGACACAAAGACTGCTATACGGTAGTGACCACAAATTTAAACAAATACTACGTATCTTTCAGACTCTGAAGACTCCACGAATTACATTGTGGCCCCGAACCTTTGGGAATGAAAACTCCTTCGAAGGGTGTCCTCTCAGCCCACTCAGTTTTTATTTGAGGTCGGTTCAGTAAGTTACAAAACAGCTTTCAGAAGTAGGAGGGGGAGGAAGATGAAACTGGATGACTATCTAGTTGCTTTCCCCAAGATTGCCACATTTTAGAAATTATTTTGGAAAATATTTGGTTTAGCAAAGAAAACTAGGCAAATTCTCTTCCCTCTATACACTTTGTTAATCTCTTCTAGCGGTCTAGTGTTACGTTCTAGATAACTATCTATTTCTAGGTATTTTGGCAATGAAAAAGAGAACATCAGCCTGGGATTTGAGAATGGCTGTGTCTGTGTGTCTTGGCCTTGACCCCGACTCCACAGGGGAGCTGAGCAAGTCACCAAACTCTTTAAACCTTAGCTTAAAGAAGTTGAAACTCAGAATGGAAGATGCTGCCACTTCTCCCCTCCCAGGGCTATTAGAAGGGTCAAATGAGGTAATACACGGAGAATACTTCATAAATTACAAAGAACAATATCCACGTAAGTTATTGTTATTATTAATGCCCTCCCTGCCCCTATGAACAAACGATTAGAAGTGAAAGGGAGCTTTGAAATTGTTTAACATAAGGCTCTCATTTTATAGGTGAGGAAACTGAAACCCAGGAATAAGTGATTTTCTACTCTAGGGATTCGAATCTAGCTCCTTTGGGTCAAACCCCCGGGCTTTTTTGACCGTTCTCTCTATACTTCACATTATTATTCTAATTATTGCATCAAAATGAGTTCTGAGTTAGACAAATCTATATTTGTTTTTTGTGTGAAAAATTTTAAGTATTTTATGTTAAATTAATGAATTTTTCAAGAAGAGGATGCTGAATAGAGCGTGACATGCCAGAAGAGGTAAAAGATGATGGCAGTAGGTAAATGAAGAGTCAAATTAAGTGACACAAAATTATCATGCAGGGGGTGCAACTGGGTGGCTTAGTGGATAGAGATCCAGGCTCAGAGATGGGAGGTCCTGGGTTCAAATGTGACCTCAGACACTTCCTAGCTGTGTGACCTTGGTCAAGTCACTTAACCCCTACTGCCTAGCCCTCTCCACTCTTCTTCCCTGGAACTGATACACAGCATTGATTCTAAGCCAGAAGATGAGGGCTTGAAAAATCATAATGGGAAAATGACGGGTACATTCAGATTTATGATGTATAACTTGAAATATAATCACAGATTTAGGGTCTTGAACAAGACAGAGGAAGAACAATCAGAGTCCAAGTGTATACCCTACATGACTGATGTTAAATATAGGCAGTTTCTTATTTCACATCCAGTAATATTATACACCCAGGCCTAATGGTGTACTAGTCGACAGTAGAAGTCAGCAAGTATGTATGAAGCACCTCCCTTTTGTGCTTAGCTCTGGGACACAAAGAAGATAATCCAACAGTTCCTGCTGCCAGGGAGCTCTCAGTCGAATGAGGGAAACAGCACACAAAGAACTGTACAAACGGAATAGAGACAATAAATCTGGGGTAACCACCAGAGCGAAGGCACTGGCATTAAGGGGGAGCCAGAAAGACTTCTTGGGGTAGCTAGGTGACTCGGGGCTTAGTATCAGGCCTGGCGTTAAGCGGTCCTGGGTTCAGGTTTCCCAGCTGGATGACTCTGGGCAAGTTCCCCAACCCCATTTGCCTGGCCCCTGCCCATGGTCTTCGAGTTGCTACCAGGACAGAAAGTAAGGGTTTAAGAACAAAAAAGAAAGCCTTCTTGTACACTCAGTGGAGTTGTGAAGAAGTGAAATGAGGTAAGTTAGCGAAAAGCTGATTAATTCACAATAGGCCTACATTCCATAGTCATGCATCAGGAACTTCAAAGTTATTTTTCCCAGGCCAGAATTTATTGCTGGATCCAGAAATTAAAGAAATCCTTAATTTTTGGATTGGATTCCCTTTCCATGAAAACTGGCAGAGAAATACATGTCTGAAATTAATAGAAGCCCAAAAGGAGTGATATCTGTATTAATGACGCTTTCAGTGCGGTAAATTAAATGTTGGGGGTAAACTTTATATCCTTTCAGCGATTTTCTTCCAGCTCCAGTCTGGGGATTCAGAGTTGGAAGGCAAACCAAAACCATAATAGTGGGTATCGTTGTGTACTTCTGTGTGTCTTTACATTTGGAATGATTTTACTTCAGTCTGACAGTCAAACTTTAGAGAAGCCAGGCTTGGCCTTGAGGAGTGTGTGTGTGTGCGTGTGTGTGTGCGCGCACGCGTGTGCATGCATGTGTGTTTTCAAGAATAGGTCCACACTGTATGTCTGTACCTAGAATGTTCACATATGTCATGCTTTTTTTCTCTTTGTATGATAAATTTGAATTGAAAAATGAACCAAAAAGGCAGCTCACAAATACTGTTTCTACAGATAGAATAATATTAATGCTCTCTCCAAGGAGAATGAAAAACCAAATGAGTACATTTATTGTTGATGTGAAATTGTAGACCTCCGTAGTTCTTTTATCTATGAATCTTTTAATCTATTTACAAAAGGCAAGTATGATGTTTCCCTACATTTTTTTATGATTATAACATCTCAGTTTTTTCCTGTGTTTGATATGAAACTCATCTCTAAGTATGAAGAATTCAGTGCTATGTTGAGATTGTAAGTCTGATCTAAAACACAAAACTTGGAAGCTAGCTGGTAAAGAGTTATTTTTATCCTCTCATCTGACATTTCCAGAAATTGGTGATGGCATGAAGATTGCAATATGGCTGCTTTTCATTTGAAAAAAGTTACTGTCTCAGTGCTAGATTTTTATAAGAGATGGATTATGTGAATATTAATATATTTAATATGTTTAATATGTATAATAAGGTACCCTTTCTGAGAGCATTACAAGGGCTTTAAGCATGATGGCCAGTGAGAACTTTAGCACTACCTCATGGTATCATAAAGTGCCCTCTTGAGTTAATTTGTGACATTTCTCTATAAAGGAAAACTTTGGTAGACTAAAAGGATCTTCATTTTTTCCCTTAAAGTCAAGATAGCTCAACATAGCCAAAGATGCTGATTTTGCCTTCTCCTCTGTATTATTAATTTCCTCTTTTAGTTTAGTGCCATTGTTGAAGAGACTATTTCTTGGGTATATATGGGTTCTCCAGGGCTTCTGATTCTTACTTAAAATGACATGCTTGTCCTTGTTTGTATTCCGGAAAATGAATCCTAAGCGTAACTATCCTTCAGGTTGCATCGAGAACTTTCACTTCAGGAGATGTGTAGGCAAAAAAGAAAAAAAAATTCATCACTTGTTTAGAATCAAGCTTTTGATAAATCTAAAACTTAGGGAATACTAATATTCCAGTAGTCATTGGTCCATCTCTTGCTTTTTGACACAGTTCATCACTTTCTTCTTAATATACAATCGTATTCCACTTTCCCGCTTCTACTTTTGCTATTTACTTTTAATAAGGTATATCCTTTCAGAGCAGTATTCCAGTCAGGAACTCCATATTCTTTGCTGGAAAGCAATAAAACCAATGAGATTCTCCTCACTTCTCACAATAGCTCCCTAATTGGTTTCCGTGCATTTACTCCCTCCCCTTTGGAATTCATTCTCCACACAGCTGCCAGAATGAAATTCCGAAAACACAAATCTGACCATATCATTCCTCTGCTTGAAAATAGTCAGCGGCTTCCCTTCTCGAGAACAAAACACCAAATCTTCCACCTGCCATTTCAAGCCCTCCACCTACATTTTAGTTGCTTTTTTTTTTCCAGTTTCTGCCTGTCATGTATTCACTCCCCCTTCTAATAAGCCTGGCTTGCTAGTTACTCTTAAGATGGGATTTTCTTTCTCCAGGGTCCTTGTCTTTGCACAAATATTTCCATATATTTGTAATGCACACCTTTCTTACCTTTGCTTTTAGGAACTTCTGATTTCCTTCAAAATCAAGGGTTTCTTCAATGCCTGCTCTGTGCCAGAGTCTGTGCTGGGCACTGAGGATGCAAAGAAAGGGTAATGGCAGCCCCATCCTTGAGGAGATTGAAGTCTTTTGAGAGAGACAGCTGGCCAACAGCTCTGGTGCCACCCCTGTGCTAGGCTTTTGACCATCTCCCTCCTTGTTCTGGTTTTCTCCATCTTGAAATGCTTTTTGTGATCTTGTAAGCACATTTTGCTTTCTTGTCCTTGTATGTGCCATGCCCCTCACCTCCAGGAGAATCTGAGCTGCCCTGTGGGCAGAGATGGGTTTTCTTTGTGTCTACAGTACCCTGCATGTTTTTTTTTTTAATTTTCATTTCTATCATGTTGTAGAAGTAGACATTAAAAAACCCATGAAGAAAGTAAAGTGAAGAATAGTCTGCTTTGGTCTACATTCAGTCTCCATCAGTTCTTCCTCTGGAGCTAGATAGCATTTTTCAACTTTAGGGCTTTGGGAGTGCTCGGATCATGGTATTGCTAAGACTAGTTAAGTCACACACAGTTGTTCCTTGTATAGTATTGCTATTGCTGTGCATAATGTTCTTCTGGTTCTGCTAGCATCACTCTGTATCAGTTCATGTAGGTATTTCCAGGTTTTTCTGAAACCATCTCACTCGTCATTTCTTAAGGCACAAAAGTATTCCATTACAATCATGTTTGACAGCTTGTTCAGCCATTCCCTAGTTGATGGGTTTCTCTTCAATTTCCAATTCTTTCTTACCACACAAATTGCTGCTAGAAATGTTTTTGTACAAAGAAGCTCTTTTCCTTTTTAAAAATCTTTTTTCGATAACAGACTGCTGGGTTAAGGGTACTTACTTACACCCTGTTTGTGGTGGCGGTTGTTTGTATTGAACCTGGCGACTTGCCCAAGGGTGGGAGGGGTTCACTGCCAAGAAGTAGCAGAGGTAGAACTTGACTCCAGTTCTTCTTGATTGACAATGATGTCCACTCTTTCTTGCCTATTCTATGCTCACTCACACATGGTAGGTGTGGAAGAAATGTTTGGGAAGTTGAATAGGAAGACTGAGGAAAAAGATCTACTGTAGTGTTTGCTAAGAGCATAACCTCAGGGTGAGCCAGCACCATAGAAGAGAGAAGAGTTTTGGTGGTGGCCTTTGATGTTGCTTTGACTTATTCCATCCCTGCACAGGGTGTTTCTGAACTGAAATTTAAGATCATAAGGAGAAGATCTATATCTATATCTATATCTATCTATATCTATATCTGTTAAATAGTGGACCTTTAATGTTATAGTATATATTTTCATTAAGATTTTTGTTTTTATTTTTGACGAGGAAACAGAACATCTGCTTTTAAATCAATGTCTGGAAGAAGAGCTAATCTAATTGGCCCTGGGGCTGCTGAATGTGTGGTTATGTTGCAAACACTATATATACCTCCTTCTTAGGAATCATTGAATGAATGGCCCAATTTTCAGATGGGCACATGTTTATCAGATAATAATCTTCCCAGAAGGCTATTATAAGAAAACAGACTATGGATATCATGGGGATTGTGAGGTGTGAGCAAACAATGGCACTATTTTCCTACTCCTGCTAGAAGACGCCCAGATACCTTCCTACTTTAAAGAAGCTCAGGCAGCCATGGAAGCATATCACGATGTCAATTTCTATTTCGATCAGTAACAGACTGCAGTTCTAATTGGTCTGCAGAGATATAGAAATACTGATCTCGAAATGAATGACTTCTGGGTATTCTCTGGATCTTCCTTTAAAATAGCCTGGTCTCCGATGTATATTTTTTGTCCAGTTTTGTGAGACATCAAACACTTTGCTGAATCTGCAGTGCAAATCCATTAAACCTTTCCATTGACGTCACTGGACTATAAAATAGAATTTATGGCTCATGAGTAAGTTTTTTATGTTTAATTCTCCAATTTTTATAGTTTTTGTATAGAAAAAATTTATGCAACAAATGCAGTTCACTGTATTAGGTTTTGTGTTACACTTATGTATTAGTGAGGTGTATCCCTGCTAGTAGAGGAGGAAGTTTGATTAGGTATGATTAGCATAGCTTGTATAGACAGTTGCCGTGCAGTTTGAGTTGATTCCTGAATAGTGATTTGAACATGATGGATATAGTACTCTTGTGAGTGATGAAATGGACTGTAGTAGATGCATGTTTTCTTTAGACAGTTGAAGCTTGCATTATATGTGGAATAATTCAACAGCAATAATCTTGCCCTCCATAGATAAGCCTCCCTAAACTTTTGAACTTCTGAGGGGAAATGAGATCTCATGCCTCCTTGACCAAAAATTCTGGGATGAATTTTTAGCTCTGCTACTGTTATTATGTTCCTCTGTGGCTTTGAGCAAGACCTGGAGGCTCAGTATTTCTCTTTGTAAAATATCCATAACCATAATGATCTATTTTTCAAGGATGCTGTGATGTCAAGGTCTTGGAAAATGAGAAACTGATATATAGGTGCTGAGAATTCTTTATTTCATCACTGGATCAGACCTTTTTAAAGAGAGGAAGGGAGAAGGTGCTACAAGGCGTCCAGCTTTTTATCTGGAGCTCCTTGTATCAGAACACAGAAATGTAGGTTCTGCTTTTTGAGCCTGGACAAAGAAAAATTCCATATTTCTTCAGAATGCTTAATTCAGGGATGTGAAAATCACGTTATAATGTCTTTCCTGTGTATTTTATAAAATTGGAAAATGATTAGAACCAGAGAGTTGAAAACTAGCTTCCTGTTTATTAGATAATAACATATTTATTACATATTGTAATAAAGTAGGTAATCTGTGGAGACTATTTCTGGTTGTGGTAAATGGGTACTCTGGCTTTGCTAGAGAGATGGTAGGGGAACCTCAGGAGCCTATTTGAAATGGAGATAGAAATATGTGAGATGCTGCTGGAGGGGTTTCTCTGGGGGTACTCTGGGGTTACCTATTGAACACTGCTGATGGTTAATAGATCAAGATTAGTTCCTACCCTTCCTCTTTCCTTCACCTCCCAGTTTCCACCCACACCCTTCTACCCCCCTTTTCCCTCCTCGGGTCTTAGTTAGCCACCTTCTAAGTGACTCGGGAACTATGAGATTTCAGAGAAATATTCTTTACTCTATTTTTTTCTCAAGTAAAGGGGTTTATTGGGAACAGCAGGATGGGGATTGAGGTGAAAGGGATAGGGGTGTCCCTAATCTATAAGGAGAATTAGGAAATGTCAGTCTTGCCACAACTGTGACTCAAGGGACAGTCAGAGAGATGGAGGACAACTGTTAAGTCTTCTTTCTTCTTCCAATTACACAAAGCCACCAACAGAAGTAAATTTCTTCTCAGATTAGTTCCAGAAGCCCCACCAAAGGTCCTTCAACCTAGGACAGACAAAGCCAGCCACCCTTGGTCAGTGCCCCCCATAGAAGAAATCTCCGTTCATCTCCTCTGGCCAGCTTCAACTGCCTTTCCTGGGAACACTCTGTTTTGGAATCTTCACCTTGATTGACAGATCAGGTCCTTGACTTTGGTTTCCATGCTTGGCTTGGCTTGTAAATCCTCTCTTTCTTCATGCCTCTTCCACAATATTGCATTTCGTCAGCTGCTCAGGTGCCTCTGAGATTGGAAATTTGCTTGCTGCTGCCCATTGTGAAAGTAATACTTATCCTGCTGTCCCTGGTGGGTGAGGGTCACCTCAGTGATGCTGCAGCCCGTCCTTGAGTGTGTGATAGAGAGGGATTGTAGAGCGACATGACTGGAAGACGGTGCCTCCCTCCCCATAGAATCTTTTCAGCTGTCACTACCCCTTAGCTTCCTTGGCCTCCCTGCCATGGGGTGAGAGAGAAGGGGATGGAAAAGAGAAGTGGTTGGAGACCTCTGCAGACTGCCCACATCATCTTCCTGACTACCATTACCACTGTCTCACTCCTGAGGAGCTCAACTGAGTGCCTGAATTAGATGCTTGTCCCTTGCCATAATACTAGCGAATTTCCAACTACTGCTGCTCCACACTCTGTTATTTGGAGTGAGACCCTGCTCCTTTTCTCCTCACCCTCATTCCTGCTCAGCTCACACTTATCCTTCCCTGCCCTTTCCTTCTGCTGTGGACCCTGGAGCTCTCCTTCCTCCATTAACAATCTTCTCTTTATTCTCCTATTCTCCATTGCTTCTTTGTTTTACATTAGTGTTTTATTGCTATATTTTCTGTTCAGCCCATTCTGATTTTCAGGGCATCCAGTTCCAGGGTAAGATAAGGGTACTGAGGTGCTGTCTCCAACTGGACTATCAAGCATAAAGACTCTACTGCAGAGAGTGCAACTCTGATGGGCTGGCCATGTTGTTGCCAAGCACAAGTTTGCCTAAAACCTATTTTATGAGAACTCATACAAGGCAAGTACCTACATGGCGGTCACACGAAGCAATACAAGGACACTCTCAAGGTCTCTCTGAAGAACTTTGGTGTCAATTGTGAGACTTGGGAGACATTGGCACAGGATGAAACAGCATGGTGTGCCCACTTCAAAGAAGATGCTGTGCTCTATGAACAAAGCAGAATTGCAGTAACTCAAAAGAAATATAAGATGTGCACATTTAGAACCTTTCGAACTTCCATTGGCCTGATTAGCCACAGTCAGACATACTATATGTAGACCTGAAACAGTGATATTTTAGTTCTCTTTGAAATATGAATCAGCCAATTAAGATTTTTCCATCACCTGTTCTAAGGTGTCAGTTTTCCTTCCTATTCTTCCTTTCTCACTTTTCTTTTTTTCCCCACATTCCTATAGGATTTAATTTTGTTTTTGACATTTCATTTATTATTTTTTAAACATTCTTTTCTTTTTAAATTTCAAGTTCCAATTTCTTTCTTCCCTCTCTCCTGCCACCCACCAAGAAGGCAAACAATATGATATCAATTATACATATGAAATCATGCAAAACATATTTCCCTATTAGCCATATCTCAAAACAAAGCATTTATAAAATAAAGTGAGAAAATTATACTTTAATTTGTACTCAAAGTTCACCAGTTCTCTGGAGGTAGATAGCATTTTTTTTTATCATGAGTCCTTTAGAACTGCATAGGATGACTATATTGATCAGAGTAGTCAAATCTTTCACAGTTGATCACCATACAATATTGCTTACTGTGCACAGTACACCCTGGTTCTTCTCACTTCACTTTGCATCAGTTCATATATGTCTTGCCATGTTTTTCTGAAACTACTCTTGGTCATTTATTAGCATAATAGTACCCCATCACAATCATATACCATACCTTGTTTGGCCATTCCCCAACTGAAGAGCATCCCTTCAATTTCTGACTCATTCCAGAACAAAAGGAGCTGCTATAAATCTTTTTTGTACGTATAGTTCCTTTTCTTTTTTCTTTGATCTCTTTGAGATATAGATCTAGTAACAGTATTGCTGGGTCAAAAGATATGCACACTTATATAGCCCTTTTGGCATAGTTCCAAGTTGTTCTCTAGAATGATTGGATCAGTTCGCAACTCCACTAGCAGCTTATTAGTTTATCTATTTTCCCACACCCCCTCAAGCATTTAAAAATTTCTGATAGGCATGAAGTAGTACCTCAGAGTTGTTTCAATTTGTTTTTCTCTAATCAGTAATGACTAAGAGCATTTTTATGTAATTATAGATTGCTTTCATATCTGCTTCTAAAAACTGCTCATTTGTTGATTGAAGAATGGCTTTTATTTTTATAAATTTGACTCTGTTCCCTATATGTTTGAGAAATAAGGCCTTTATCAGAGAAACTTGCTTTAATTTTTTGTTATTATTTCATTGTCATTGTCAAAATGTTTTCCCTGATCATTAGATGTATTTTTGCTTTTGCTTTGTTTGAGATTGTCTTCCTCTTTTACTTGAAACCGAAGCTTAATAGATTTGTCACAGCCCTTTTAATTCTGAGTGTCTTTTTGTTTCAAGTGTGTCTCTTATACACATTTTTTGGATTCTGGTTTTATAGGTTAGATCATCCCATTCACACTCACAGTTATTATTACTGTGTATTTCCCTCCATCTTATTTTCTTCTGTTTATCCTTTTCTTTTTCTTTTTATCCTGTCCCTCCCTCCACAAAAGTCTGTTTGGTTTCTAACTACTTCTTCCCTTAACCTGCCCTCACTTTTATCATTCTCTCCCTCCTCCCCACCCTTATTTCTTATTCTCTTCCCCTCTTATTTTCCTATTGAGTAAGGTAGATTTCTGTATCAATATGAAGGTGTATATATACTCTTTCCTCCAGAACTAGAAAAATTCAGAAATGAATTATATCAATTATTCCAAGAATAATTAATTCTAATATATAAATTACAAAAATAGCAGAAGGGAGCCCACTAAATTCTTTCTATGACAAAGAATCAAAATAGGAAAGCCAATATAAATCAATATCCCCAATGAAACAGGTGCAAAAAATCTAAAATAAAAGTTCTAGATAAAATATTAGTCAAGAAGCTAAAGCAACATATTACAAAGATTATACACTATGACAGGTTGGCTTTATATCAGAAATGTAAGGTTGGTTTAATGTTAGGAAAACTAAGAACTTTATTAACCTCATTAATAGCAACGAAAATCACATCATTTTATTTTAAAGTGCAGAAAAAGCTTTTATCTATCAATTGAACAGTGCTATCTTTACCGTTAATCAATTCCTTATCATGAGGTTCCCTGAGAAAAAGAGAGTAAGGCAGGTGAGCTCTGTGAGCAGCAAAACTCATCAGGTCACTGGTCTAGTCCACAGCTTTATAATCCTTACTTCTTTAGCAGTCATCTGTACCAAAGATTCAGAAAAGAACGTTCTCCCCATCAAAGTCCTCGGCATCTTCAAGTGGTTCAACATCAGAAATGGATACAGTTTTATCAATTGCCATGATCTAAAGATATATGTTTATATCTGCTTTATCTTCTGTATACATTGAAACCAAATTGAATTTCTTGAGTGAGATCCAGGCGACTAGACCTTACTATCCCCTCTTCATTCTTATACCCTTTAGATAGTCATGGCTTACTTTCAACCCTTCTACTGCACTGGACATTTTCATCCATTCTGAGAATGTGAGCTCTTTGAGAGCAGTGATGGTCTCAGTTTTTTCCCCTTCTTCCTTCTTTCCTCAATTTTGATTTCCTAGCCATTTGGCAAAGTGCTTTTCACTTAGTAAATACTTTTGCTTTCATTTATTTATTCATTCATTGGGATGATACCAATGGAACATTCAAGCTATCCGTCACTTAACTTATACCTTAATCTCAGAACAAGACTATTCCATCTCTTTTTCTATTGTACATTTCTTTGATAGCATTCTTTACATCTTAGAATTCCTCATTTGTAATATGTTAGAACTTGCTTGTGCCCACTGTTTACATTTCCACTGACTTTTGGGTGATCATCCCTTTCAGTTTTTGGAGACCACAATATGCAGTGACACAGAACTGTGCAGTGCTACCACAATTATATTGGAATTAAAAGATGGACCTTTGATTCTCTGTGTCTGTCAGGTGACTAATGAGTGGACAGATCACTACTGGACAAAATGCATGGATCCATCTTAATATTTTTGTTATAAAAGGAACCAGATGACAGGAGGAATTTACAGCAGCAAATATTTTTCTCATTTGCAAGACAGAAATGTAACAGGCCAGGGCAACACTAGTTTAGAATATAAACTTGTTTGTAAAATATTATAGTGAATGGAGAGAAAAGATTATGGGCCATACTGCCTCATAAAACAGCAAGAAAGCAGTGGAGGAAAAAATAACTTAAGGAAATAAATTAAGGAAGCCTTAATAAGATACCTGTCTTTTCTTATAGGACCCTAATGTTCTGCTACATTCAGATATGACAGTTCCTTTAGCCATTCAGCCCCAAATTGAAGAACATCCATTTTGTTTCCATTTCTTTTACTACCATAAAAATAACTCTGCGAATTTTGGTGTATATAGACCTTTCGTTCATTCATGAACATCATCAAGAGTGGAAGCCCTGGGCTTCCAGTGGCCTTTCCAGTTTTGTGGAAAACGAAGTGAAATCTTCAAGCTCCTTTTAATTTGCCTTCTATTTGTGATTTGGAACATTTCTTCATATGACTATGGTTTTGAATAAAACCTGTTTATGTTATCTTCTTTTTGTATTTATCTATCAGATGTATTTATTTTCTAGGAAAAAAGAGAACGAAATATAATGGCCACTCACCAGGTGTTGGTTGCTCTCTTGTGAGCCAAAGTGCTGTAGAGTCACAACGTTCTAATGCCAAATTTCTACTCCTTTCTGGTTTCTATGTAAATCATCACTTACTGCCTGATTAATTTTACTGGATTTACTTGTTAGATTTTAAATATTATACCATTTGTTTGAACTGGCTCAGGAACAAGCACCACTGATTGTGACTACTCAATAATCATGAAACAAAGCATGAGAAGCCTGTAAATGAGGGAACAGTGAGTATAACCATTATTGGTCAATCAATCAATCAACTAGCATTTATTCAATGACTCCTGTGTGCCAGGCACAGGGCCAGATCCAGAGGAAATGAAAACAAAAAACAAGCGAGTCCTTGTCATTAAGGAGCTTGTATTCTTTTATGGGAGATGACCTGTTATTCCATCCTCATTGTCATTGTCGTCATCAGCATTGTCACAGTTGGTATTTATGGAGAGCTTTAAGGTTTGCAAATCCCCTTACAAATATCATCTCATTTTATCCTCATAGCAATCCTCAGAGGTAGATGCTGCTATTATCCCTACTTGAAAGATGAGGAAACTGAGGCAGGCAGAAGTTGTGTCTTAGCCAGGATCACATAGCTAGCAAGTATGGATTTGAATTTGGGAGTTCCTGACTCTAGACCTGGTGTTGTATCTACCGTACCACCTAAATGCCTCCATAAATATATATGTAAGTACACATATATGTATACATGATATACATCTGTATATACATATTTGTATATATAGATAGTCTGTATATATGAAGAATAAATACAAGGTAGTTTAGGGAGGGAGGGCATCATTATTTTGGGGGAGAGTGGATCAAGAAAGACTTTCCTAACTGTATTAGCTAAGTCTTAAAGGAGGTGATTTTTACAAGTTGATAGTGAAGCTCTAGTGCATTGAAGGTGGTGTGTTCTAGTGGAAAGAACCCAGATTTGAGTCAGAGGACTTTGGTTCAAATCCTACCTCAGTTGCCAGCAATCTGTTTGACTTTGGGAAAATTACTCAACTTTCCTGGGACTCTGTTAAATTTGTAAAATAAGTGTTGCAATTGATGACTTCTGAAATAGCCTTCTGATTTTGGGGGGGAGGGTCTGCCAACCTCGTGTCTCCCCTCTCCAGTCCTTCCCCCACTCAGCTACTAAAGTAATTTTCCTAAAGCCCAAGTCAGACCATGTTCTCTGCCCCCACCTCTTTAATAAACTCCAGTGGCTCTCTATCGTCTCCAGATCAAATATAAAATCCCATTTGGCATTCAAAGCTCTTCCTAATCTGTTCCCCTACACCTTTCTAGTCTTCTTCCCTTTCTGTTATCAATGACTCTAATCTCCTTGTTTCTCTGACAAGACACTCCATCTCCCCCAATTACTGTAGAGGGTATCACCATCCTCCCAGTCCCTCAGGCTTCCTTCTAGATCTATATCTTCTCCGTTAGGTCCTTATGACTTATCATTTAAGAGGTTATTGATAACTTTGGAGAAAGCAGTTTTAGTTGAGTGATGGGGGTAGAAATCAGATTGCAAAGGGGTTGAGGAATGAGAGAAGTGGAGGCATCAAATATAGGGTTGAAGCTGATGACGGGACAGGAGGACAATAAAGAAATTTTTTGAAAGTTATATGGTGGGATACTTGATCTAGAAATAAAGGGTGACACCATAAATAAATTAGGGGAACATGGAAAAGTTTACCTGTTAGATTTATGGATAAAGGAAGAATTTATGACCAGACAAGATATAGAGAACATTATGAAAAATGTAATAGATGATTTTCATTCACTTCAATGAAAAGATTTTTGTACAAATAAGCCAATATAACCAAGTTTAGAAGGGAAACAACACATTTGGTAAAAGATCTTATACCAAGTATCTCTGACAAAAGCCTCATTTGTCAAATATACAAAGAACAG
Organism: Monodelphis domestica; assembly: GCF_027887165.1. Lineage (NCBI taxonomy): Eukaryota > Metazoa > Chordata > Mammalia > Didelphimorphia > Didelphidae > Monodelphis > Monodelphis domestica. Next base: position 22,837,207 of record NC_077229.1, read on the forward strand.
AGTCAAATTTATAGGAATATAAAGATTCCCCAATTGAAAACTCATTAAAGGATATGAACAGGTAGTTATCAGAGGAAGAAATTAAAATTATCTGTAGTTGTATGAAAAGTGTTCCAAATACTATTGATTAGATAAATGCAAATTAAACCAACTCTGAGATAACCATCTCACACCTACCAGATTGGCTAACACGACCAAAGAGGAAAATGACAAGGGGATGTGAGAGACCTGGGACACTAATTCTCTTTGGTGGAACTTTGAGCAAACACAACCATTCTGGAGAGCGATATGAAACCAGGTTCAAAGGGCCACAAAACTACATGCCTTTTGTCCCAGCAATACCATTCCTTGGACTGTATCCCAAAGATATCAGAGATAAGGGAAAAGGATCTACCTGTAGCAAAATATTTGTTAGCAACTCCTTTTTGTAGTGGAAAAGAATTGGAAACCAAGGAATTGTCCAATCCCTTGGAGAATGGATGAACAATTTGTGGTATATGGTTGCAATGGAATACTATTGTGTCATAAGGAACAATGAATAGGATGAATTCAGGAAAATTTGGAAAAACTTATATGAACTGATGTGAAGTAAAGTGAGCAGAACCAGGAGAACAATGTGTACTTCAGAAATATTATACAATAATCAACTGTGAAGGACTAAATCATTATCAGCAAAGCAAGTTTCCAAAAGAGACTCATGATTAAAATGTTATCCATTCCCAAGTTAAGATAGAAGATAGTAAGAGAACACTTAGATGGCATAGTGGATAAAACTCTGGCCTGGAGTCAGGAAGACTCATTTTTCTGAGTTTAAATCTAGCCCCAGATATTTCTTGGCTGAGTGATCCTGGGTAAGTCACTTTCTCTTATTTGCCTCAGTTTCCTCATGTATCAAATGAACTGGAGAAGGAAATGGCAAACTACTCCAGGATTTTTGCCAAGAAAACCCCAAATGGGGTCATGAAGGCCAGATGTGACTGAAAAACGACTAAACAATGAAATGAGCTGGCCCAGATGAACTGTATCTTCAGGTTGTAAAAGGACTGGCAGAGGTGTGTGTGCTGCCACTGTAAGTGAGACATAATGGAAAAATATGGGAAACAGGAGAAGCACTACAACACTGGGGAAGCCTAAATATTGTCCCCATTTTTTAAACTGGAAGAGAATAATCTGCCAACTATATACTTCATTGAACTTGACTTCAATCTGGGAAAATTCTGGAAAGGATTTTCCAAGACATGAAATGTCTAGAAAGGGAAGCAATGCTTAAAAAGAACCAAAATGGTTTTGTCAAGAATGAATCATGCCAGAATTCCTTTATTCCCTTTTTTGACAGAATTACTAAACTAGTGAATTAGAGGAATGCTACAGAGAGAGTTTATTTAGATTTCAGCAAAGCCCCTCATTTTTTTCCTTGGAAAAGTTAGAGAGATATGGATTAGATGATAATACAGTCAAATAGATCCAAAACTACGTGGATAGCCAAATTCAGTGAATCATTGTGAATGGTTCAGTGTCAGCATTAGAAGGAGTCTCTAGTGGTCTCTTCTTGGCCCTGTACTGTTTATAATTTTATCAATAATTTGTATGAAGGCATAAATGGTTTGTATGCTCATTAAATTTTTAGATGATACTGGAGATAGCTAACTGGATAAGAATTAGGATCCAAAAGGATCTTGACAGGTCAGAGCATTGGGCTGAATCTAATGAGGTGAAATCTACTAGAGATAAATGTAAAGTCATTTATTTGGGTATAAAAAATCAACTCCATCACTATAAGGCATGAAAAGATTTATAGATAGCAATTGCTTTGAAAAGGGTCTGGGGGAGAAGTGGTTTAGTATGCCCAATAAGAGTCATCAGAGTGACCTGAGCCAAAAAGCCAATTCATTCTTCTTAAAATATTTATTTTTAGTAAAAAAAAAAAAGCAATTTTCTCTTCTCACTTCTTCCTCCCTCCAAGAAACAAAACTAAACTCTCACTACAAATGTGTAAAATAAACTCTTAGATTGGCCATATTAAAAAACGTGCCTTATTCTTTATTCTGAGTTTATCATCTCTGTCAGTAAGTAAGTTGCATGTTTCATTCTAGGACCTCTGGAGTCATGCTGGTCATTGCAGTGATCAGAGCTCTTGGGTCTTTCGACACTGATTGTCTTCATCATGTTGGCATTGCATAAATTGTTCTCCCAGTTCTGCTCCCTTCATTCTGTATCATCATACAAGTCTTCCCAGGTTTCTTTGAAACTGTTCCTTTCATCATTTTTTATAGCACAATAATATTCTATTAATTCATTTATCATAATTATTCATGGTTCCTTCTCAGGTTCTAGTTCCATGCCAATGCAAAAAGAGATGCTATAATTTTTTTTTTTTGTGTAAGCAGGCCCTTTTCCTCTTTCTTTGACCTTTTTTAAGGTATTGGCCTAGTAATGGTATTGTTGGGTCAAAGGATATGCACAGTCTAGTAACTTTTTGGACACGGATCCAGATTACTTTTCAGGATGTCTGAACCAGTTCATAACTCCACCAGTAGCCTATTACTGTATCCGTTCCCCCATAGTCCCTCCAGTGCTTATTATTTTCTTTTTTGTCACCCTTGCCAGTCTGATGGATGTGAGGCTTGCATTTCCCCAGTCATTAGGATCCGCACAATGGGCAAAGAAAGCATGGCGTACTAGGCATTCATTCCTTTGTACATGGTTGGACGAGGCTGCTGAGGTCATTTCCAACTCAAATTCTGTGATTCTGTCATTCTTTGCTATAGAGCAGACAACTTTGTAGTAGAGGGTAGACTTGACGGAGTGAATGAAAAAGCATTTATTTATCCAGTGCTTGCTGTGTGCTGCGTCTCAGGAACATAAACAGCAAAGCAGTCTGTTCTCTCCAATTGAGAGAGAGGAGAGGAGGGTTCAACGGAAGGACCAAAGGAAAGGTCCGGATGTCCTAAGGGGCAGCAGTCCAGTGGGGCCTGGAGGAGAGGGAGCACGGCATCATAAAAGGAGCCAGAGGAGAGCCTGTGAACTCTCTCTGTGATGGGGCCATCCGACTGAAGGGCTTTCTTCATAGAGTTTAGGATGTATATCAAGATGCTTCAAATGAATCTCAGTTACTCTCCTTGGTTTGAAAAATTTAGGCAAGAGGGGGTGTCTACTGACATGCCTTAATCTCCCAGCTAGCATTTGGGGGCAAAGAAAGCTGTTAGTTAGAGGTGGTTGGACTCTGCAGTTGATCTCTAAGGCCCCTTTGAGCACCAAGTAGGTGATCTTAGGTTTTGTTGTATTTCTTTTTTATTTAGAATATTTTCCCATCGTTACCTGATTCATGAGCCCCCCTCCCCCCCTTTTCCTCCCCTCTCCTGGAGCTGACAAGCAATTCCACTGGGCTATGCATGGATCAATTGTTCAAAACCTTTAGGTTTCTTTGAACATTGTCTTTTGGCATTCTTCTGTCTGGCCACAACCTTCTACTATTCTGGTTCTCCCTATGCCCTCTGCTCCCTTCTGAACCTGCTCTTCACCTCCTCCTGGCCTTTATCTTATCTTTTTTACTTTATTGCCTTCCCAGGCTTAACCCTAAAGTGACCCAGTTTCTTCCTACTCTCCCATCTGTGTTTGAATCTTTCACTCCCTTGTCTTATTGCTGCTCATCCCTTGTCACACCTCAGCCCTGGATTATTTCTGCCTTCGATCGCCTCCACTCTTACTCTGTGCCATGGAAGGGAGCTGCTGGAAGTCACCCAGCCCTGCTGATTGGTTACCAATATTCCTTCTCTGGAGCAAGGAAGGCCATTTACTCTTTCCTGTTTGTTTTCCTGTTTCGCCCCAACCTGAGAAGCTTTTTCTTTCCTCAAACCCCCCATCTCCCCTTACATTCTCAGTTGAAGAAATAGTTTTTCCTTTACTGAGAGCATTGAGGCCATTCAATAGGAGCTTCCTTTTTTGCCCTCCTTGTTTTCAGATCTTGTGATGTAATCTCTGATTCTCTTCCATCCCTTCCTCAGGTCTCCTATTTAAGCGACCCTTTTCCTTGCCAGAGTCAGGCCCTCCCATCCTCTCAAGCGGATCGTATCCTCAGTAAGGAGCCTCTTGAATCTTCAGCATCTTCCTAGTTAGTGGTCCTTTCTTTAATTCTCCACATATGTGAGGTCTCTTTGGTGTTTAGAAAGCCTTCCCCAGCCACCGCCGTCCTCAAGCTCTTTCTTGCCCAGGATCTAAGAAAGGATCGACTAAGAAAGGATTGCCCTTTCTTAGTCAAGCTGCCTGTACCTGTCCTCGGCTTTGTCTCACTCTCTTGTCACCTCTTGGCAGTCTGGCTCTGACTTCCTCACCCACCTGAGAGCGCCCCTCCAAGTGACTAATGAGCTCTTACCTGCCACATCTAACGTTCTTTTCCTCAGTCCTCCTCCTTCTGGACTTCCCTGTCAATTAGACAGTCAACAGATATTTATCATGTGCTTACTGCATGCCAAGCATAGTACAAAGAAAGGCCAACGCAGTCTCTGTCCTCCCAGAATGGAGAAGACAACCTGCACACAGCCTGCACGCAGCGTCAAGAGGAGGCAAGTGCAGAGGGAGGGCAGGCTCATCCTCCTGGGCAAAAATGCCATGCTGCCAACTAGCCTTTCCTTCTGGCCACTCTGCCCTCCTGGGTTGGTGATAGTTCTCCTCCTCCTGTCTCACTGCTCCTCGGGCTCCTCTGCTCACGCACCCCCGATCTTCCCTTGTCTTTACAGAGATGACTCTATCTCTTGGTTCGCAGATGGATTTTGTCCCATCATGGGCAGATCTATACACCCAAACCCTGCCTCGCCCTTGTACCTGTTGAGCACTGCCTGCCTCTGTGACCTTCCAAACTCAGTGGATCTCCGACTGAACTCCTCATCTTCCCCAGCACACCCATGCCTTTCCCCGTTCCCCTGCTTATATTGAAGGTGCTACCATTCTTCTCCTCCGCCGTTGTTCTTGATTCTGCCCCTGCCTCTGGTTATATATCTGAGCAGTCACCAAATCTCACCATTTCTGGCTCTAGTCCAATCTCTCCTCTCTGGCCCTTTCATTCCTCTCACAGCCATCCTTTTACATCTGGCGCTCTTCATCTCTTCGTGAGATAACTGGCTTTCTTGCCTTAAGCCTCTCTCCTCCAGTCTATGCTTCACAATTACCAGTGGGATTTTCTCTTTATTCCAGCTCCACCAATGTGACTCCCGTAGTCAGTAAACTAGCACTTCCCTGCTGCCTTTGGGATCAAACATGGCTTTGAAAGCCCTTCAACCCTCACCTCACCCTATCTTTTCAGCCTCATTTTCCATCATTCACCTTCCTGAGCTCTCTGCGCCAGCCAAATCAGTCTTGTCATTCCCCACCCACAGAAGTCTACCTCCTATTTCCTTTGAAATGTGTTCTCTCCTCGCCTGTGCCTTATGGACTCCCTCTGCTTTCAGGATGGAGCTGAAGCACATCCTAATATGAGGGGCCTTTTATGATCTCCCTCTGCTACTAGTGCCCTCCCTCCTTCCCTGATATTTATTCCCTTAATGTTTATTTAGTCTGTACTTATATATGTACATGTTTTCTTTTGATAGTTTATAACTGTGATGGTGAACCTATGGCATGGGTGCCAAATGGCATATAGAAATAATAGGAATTGACTGGGGAGGGCACTCAGCTGCCCCCCCCCCCCCCCCAGTTAGTTCCTAGAATGGCAGAAGGATTTGGGTGGAGCTGCTTCCTCCCCCACTTCACCACACCTCTCCACTCTTATGTTCAGCAGTCCAATGGGAGTACCCAGGGCATAAGGTGGGTGGTTCATAGGCAGAAGAGCTAGAGGGGAGCAGAACACTCAGGACATTTCCCTCCCCCTCTCTTCCTTTGATGAGGACATTCCTCACTTTACCTCCACACAGCAGCCCAATGGGAGTGTTTCCTCTCTTCCTTTATGAGATAAAGGAGGGGCAGGGCATGCCCAGCACTTGGTGGGGGGGAGGGGCAGGGCACAAGGTCTCTGGGGGAGGGGCATAGCCCTCGGTCTGGGGGTGGGGCAGGGGCGGGGCCCCAGCATTACACCTCTAAAAGGTTTGCCATCACTGGTCTATAAGTTTCTTGAAAGTGGGGAACTGTTTAATCTTTCTCTTTATATCATAAATGAGGCAGTGGGCAGAGTGTTGAACTTGTAGTCAGGAAGTTGGTATTTAGTTGTGTCTGCCTCTCTGTGACCCCGTTTGGGGTTCTCTTGCCATTTCCTCCTCTAGCTCATGTTCTAGGTGAGGAAACCGAGGCTAACAGGGATGAGTGACATGTCCAGGGTCACACAGCTAGTGATGTGTCTAAGGCAGAAAGATGAGCCTGCTGCTCTGTTCCCTGTGGCACCGGCTAGCTCTGGAGTAAGAAGGCTGTACCAGACCCTGACTAGGTGCGGGAACCTGGGCTCCTGACTTCCCCTCTCTGGCCTGGGGAGCTCTTCTGTGAGAGGAGGGAGCTGGACCCAGGCCTCCACCTGTGATCCTGGTCCTTCGAACTTGACACATCCCCCCACGGAGAAGAGGCTCCGGGAATGCTTGTTATTCTTTAAGAAAGCAGCACTGAAGGGCAAAACCGGCTTGGACTGTTCTGTCTTCATTCATTCTTTCTTTCCTTGTGTTCCAGTTACATGCATATCACGAGACAGATGGGCGTTTATTAAGCGCTTGGCTAGGAAAGCAAATATGAGCAAAATGCGGGGCGTCCCTGCCCTCAAGGAGCTTCTGTTCTTTTTTTTAAACCCTAAATACTGTGTTTTGGGTCTAAGACAGAAGAGCAGTAAGGGCTAGGCAATGGGGGTCAGGTGACTTGCCCAGGGTCACCCAGCTGGGAAGTGTCTGAGGCCGGATTGGAACCCGGGACCTCCTCTCCATCCACCGAGCCACCCAGCTGCCGGAGGAGCCTCTATTCTAGAGAGCAAAGGCAACAAGTGAAAGGGAGTTGAAAAGAGAAGGGCCAACCGAGTCAGGAAAGGCTTGGGGGAAGTCTGAGTGATATGGAGGCTGCCTCAAAGGGACGTCAGGGATGAAGTGGCCGTCGGAAGGCACGTTAATAAATGCTCCCCGAGAACCCCATTAAGCCTTAAAACCTTCTAGAACCTCGGAGCCAGATCCGGTCTTCTCTGTAGGTGCGGCCCGCTTTGAGCGGGGGCTTTGGGCCCCTGGTCTGGCCCTCTGTGTGCAGGCACTGCATATGCGCAGCCATTTGGGCCCAGAAGGAAAGGACAGCGGGTGAGTGGGCGGGATCGCCTCCGGGAATCTCAGTTTGTTAACAAGCCCCAAGCCTCACCCAAACAGAGACACAGTTTCAAAACACCCGCATGCTGCTGCCCAACTGAAGTGGGAGGCAGTGGCGAGGCGCAGGGCGGCCTGAGCCTCCCGAGTGTGCCCAGGGGCAGCCGAGGCCCGGCTCTGCCAGGGGGCTGCTGCGCCCACGGGAGAGGCCCCCTCCGGGCTGCGCCCCGGGGAGGCTCTGGAGCTTCCCTCCTGGAGATGCCCGGTTCACCGGATCCTTGGAATCCGCGTGATCTGAAATAGTCCCTAATAACGATTCCGAGCGCATCCTCACTTCTGGATTCGCAGAGCGCTTCTCTCTGGGATCGCCTCTTTTAGAAAGGGACATCTGAGGCTCAGACGGCTGCGGCTGGGCCCCACGCGTCCTTTTCTTGTATAGAATCCTCGCTGAATGCCTCATTAGGTTGTGCTGACGCCTTGAGATTCTTAAAGGCTCCCTCAGGAGAGTAAATCCTGGTAGGTCCTACCACAGCTGGAAGGGTGTGGAGCATCTGCCTGTCACTGGAGGTACGAGCCCAGCTGGAGTGAGTGGCTCATCCCCAGGCTGGCTCCAGGGGGCCACATTGATCTGCGATGGCACCTCTTGGAGACGCCACCAAATCACAGGCAGATGATGCTCTGGGTGGTTTCAGGGACAAAATATCAAGCAAACCACAGATCCCCTGAATTATTGAAGCACTGCGTTTGTTACACAGAGAGAACAGAGCCACGTATTTTTGATGGCATTTGGTGACTCGGAGAGCGCTTTCTTGGCCACTTCCTGCTGGGCTAGGAAGAGAGCACAAGGATGCTTTTTCTCGTAATATCTTAGAATTTGGAGCTCCAGAAAATGATTTGCCTTGTTGAAATGACGCGGAATGGATCTGCCGTAACCACAACTGGACCCCCGCTATGGCTTGGTGATCCTTTTCTACACTGCTCATCCTAGCACTTCTTCTAAACCCTTTCCTCCCTCCTCCTCCTTCCAAAGGCTTCCCCTTCCCCTCGGCTTTCGCCAGAAGGAAGGAGACCATTGGCCAAGGGCTCCCTCTTCTGTCTGCCTTCTCATCTCACACCCACCCCCATGCTTTCTCCCACTATCTCGTCCTCACCCCTGGGTCACGTGGAGAAGTCTCTCCCTTCTGGCCAAGGGAAGCCCCTCGCCATCCACCAGCGACACCATTCCATCCTGTCTTCTCTTGCAGATTGCCTCTTCGACTTCCTTCCCACTCGCACTTATTCTTCTTTAAGCCCTTTCCTTCTGTCTCAGAATCAATACTGTGTGTTGTAAGGGAGGAAGGAAGAAAGAGCTAGATTAAGTGACTTGCCCAGGGTCACACTGCCAGGAAGTGTCTGAGGCCACTTCTCTCCAGGCCTGCTTCTCATCCGCTGTGTCCCTAGCTGCTCCCCCATCCCCCCAACTTATCTCCAATCTTTCCCTACCTACTGCCTACAAACATGCATTTCTCCCTTATCCTTGAAAATTCCCCCTTCCTCCATCCAACCCCACGAGCTCTTGGTTCCGTGTATCTCTTTCCTGATGGGCTAAACTCCTGAGAAGTAACATAGGATAATAAGGACCTCTGCTTTCTCTCCTCTCACTGTCTAATGAACTTTCTCTAGTCCAGCTCCTGACCTCATCATGCAACTGAAGCTGCTCTCTCAAAAGTTGCCAGTGACCTCTTGGTTTCCAGTCTCTTGCCTGGTTTAGTCCTCTTCCTTACTGATCTCTTTGCAGCCTTTGACACTATTGACCACCCTCTTTTCCTTCATACTTTCTTCTCTCTAGGTTTCCATGATCCCACTCTGTCCTGGTTCTCCTCCTACCTCTCTGGCTGCTCCTTCTCAGCGCTCTTTGCTGGATCTTTGTCCAGGTAAGTGTCCTCAGGGTTCTGCCCTGGGCCTTCTTTCACTTGGGTTCAGTGATCATCTCTAAGTGTCTACTTCTTCCTTTCTCTCCTCTCTCATTTCCAGTATGTTGTCAAGGCCTGTCAGCTTTGCCTTCCTGACATCTCTCCTCTGACATTGCCCCAGACCCCGGGAGAGACGCTCAGTGCCCAAAGTCTGGACAATTATAATAGCTGCTAGAGGGCTCAGGCTGCCTCTAAGCTCTCCCCATTCCAGTCCATCTTTCACTTAGCTGTCCGATTTATCTTCCTAAAAGGCAAATGTGACCGTGCCAGTTCTTCTTCTATTCAATAAAATCCAGTCCTTCCTTTCACCTCCATGATCATCTATGAAATTCTCCATTTGGCATTCAAAGCCTTTGGAAACTGGCTTTCTCCTACCCTTCCAGTCTTCTCCCGTCTTGTCTTCCCACGTACACTTTAATCCAGCGCATTGGCTTCTTCCCTGTTTCTCTGGACATTTTCATTGGTGCTCCCCTTGCTGGAACTTCTCCCTCCTGGCTTCCCTGGCTAAAGTCCCACCTTCCACAAGAAGCCTCCTTCCTCTTAGTGCCCTCCCTCTGTGGCTTATCTCCAGGGCGCTGTCTGTAGCTACAGAGTTGTTTGCATGTTTCTCCTTCATGGGAGCTCCTGGGTCTGCTTTTTGTCTTTCTTTGTATTCCTAAGGCTTAGGACAGTGCCTGGCACATAGTAGGTGCTTACTCAATGCTCACCAACTGTTTGACTCAAAGATGTCCTCATTCCTCAATTCAGTGCATTTCCAGTCTGTGGCCTTCAGGGCTTTTAATCGAGCCACCATGTGCTCGTGTCCAAGCTTCTGCTTCTTGGTATTGGAGTGTTTTGCCTTTGGTCTCATATCCCTAAGGCTGTAGATGAGAACACTCCATGCTGATGAAGTTCTGTTTCTAAGTTCTGAGGATCTGAGGGGCTGCTCAGAAAAGTTCCAGAGGAGCTCACCCCTTTTCTTTTCCTGCCTGTCTAATTCTTCTGCTTTTTATGCCACAATGGAGCCTCAAATGGGTGGTGTTCCTTCTTAAAACATTTTAGATCATGAGAGCCATTCCATGACCTAATGTGGGGGGCAGAGCAGATTGGAATAGCCATTTGTTTAGTTATTCTGCCTTTTTCTGACTTCCTCCCATATCTCCTCTTCTTTGGTCTCTTTGTTGTTCTTTTCTTTTTCCTCTTCTTCTCCTGCTCTTCCTCCTCTTCTCTTTCAGTTCTCCTCTCTCTTTTCTACCATGTATAGTGGATTCTTCTTGGTCTTAGAAAGAGTTGACTTACATAGATTAGGTGCCTAATGTTTAGTGAATGAATGAATATGGATATAAATAGACCACAGTCCATGCCCTTAAGGGATTTACGGTAGGAGAGATTAGAAACAATGTACAAATAAGTACAGTACAAAATGGGTTTGGGCTTAAGAGAACCCCCACATGTGATGGCGACCACCACATACTCATGAGACCACCACAGACTCTTGGATCCAATGACACTGACCTTTTGGCTGTGCTCCTCAAAAAACATTCCATCTCCCAAATCCAAGCATATTTTTTAGGTTTAATTTGTTTTCAAAATATTTTATTTTTCCCAACTACATGTAAAAACAATTTTTAATATTTGTCTTCCTAAATTTTGAGTTCTAAATTCTTCCCCTCCCTCTTTCCTTCCCCTCTCCCCTTTCTGAGACAGTGAGCAATTTGATCTAGGTTATATACATTGATCATGCTGTTGAAGAAAACATCATAAAAAAACTATAAAGAAAATAAAGTGGAAAAATAGGCTGCACAATCTGCATTTAGGAGAGGAAGAAGAGAAGGAGAAGAAGAAGGAGGAGGAAGAAGTGGATAGTAGTTTTTATCCCTGAACAGTTGCAAATCCAAGCATTTTCCAAGGCTGTCCCCCATTCCTGGAGCTCTCTCCTCATCAGTGCTTCCTGGCTTCCTTGGCTTCCTTGAAGTCCCAGTTAAAATCTCACTTTAGCAGGAAGCCTTTCCCCACCCCCCTCATATTTATGCCTTCCCTCTGTTTAGAATCTCCAATTTACGCTGTAGAGAGCTTCTTTGTCCATAAGCTGCTTGCATGTTGCCCCCCTGTTAGAAAGGGAGCTAGAACTGTATTTTGCCTTGATTTGTATATCTAGAGCTTAGCACAGTACCTGGCACAGAGTTGGTGTATAATAAATACTTATTGACTTAGTGAGCATCTGGACCTTTTCCCGAAGACAGGGGGTGAAATTTTTTCCTTTTTTTCTGATGAAGTAAATTATCAACAAGCAAATGGTCAGACACACAAAGAACAAACCATAGAATTGTGTATGACACAGAACTCTTACCATTCACTTAATAAGTGTGTATTAAATTGCATGATTTCTCTTTGTTTTTGGTTTCTTTTCTGCACTTTTTTTTTGTGTACTTATGTGTATTTGTAAATGTTATATTGGTCTATTTCCTCTTCCTCTCCCTCACCACCACCACCACCACCACCACCATCACCTCCTCTTCGTTTGTTGTCATCGTCCTCTTCCTATTCTTTGTCCTCCTCCCCCTTCTCCCACTAGTTACCAGTCTGCCCCCTTTCCCTCTCCCTAGTCAAACAAAACAAATCAATAGTTGGTCCTCATTAAGCTGAATTTAACCCTTCCCACATAGCTTGACCTTTGGCTTCCTGTCTACTAGTAAGAGACAAGTCACCTGAAGACAGGATTGGTTATTTCATCGAAATTCGGGGAAGGGACTTTATAATCATTGCTTCTTGTCCGATCCTTATGCGTATGAATAAGATAATTTGTAATATTGTGTCTGGGTCTGTGAAACTGTGGGAAACAGCTTCCTTAAGGAGGAGACCCAATTACTCTGTGAGATGTTGAACTCTCAGGTCTTTTGGCTTTTACGGCTTTTATATAGAGTATCCAGAGCCTGCTTGCTGGCCCATTAGCACAATAATTGATGGGTACCCAGTTACCTTTGGATTTTTTGTATTTGGGGCAAGCTTAACTCCTTGCCCATCCTTCTCTCTTAAATCCATAACCCTCCCCTGCACAGCAGATCAGGAAACTGGGCCCCAGAATCCCTCAGGTGAGAGGCCGGAGGATAGAGCATTCCTTTTATTCATGGTAGCTTGGACACTGTTGGGTCTCCTAGGAAAAGGACACCTCCACTCCTCCCCAGAGCTTGCTGAGCTGGAGGCATGGCTCTTCGGGATAGTGCTCCTAGGCCTCCAGGTAGAGGATCTGAAAAGCACAGATGGAGACTGGCTCATGTCCTTCTTGGAAAAGAAGGGAGGGCGCTCTGAGGAGTCAGGATGTGGGAGCCCCGTGTGGCTTTTCTCTTTTCTGGGACGTCAGAGTGGTGACCTTTAGTACGACTTCTCTGTTCTTCCTCAGTGGTTGTATGGGGGGCTGTTCTGGACTTAAGACAGGTAACAATGTGAACATTCAGTTTCCACATTCAAAGACTTGGGTGTCACCTGCCTTTAGGGGCTTTGTTTGTTTTGATTGTCTTTTCATCATATAGGAGGAATTTGTTAATAGATTTGTCTACATTAAGCTAGAACTATTCCCTGAAGTCTGTGTTCTTGCTGGTCCCCACTGAATAGATCTGTTTTTCTCAAGTACAAAAGTGTGTTTATACACTGATAATGTGGTCCCACAGTAATCTTGTGACCATGGCTGGAGAAGATTTTGAAAGCCTGGACTCTTCACAGATTTGGAGTACTGTTAAATAGATTCCTCTTAACTACTCCTTTTAACAGGAATTGTTTTTGATTCAACAAGATTTTGTTAAGTGGCTATTATAGGTAGGGCCCTTTGTTAAGTCCAATGAAAGGATAAGTGTATCTTTTTCTAAGAACAAACAAACAAACAAAAACTCTCACCTTCCATCTTAGAATCAATACTGTGTGTTGGTTCCAAGGCAGAAGAGTGGTAAGGGCTGGGCAATGGGGGTCAAGGGACTTGTCCAGGGTCACCCAGCTAGGAAGTGTTTGAAACCAGATTTGAACCCAGGACCTCTTCCCTCCAGGTTTGGCTCTCTATCTACTGGGCCACCCAGTCATTCCAATGTATCTTTCATGTTTCTACCCTAAAAAAAAGAATTTATAGTTTTAATAGGGACACTATAACATGCAAAAGGTATAATAATAATAATAGCAATATTATAATAATCACAATTTCTGTAGTGTATTAATTTTACAAAACATTTTCCTCACACCAACCTTGTGAAATATTCAGTATGAGATTCATTATCCCCATTTCACAGATGCAGAAAATATGGCCTAGAGTCGCAAATCAATAAGCTCAGTACCAGGCCTGTATGTAAATCAGGCCTTCTGATATAAAGTCCAGAATTTTTGCTGCTATATTATTTTTCTTTCCTTGTGGTTGGGACATGCCGGAAGTAGGGTCTTGGGATCATAGATGTAGAGCCACTGGGGACCTTGGAGATCATCTAGCACAATCCAGTCATTTTACATTGGAGAAAACTGATACTCATTGAGTCATGCCAAGTCTGGATGGTGGGGCATTGGGGGAAATGCCTTCCCTGGGTCTATTTGGCTTCATCCGTTCTCAGAGGATAGAGCTGGCCAGGCTCTGTGGGATGTTCCCTTCTTAATTATTGTGGGCCCAAGCACTCCTGGCTGTGGGGTTAGACATGGTCGCTCACAATGCAAGGAGTTACCAGTTTCACTTCTTTTCATAGACTTCTGGCCCTCTCTCTGTGCATTGAGGACAACTGGGCCTTATCATCTGCACAATTGCCCCATGTCCAAGACCTTCAGGCGCTGCTCTCTTCTGTGCTGATGCCATTAAGGCTGATGCCTGGGCCTTGACAGCTACTTCACACAAAGGACCATCAGACCTTCCCATCAGTTTTGTAGTTGAACTATTCTGCATGTGCCCCCCTTTTTCTAATCCAGATGGGGGATCTCTGAGAGCAGAAGCTGTCACACTCCGTATTCCTAGTGCTCAGGTCAGTGCTCAACACATTAAATAGGAAATATTTAATAATGATTTTTCATAGCCTTGGGTCACATAGGTGATGTGTGGGATTTGCATTCAGATCCTTTGACTATAATTGTCTTCCTTCTAATGAAAATAATTTTAAAAGTTTTTCTGCTTCCTGAGGTCAAATATTTGTTTCCCCCAAGACTCAGATGTCTCCAATACTGCTTTATATGGCTTGTTTGGGTCTACCATTTGGCAGGCTTCCTCAGCCACTTTCCTAGGGTCAGACTGCCTGTGCTAATGGGCCCAAGGCAGGTCTTCTCTGGCAACCACGTGGGAGGAAAGATATCCTGTATAGCAGAAATTGTTCTTTCTGCCATGTTTTCTGTTTGTGTTACTATATGTGGAGTATGTCCTTCTCAGTGTAACTTTTTCTTTTTTTAAAAAAAGAACCCTACCTTCTGTCTTAGAATCAATATTGTGTATCAGTTCCAAGGCAAAAGAGCAGTAAAGACTAGGTATTGGAGTTAAATGACTTGCCCAGGATCACACATCTAGAAAGAATCTGAGACCTAATTTGAAGCTAGTTCTTCCTGTCTCTAGGCCTGGATTTCTATATACCAAGTTACTTAGCTGTCCCTTCAGTGCAACTTTTTAAAGTGACCTTTTAGTCAATTCATAGAGAAAGGAAACCAGGATGGTAGTTCTGGTGTTCAAGGATTTGAGCATATTACATCCAGTGCTTTTTTTCTCCTAAAAACAATAAAAAAAAATGAAATTCCACTTTCTTTAAGTTACAAGTTTTATTTATTACGTTTTTTTTCTGAATGGGGAAGGGGTTAGAGAAAATATAAAATACATTTCCAAATTCTTTTAAGACATCTTAGGACATAAGAGATAGTGAATTATAATGTTTTTATGAATAAAATAATGTTTACTGATTGAAAGTCCAATTTCTCTCCAGCTGCTGCTCTTTCCTTCTAAAGACTAAAATAATAATGATTCGGGAGGAGTAAAACATATTTTTCACTAAAACAGAGAAAAATGATTTGGGAAAGGTCAGCTGTTATTGAATGAAAAACTTGAGCCCACCCAGCTGCCATTGTGATGGTTCAAACCATTTTGAATGGTGGGAACATATGGCAAAGAAGAATGACTGTAGAAAGAAAGAGAAAAGGGGTGGACAAAAACCTCTTGAATGATGGTATCATTAGCTTTTTATTTTCTTCAAGCAAATCCTTTAGGGAAATGATTCACTAATGAAGCCAGAAAGGCTGATATATCTTAATCTGAATCTTGATACAATATTTCCTGATTAGACTCAGTAGCATTCTCACATGCCACCTTTTAGATGGCCTGGTTTGGTTTAAACTTTTCTTTTAATGGTTTCTTTTAAAAAGTGACAGGAAAGCCAGAATAGAAATAATATCTGGCTAGATAATTTTTTAGAAAAGCAAAAAAAAAAACCCTCTTACTTTTTGTCATAGAGGCAAGAACCAAGGGGTTAAGTGACTTGCCCAGAATCACATAGCTAGGAAGTGTGTCTAAGGTTAGATTTGAACTCAGGACCTCCCAGCTCCAGACCTGGTGCTCTATTCACTGTACCATTTGGCTGCCCCTCAGCCAGGTAGTTCTATTTCTCTTGAAAGAGCATAGACATCATCTTGATTTAATCACAAAGTAAAAAAAAAAATAGGAGAGAGATACGAAAGAAGAATGATTAAATATTTATGAAGGGCTGACTCTGTGCTCTGCACTGGGCTAAGTACAAGGGAAAGGGACCAAATCTATTTGTTCATGGCTATATGGGAACCTCAGAGAAGAAAACTCCCATTACCAATCCATGTAAGTTATTCCTTTCTCTGAAATTTATAATGAGTGTTCCCTGGACCATGAGAGGTTCCGTGACTTGCCCAGGATCACGTTGTCATGACAATATGTGTCACAGGCAAGACTTGAACTCAGATCTTTCTGATTCAGAGGCCAGCTCTCTAGTCATAACTCCATTCTGATGCATCCAATCTGTGCTTAGTAAATACTTTTAGTGACTGTGGTAGAAAAGAAATTGAAGAATTAGGAGGGGGCAGCTGGGTGGCTCATTGGATTGAGAGTCAGTCCTAGAGATGGGAGGTCCTGTGTTCAGATCTGGCCTCAGACACTTCCTAGCTGCGTGACCCTGGATAAATCACTTAACCCAGTGCCTAGCCCTTACTGCGCTTCTCCCTTGGAACCAGCACACAACATTGATTCTAAGACGGAAGTGTGAGGGTTTAAAAAAAATTAGGAAAGCTCTTTGATGTCATTTAGGCCATCTTTGTGCCCAGAATTATAAACTCCACAATTCCTGAATTGTGTGGCATCAAAAACAGAGCAAATTTGAATTTGATATTTTTGTTACATGCAAAGTTAGGCAAGGCTAAAGGGTTGTCCCAGACAGATGTCGTATTTTGGTTCTATAGAGCTATAACTTGAACGTAGCATGGAAGATGCCCTGTATTTCTCAGTGAATCAATCAGACATTTATTAAGCATCCAGGATGTGCCAGGTCCTGGGGCCTCTGCATTTGCCTAACAAATACCTGTGCAGTCTTTCAGTTTTTATTTACTGTGAGGCAGGTGGTGATCTGCATTGGTAGAGGGAGTTTTCTCACTGGGAATTCCCCATACCAGTGAATCACTAGTCCAGTAAAATAAATCAGTAGAAGATGGCAGGGGAAATGTCAGTAAGATACTGTTCTGTTTTCCCACAGTCCCACTGCAGGCTACTTGTAAGTGCCCCTTTCAGGGAGGGCCCCTGAGCACGGCATCTTGGGGGGGGGTATAGGGCACTCCTGGTGTGAAAATTCCCTCTACAAATGCAGATGCTCAAGTACTCAATCCCTTATGGTCGGAGGCAGTTGCTGGGGCACTGCTGAGAGATTAAACGATTTGCCCATCATTATGCAGCCAGTGTAGGCAACCAGGATTGGAACCCCGCCAGTCCGGATTCCAAGAACAGTCTTTCTGTGTACTAGAGCATTCCGATTCTCTTATAGACATAATATAAGGACGATCAAGCCTGGGGAAGAGACGTGGGTTATTCCCGTTTGAAGGACTGGCTTAGCCTCAACATTCCGCACTCTCTGCTTAGACGCTAAACGACGCGGACTCTGAATTTCTCAGAACAGGCGGCGTGGTCTGCGACATTTTTCCTATTCAGATGATCTAGATTCTTTGCTAACTCGGGAAAATGTTATTGATTCATTCTTATGGTAAACCTGAGTGGGTGTCATGAACACTGGCTAATGTAATGGTAGTTACTTTAACTTTGCTTGTGAGGAGATCAAGAGCGGTTTGTGAGAAGCCCGGCAGCCATTCGAGCCCCTGCCTGCCTTCCCCGCGTGCCCCGCCCCATGGGCCATGGGTACCACAGAAGAAAGTGGGACGCAGATTATTTCTGACCTGAGACGAATGAAGGGATATGCAAATATGACACCAATTTATGATTTGTATTAAAGTTTCTTAGTAGTTAAATTGTATCCATTTGTAACTGTAGACATCGATATTTAAGAAAGTTAATTCAAAACCACACTGCCCACTAGGAAGCACTCTGGAATTACCGTGAAGTAATAACTCATATTTACGGAACTCTGGACCATCTACAGAGGAGAGCTGCTCCTTCCAGGCATGCCTAGAAAGACTTTCTTCTGTCATTATAAGGCAGAAAACTTGGACACTGTTTAGTGGGTCGATGTGACTGTTAACACTTTTGAGTAGGCGTTTGACTTTGATGCCTTCCCTCCTGTCCTTTTCAGTAACTGGCAAAGGAGGGAGAACAAGCATAGTCATCACTGGACTATCTTCAAGGCTATGAGCGTGTGAATTGTATGTGACTATATATATATGGATACAGATGTATAATCTGCATATGTATATAGATATATATCTGTGCACACACGGAGTAAATCTTATTTACTTTTTGTATTATGAGGAAATATGGCTATTATGCAAAGTGTTTTGGGTTTGGAGTCTGAGGATGTGGGTTCAGATTACTGTTCTACCATTAACTACCTGTGCACCCTTGGGGAAATCACTTATCTCTGGGACTTCATTTCCTCATCTGTAAATGAAGGGGTTGGATTAGATGAGCTCCATATCCCTTCTAGCTCTAGTGGTTGGTCTCCTGATCCCATGGCTGCGATATCTCTGCTCTAGTGATGATTCATCTGGCCTTGTGAGGAAATAAAAACAATGATCCAAATGACCTCAAGTTTATTCCCTTTATGGACTTAAACTTGAAAACATTGGAATTATTGGTCTAAAGTCTTCTACCATGTATTATATACATCTTGCTGCCTTCTCAAGTAGAGGATATCAGATGCAATTTAATCTCTTTTTGATGTAATTAGTGCGAATAGCACATATTTAGAGATATTTAACCTTTTTCAAATGAACTCAAATGGCATTGTTTAATTTGGGGGGGCTATATCTGTTTGTTTTTAATTTGAAATTTTTTCCTGTAAGGAATTAAGTTAAGGGTTTGATCAAATATATGATAATTCTAAGATAATACTGTGGTCACCAATTTAAAAATATTATAGCTCAAGTCAGATTGACTTTCAGTAGCTTTATTTACAAAGAGGTGGAAAGAGTGAAAATAAAAGAAGGTGGAGAAGTCTAGCCTATCACCCTAAATGTTGCTCCAGTCTCCAGTTCAACCCAGGTGGGACTCATTAACCCCTCAGACAGAGAACTAATCTTTCCAGAAGTCAGGAAAGGAAGGTCAGCTTCTCACTCACTCAAGGTTCAAGTTCCAAAGGAGAAGGTCCAGGAGCAGTGTTACCAGAAGAAATCCAAGAGTCAGAGTCTCAGGTCTAAGTCTCAAGTTGTAGCTCCAAGCCACAGTCCCAGTCCAAGATCCTCCAAGCCCGAAAATTCAGGCCAAGACTTCTTGGACAGGAAGTTCAGGACTTTTTATAGTCCTTTTCTTACATCACTTCCTGTCCCTTCCTTCTTTGAGGAGGCAATTGCAGTTTTTAAATTTGCTTAGCACTGCCCAGGGGGTGGTCAATTAATTCTGGGGTTTTCACCCATTTTCAGTAAGTGGCTTGTGAACCTCCCCTACTTAGTGTTAAGTAGGGGTGTTTTCAGTTTTTGTTGATTAATTTAAAAATAGGCAAGGGGAGAGTTAATCCTATCTTCACAATCCCTAGACTGTAGAAATCCAGTTTTTGCCCCTATCAATGAGCCTGACTCTAGAATTTTGTACCATTGTTCCATCCCATTTCTAATACATTATTTCTTATGATCTGAGGAACTCAATTGGTAGATTTGGTCAAATTATGGCTAAAATAAAAGTAGTAGGCTTAGGAACAAGAGTCTAAGGAATACTTAGAGCAAAATCTACTTTTCTTATCTCCATCTCTAGTCTTGCATCTCCAATTACCTCTCTCAAACTGAATGTCCCATAGACATCTTCTACTCGACATTTCCAAAATTGAATCCACTGTCTTTTGTCCCAAACCCTCCCAACTTTTGAACTTCCAATATCTAATTGAACTTGCAGTCTAGATGTCATCCTTGACTCTACTTTCTTACCCCCCCCCCCAATTTCCAGTCTGTAGCTAGGGCCTGTTGATTTTATTTTTATAACATTTCTTGTGTACCTCTACTTTTTTCCTCTGTGCAGGCCCTTCTTCCCCCAGATATAAAATCCTGTTTGGCATTCTAAGTTCTCATAATTTGGTTCCTGGGGGCAGGTAGGTGGCTCAGTGGATTGACAGCAAGGCCCAGAGATGGGAGGTCCTGGGTTCAAATGTGGCACAGACACTTCCTAACTGTGTGACCTTGGGCAATTCACTTATTGATTCTAAGACAGAAGGCACGGTTAAAAAAATAAATGGCTCCCTTGTGCCTTCCCAGGCCTTTACACCTTGCACCACACAGTGTTCTCTGGGATTTAGTGACACCAACCTATTTGCTGTTCTTTGTATTAGATAATCTGTTCCAAATTGCAGACATTTTATTGGCTCTCCCTCATACCTGGAATGTTCTCTTTCCTCATCTCTGCCTCCTGGCTTTCCTGAGTTCTTTCAAGACCCAGCTCAAATCTCACCTTCTTTAGGATGCTGTTGCTGGTCCCCCTTCATGCTAGTTCTTTTGCTCTCCTGATTATCTCCAGTTTTTTTTTCTTTTTTAAACCTTTATCTTCCATCTTAGACTCAATACTGTGTATTGGTTCCAAGGTGGAAGGGTGGCAAGGCTAGTCAATGGGGTTTAAGTGACTTGCCCAGAGTCACACAGCTGGGAAGTGACTGAGGCCAGATTGGAACCCAGGACCTCCCATCTCTAGACCTGGCTCTCAATCCACTGAGCTACCCAGCTGCCCCCGGAGCTCATGTTTTACTTAGGGAAATAGAAAGGGACGTTTTGGGGTGACCTCAGGTGACGCTTCAGGAAGCAGCTGGCATTGGAGCTGAGTCTTTAATGGAGCCAGAGCTTTGCAAAGGCAGAGTTTGTCTCCACTTCCTCAGGGATACCCACTGCCGGGCTAGGATGAGGGATCGGAATGGAGCTTGTTTGGAGATGTTCGCTTCATGCCTAGAGGTACTCTGATCCGTAGGAGATGAGAACCTTTAGCCCAGTGCAGATAATAAACATTGCTCGGGGCTCACGGGAAGTCGGAGTCTCCTAACATTTCAGTGTTTCATCAGAGGAGACAGACGCGCTTCTGCTTCCCCTTAATTCAGACTTGCTGATGGATTGATTTGATGGGGTCGGCTTGGTTGGGGTTCAGAGTTCAAGAATTCACTTGAGCTGAGCCTCGAATGCAGCCAGAGATTTCAGGAAACAAAGATGAGAAGGAAGTACATTCCAGACATGGGAAATACTCCGTGCTAGGTAGGGAGACAGGGCAAAGAATAGTTTGCATTGGAAAGTTAGCCAGCTTGGCTGGAACACCACAGTCTACGGGAGGGGAAATCAGTCTAGAAGATAGATTGGAGCCAAAGTGTGAAGGGCTTTAGATGCCAAACAAAAGGAGCTTCTACTTCACTTATTCCAGGGCTGAGGGAATGTCCCATGGTGACCTCTAGAGCAGGGGATTGACATGGTTAGATCTGGGCTTTAGGAATTCAGTTTGGCAGTCGGGTGCAAGGTGGTTTGGAGAGCTGAAAAACTGGAAGATGTTTGGCCAATTAAAAGGGTCTTGGCAGCCAGCGGAAGCATTGAGGGCCTGAACCAAGTGGGTGACTGTGAGGTGAGAGATGGGACAGAACCACACACATTGTGGAGGCAGAATGGACAGGCTTTATCAGCTGCTTTGACATGAAGACTGAGACAGTAAAGAGTTGAGTATGACTTGAGGCTGAGAACTAATGAATGGATGGAAGTGACAATGAAGGGTGGGTTTGGGGGAAAGACCTTGATTTTGGACATGTTGAATTTGAGACATTTGTGAAATGTCCAGAGGGAGATGATGCACTAGGCAGTCATGGGAGAGATTAGTGATTGGTGGTCAGGAGAGACAGACAGACAAAGAGAGAGAGACAGACAGACAGACAGACAGACAGAGAGGCAGAGAGACAGACAGACAGAGAGGCAGAGAGAGAGAGACAGACAGACAGAGAGGCAGAGAGAGAGAGAGAGAGAGAGAGAGAGAGACAGACAGACAGAGAGGCAGAGAGGCAGAGAGAGAGAGAGAGAGAGAGAGAGAGAGAGAGAGAGAGAGAGAGAGAGAGAGAGCTAGCTTTGTTCATAGATTTGGGAGTCAGGATAAATATGATTATCAAATTTAAGGGAGCTGGTGAGATCACCAAAATAGAAAATATAGTGAGAAGGGAAGAAGGCTCAGGACAGAGTTGTGGCTTATATTCCTACAGCGATAATTCTCTTGAAAGGATGCTGAGAAGAGACAGCCAGATGGGAAGAAGAGTAAGAAGATGTTGTTCAGGGGGACAACTAGGTGGTTCAATGGATAGAGAGCCAGGCCTGGACATGGGAGGGCCTGGTTTCAAATCTGGCCTCAGATACTTTCTAGCTGTGTGACCCTGGGCAAGTCACTTAACTCTCATTGACTAGCCCTTATTGTTCTTCTGCCTCGGAACCAATACACAGTATCTAAGATAGAAGATAGAATACATGTTCAGTCATTTGGTCATGTCCAACTCTTCATGGCCCCATAAACCCTGATTTCCTCACTTGCAAAGTGTTGATGAGAATACTTGGATTACCCAATCCAGGGGCTTGTTGTGAAGAAAAATGCTTTGTTCACCTTAAATTGATGTGATAAATGCCAGATGATGTTGTTGCTATTACTGAGATACTGGAATATTCACTTGAAGAATCAGATATTTCTGAAGTTCTTCTTTGGTGGAAATCAAAGCATGATGGATTTTATTTGGAGGGATCATCCGTACAATCACAGCTTTCAGTTTGTCCAGTAGTTTCACAAGGCATAAAAATGGCACGTTTATTTACTCTCCTTTTTCTCCAATCAGCCTATAAACATCTGGAGGGCCTGGCTCACGTCTTATTGAACTTTGTCTTCTCCGTATCTCTTGGATGAAGGTTTCTGCACTTGTGTAGGCACACAAGAAATATTTTCTGACTTCAGTGGAAATTGAATAGTTTCTCTCATGAATAAGAAATGATATAGCACCTACCCCATTGAATTCAATTTTTCCATGAAGCTATCAAGGATTTGATCATGACAGGATTTTAAAGAAACAGTGAAAGAGTTAATAAAAAACTAGAATACATGAAAAGGTCACAAATGTTTTTATTTATTATGGGATGGGAAGGATATGGAATACCCTGGATGAAACATTCATAACCTCTCTCTTCTGCAAGACCTATTGCTTTGGAACTTGTCTCCTGGCCCCACAGGGACTGTGAAACTGTGTTTTGGTGGTCTATAGGAGAGGTTAAGTTTTGGCAAATGTAGGTGAATGATGTCATTGAATGCATAACATATGTATCGAGAGTGAATAAATACCACTCACACTGCAGTACACAGCCAGATGTATGTGCGGGAATGGAAAAATCATCTTTCTGAAAAAAGAATGTTCTGTCCTGAGCCTGATCAGATCACCAGTAGCTGCCAAGTAGGAATCCTCCCCTCAAGTTTTTTCTTCCCTTAATTCTCCAGTTTCCGGTCTTTTGTTGGCTCTGTAGATTGGTCCATTCAGAAGGCCTTATTCAGCATGTACTTTCAGTTGGTAGAGAATGAACACATTGAAACCCTCCCCTTCTCCACTTCAGGAAAACTTGGTACTTAGTCTTCAAAAAGCAACCACAATAATATAATAGCATCGATGTCTATGGAACGTCTGTGGGGACAAAACACTGCCCGTATCCTCTCTCACTGGACTCCGGCGAGAGGGCTACCCGGTAGTAGATATTATTATGTGGGGGCAGAGATTTTTATTCTCTTTTTGCAGATGTAGAAACTGAGGCTTACAAGTGAAGTGACTTGTGTGAGAACTCACCCTTAGTCAGTGGCAGCAGCACGAGGAGCGCCGCTCGGTGTTATAGATCATGCTGACTTTGGGGAGGAAATGAATGATTAATGGATTCTGCTAACTTTCCAGCCCATCTTCTTTTTTGTTGGTGGTTTAGAGTTACTTGAGGAGGACTCGTGTTCCCTGCAATTACTTTACTCACTGATATGTTGGAGAATGTATTTTTTGTGTTCGGCATTATTTTCATTCCTCTTTAACAAGCATGTTCTGATGGTCTAGCAAGAGAAGCGCTAGCACAAAAGGCTGCCTTTGGTTTCATCAGTCGTAGGCTGCTGTCTTGAGCAGAAATCTAGGCCTGTTTTCTCAAGTTCACACATCTTGCCTCAGTGCACCAAGGCCCAGTTTTATCTTGTATGGAGAGGGACTGACTCAGATAAAGTCCAGTAGGAAGAGAAGGCAGCCTAGCTTTGTAGCCCAGCAGGGGAAAGCCCATTCCGCCTCATTCCCTTCTAGCTCGCAGCTCTTGAATCAAGGGGATGGGCAGTGGGACTGAAGAGTCACTGTAAAAACACGTCGATGCCTTCATGCCATAGCGAGACGTGAATGTGAATATTAGAAATTTTAGAAAAAGAGCAAGAGCGGATTCAGGTCTGTAGGTGGCTTTCAGAAATTGTTTTGGTTTTGTCTTTCTTTTTGCTTTGCTTATAATCCTGCTACTTAGCCTGGCACTCAGGAAGCGAATAAGCAAGCGAGCATGTCATGGTGTTTGTTGACTTGACTTGACTTTGTTTCCATAACTGTCAACATTCATCTATTCAACTTCTCGAATGCTCAAAGCCCAGGGCTGGGCGTGTACAAAGGGGGATTCTTGGATGAGGAGAACGTTCTAGAGAGCTCTTCGAGTCATACAGCCCATGAATGGTTGAGCTGGGCATCAGGCCCCGGGTGTCTGGGCTGCTTTGAGGACCTGGATTTCAGGCTATAAATCTACCTGTGACCGTGGGCAGCTACTGGCCTCTTACTGACTCGCAGGCACAGTCAGAGCTTGTCCAGGCAGGTGCCCAATACCTGAACCAGCATCTCTTCCTCTGGGTCCTTCATGCTTAGGCCACGTCCTCCACAAGGTTCGTGGAAGGAAGGTCTCTGAAACTCCAGAATGAAGGTTTCCTCCTCAGCTGTGTGGCCAGCCCTTGTTAGAAGCACTAGCAGAAGGGGGCACGCCCAGCGGCCCCTGAGAACTCTCCCATTAACCATCCTAGAGAAGTTCTTCCTGTTGGTTCTAGTTCTACCATCTAGGACCAAGGAAAGCGTTCTTTCCTCTGATGATCTGACCTGGCATCAGGGCTGCAGGGCAGCGGCTGCTTGTGGGAAGCTGGGCTTGTGCCAGGGATCGCCGAGGCCTGGCTCTCGTTCTTGATTGAACCCCGAACTTCGGAGCATCAAAGGTCCAAGGAGGTCTGCAAGGACGGGCTGAAGCAGCAGCCAGGCTGGGAGGGAGTTGGCGAGTGGCGGCATTAGACTGGTGCCATGAGTGAGGCCACACGAATGAAACTAGTGAGGAGTGTTTGATCACGCTGTTCAGTGGCCATGGGATGCGCAGTGGCTTCTTAGCCTCCTTGCAGATAAACTGTGTCCCCTCAGACTTGAGCGCACTGACTTCCCCCCTCTCTCCTTTCACCAGTTCAAATGAAGAGGAGTTGAAGTGATGCTTTCTCTTCCCCTGCCCTCTTTCCCTCGTTTTTATAGACTTCTTCTTGCTCACTTTGATCACGGGAACAATGAGTTTTCCCAGCCCTCCTCCCCTTTTCTTCCCTCCTATTCCTTTTCCCTCCCTTTAAGATCATCAGAACATAACAGAACTATTCCCAGGCCCCCTAGCTTATTTACTTCCTCTATTACCCCCGATGACATTAGGGTTCTGAGGGAATATTTGCATCCTCTGTTTGCCTATTGCAAACACTTCATCCTTGAAAAGTCTCTTTCAGTTGCTTACTCATATTTACCTTTTGGTGTTTTTCTTGACTCGTGTGTTTGGATTTCACAGTTTCTTCTCAGTTCTGGTTTTTTCATCAGGAATGCTTCAAAGGCCTCTATTTTATTGAAGCCACATTTTGTTTTTCCTGTAAGATTATATTCCATTTTCTGGTAAGTTATGCTTAGTTGTAAACCTTTATCTTTTGTCTTTTGTCATATTGTATTCAACATTCTGCTTCTTTATAAAATTAGCTGCAAAATCTTGCCTGATTCTGTCTAGTTTCTTTTTGGTTGTTGTTAATATTTTTCTTTGACTTGGAAGCCTTGGATTTTGGCAGTGACATAAATGGGAATTTTCATTTTGGAGTTTCTTGTAGGAGGTGATTGGTGGATTCATTCTATTTTCACTTTACTCTTTTTGTTCTTGTAGGTCTAGGGAGTGTTCTTAAAATATCGTATCCAATTGGTTTTTGGGGGCCAGCCACTCTAGCTTTCAGTTAGTTCAAATTAATTCTCCTTTATTTGTCTTTTAGATTAGTTATTTTTGACAAGAGATACATATTTTCTTCTAATCTTTAATCTTTTGACTGTTTTAACTTTCTTTTTTGCCCTTACCTTCCATCTTACCGCCAATACTGAATATTGGTTCCAAAGAAGAGCAGCAGTATGGGGTAGGCAATGAGGAGTAAGTAATTTGCTTGGGGTCACACAGCGAGGAAGTATCTGAGGCCAGATTTGAACCCAGGCCCTCTCGTCTCCTGGCCTGGCTTTCAATCCACTGAGCCACCAACCTGCCCCTTATTTTAACATTTCTTGTTGTTCCACAGAACAATTAACTTCATTATGGTTTGTTTTAATTGTTTTTTAAAAATTAATTTTTGTTACATTAAAATTCCCAGGCATCTCCCTTCCCCTTCCTAAACCAGAGAAAGCATCATTTGACAAAAAATATATATGTGTATATCATTTCTTTCTCGGAAGGTGGACACTCGTAGTTATTCTTCAATCAATATTTCTGTTGCTGTATATAATATTCTTTTGGTTTTGCTCATTTTGCTCTTCATAATTTCATGTCTTTTCATGTTTTTAAAAAATTAACTTGTTCATCATTTCTTACCACGTAGTAGTATTCCATCACAATCATTTTGTTTAGCCATTCCCCAATTGATTAACATCCCCTCAATTTCCTGTTCTTCACCACCATTGTTTTAATTTTCAAGAAATCTAATTCTTGGGTAAGGTTTGTATCTCTCATAACCAGTTGTTAATTCTCAAAGCCTTTCTTCCATGTTATAATTTCTTTTCTAATTCTTCTAACTAGCTCATTCGATTTAGAATACCTTTTTTTTAAACCCTTGCTTCATTTCTTACAGGAATTCTAATTGACCTTGTGTTCAAGCAGTATTTTTCTTAGAGGCTTTGCTTTTAGATGGTTTGGAGTTATTTGCTTTTCTAGATTTCTCCCTGGGTGTCTTGGCTGTTCCTATCACCTTATTAGCTCTTCATGGTGGGATTTTTTTTTTTTGGTGTGTGTGTTTTTTGATTTTCTCTCTTTGCTTACTGGATTGGGATTTTGTGTTTGGACCGTTTTGTCAGTGCACATCTGGAAGGGTGGTTGTGGCCTTATATGACCCTGAACTGCCTTGTTGCTGCTTTTTCTCTGTGTATTAAATGTTGTGTTTTCCAAGGAGTTGGCTCAGGAAACTGCATGCTATCACAGGTGCAATTTGATTGATGATTTCCTGGACTTTCCAAGTTCCAGTTCTAGGTTTGGATCTCGGCATCACAGCTGCAGACTTGCCCTGGGTGGAGTGACGACTTTTTAGGGGAAGAACGCTAGAACTATAGGCCTGGGGAGGGAGGCCAAGATCCAACTCTGTGGTCAGAACAACAGTCTATTTTACTACCCCTTCCCTGGTCCTCCTCACGTTGCTGAGGAAAACTCTAGACGCTGAGCTCAAACCATTTCTATGTTAGCAACTCTCTAGCTAGTAATTTTCCTTGGGAATCCTAGATGGAAGGCGAGGGAAACCCCGAGGCCTAATTCCTTTATTGAGAAGACAGCAGCTCAGGAGCATGGCCACTGGACCACTGATGGCAGGCAAAAGCCAGGGGTTGAGAAAGGCCGCCAGCCCCTTTGGCCTCAGCCAAGCCCTTGAACGTGCATAAAATGCTTAACAAATATTTTCTCATTGGACGCTCATAACAATAGCACCTACTGGCTTGGGAGGAGAAAATATTTCCACTGTGACTCTTCTCCGGAACACATGCCTTTAGTTCCTTCAGTTCATCCTCACACGCCGTGGGCCCCAGCCTTTTCAGCTTCCTATTCACCCCTTTCTAGACACTCTCAGTGGCAGGTAGACTGAGTGCTGCGTCTTGAATCAAGAGGACCCGAGCTCAAATATAATCTTAGACACTTACAGATGTATGACCCTGAGCAAGTCACCTAACACGTCTGCCTCAGTATGCTCATCCGTAGAATGGTGATAATAATAGCACCTCTGCTATTGTTTTGAGCATCAAATGAGATGAGATTTGTTAAGCACTTTACAAACTTTAAACTTAGCTCTTGTTCTTATTACGAAGTCGTTTGTCAGGGTCCCTCCTAATCCTAAAACTGAAGACACAGTTCCAGAAATGGCTTCAGCAGGGCAGAGAACAGCCGCTCTATCACTTCCTTACTCTGTACTCTATGCCTTTGTTAAAGACAACAACAACAAAACCCAACCTGAACATTAGTTGTTGAGCTCACAGGCCACTTAAGCTCTTTGATCTTTTTCATAAAATATATGATCTAGCCATGCCTCCGCCATCCCTTATTTATGCAGGACGAGGGAGGAAGTTTTCGGTTGTGTTATGGAGGGCCACAGAAACCTTTCCTAAACATAGGAATAGCTTACTATCCTGAAGATGAATGTGAAATTAAAATTTCTAAATTACAAAAACATAAAGAAGATGGCAGGATATAAAATGCTACATGGGAATTAAACTTTGGTTTATTTATTTTATTTAAACCCTTACCTTCCATCTTGGAGTCAATACTGTGCATTGGCTCCAAGGCAGAAGAGTGGTAAGGGCTAGGCCATGGGGGTCAAGTGACTTGTCCAGGGTCACACAGCTGGGAAGTGTCTGAGGCCAGATTTGAACCCAGGATCTCCTGTCTCTAGGCCTGGATCTCCATCCACTGAGCTACCCAGCTGCCCCCTAAGCTTTGGTTTAGAATAAATCTTTTTCTAGAATTGGCAATATTGAATCTAGATATTGATAGATTTAGAGATTTGTCTAGGGTAACTAGGCAGCACAGTCAATAGAGCACTGGACTTGGAGTTAGGATGTGATCCTGGGCAAGTCACCTAGCCCTATTTATCTTAGTTCCTCATCTATATAATGAGCTGGAGAAGGAAATGATAAGCTATTTGAGTATCCTTACCAAGAAAACCCCCCCAAATAGGGTCAGTAAGAATCAGACATGAACCGCAATGGCTGAACAAAACGGAAGCTTTTGAGATTTTGGGCCAGTTCTAAATGACTCAGAATAGCTGTAAAATGGTATCACAGTAGCAGTATTTCTTGCTGTACTCTTCCCAACTTGAAGCAGTGATTAAAATGGGTGTCTCGGTGAGGACTAGCAATGTTGTTCCTAAAATATTTTCTACCATAAAGCCAAGTGGTAAAATTAATATTTTATTCAGCATATTCAAGGGCAGAATGCTGCACAGTATGGAAAATATATGTTGTTTTATTGCTAGCTTTATATTAAAGATCCGAGTCTATAAATGTAGCAAGTATAACAAATTATCGATTTACCTGGGCCTATTGACTGAGCTGTAGTTATGAGTGCAGCATTGGAGAAGATCATCTTTCCACTATTGATCGGCACTTTAACCCGCTCAGTTTTTCCACAATGCAGACTTTATGTGGAATGTTTCTTTCTGAAGCATGAAATCAGAATGGGTGTAGCCAGGCGAGCAAGCGCTTGAAATGGACCATTGGTTCTGTAACTTCGAATCTCTGGCTCACTGCTTTGAAGTCATCACCAACACTGCTTGTTGTCGTTCATTAATTTGTACTGCTCCTTTCCATGATTAACATCTGAGGAGGGCTCAGCTCTTAACATGGCAGCACTTGCGTATGGCCCACATTACAGGAGACAGCATTAAACCCAGGAAATGTTTACTCAGAGAATTCTAGGACACACATCAAATTTCCAGATGGCGAGTCACTCCTCTATGCTAGGCAGTATGAGATGATCAGACAAACTATCCAGAGCTTTAGGGTGGTGATGATGGCTGGGAACAAGGGGCAAAATTGGCTCTTTATGAGGGAAGTCTTTTTGGTCTTTGCAAGACAAGAGCCAGTCTAGGCTTCTCATCAGTTTTGGTACTCTCAAGAGGCAGAGACAGACTTCTGTGTAGCCAGGGAAGAAAGAACTAAGATAGTCCCTTTCATCAGCCAGCTGACCCTCACCTTTGTTTAATGTTGTTGAACTAAGGGAAGAATACTAGCATCGTTCTGGGGCAGCAGAAAGACAAGATTGATCTCCCCATTGTCCTAATGTTGTGGAGAGCTGCCCCGCATCCTCTCGAGGGTTACCTTTTTAATTTATTTTATAGATGCCTTCAGAGAGAGTAGAGGTGTGTGGGGGTGGGGGTTCTGTCTGAATTATACGGTCTGGCTAGGCAATAAGAACTGTAGAAACAAACTCATGAGCTGTACTCAATTCTCTAAGCCAGGGACGGCATGGAGTGATGCTGTGGAGTGGGATCCTGTCCTGGTGCTCTGGGAAAGACCCAGCTGTTATTGGATTGAACTTTCCAAGGATTTAGTTTTAGTCCCTCACCAGAAATAGGAATGCCTTTCTGTTTCCTTTGGGAGTTGCACGGGGGGAACACTGCAGTCGCTGAGTCCCGGATGCGTCAGTCTCGTAAGGCTGGGGGAATTTTTAGTATCCAGCAGCTGGACAACTGGAGCATGAGTGCATGTGTATTGTATCAGGCCAGCTCTTAATGGGGCAGCTCTAAAATCGATTGCATCCGTAGCAAATAGGTAAAAGGAGAACTTTTCCAATGACATTTTCTAATGTTGAAGAGATGATATTAAAAGTAAAAGGAATAGATCATGAAATGAAGCTTCTACCATTCATCAGAAGGCAGGACAATTCATATGAAAACTGATCGTGCACTTGAAAGGATCTACTCTGAGTTTTTTTATTTCTTCTGAATCAGGAGTCTGAAAATAATCTTTAATGTATGAAAGTTGTTATTGTAGATATTGTGAATGGGTGAAATAAGAATGAATAACCACATACACACATATGTAATCTTATTGTTACCAGGACTACTGGAAGAGGGATTTCCCCTCCTTTCAACCAGTTACTGAATCTGCTACACTCTAAATATCCCTCTTGGGGGGGTATCAGGCCTCCTGGGATCTTATGGACTTGGGATTTATCGTGTCTGCTCGGCTGAACCCTACCTATACAGAATGTACACAAAGTGAACACAGGGAATTTGGTTGCGAGGACCAGGAAAGACTTCTTTCAAAAGACGTTTCAGAATAGGCCTTCTGAGTCAGTTGGACTTCCAAGCACGTAGGCCATGAAGGTATTCATTTAGTTCAAGACCATCTGGGTTTATCAATAATAACATCTATGTAACAAAAATAGAATATGTAACAATCATCCTAAACCTCTGAGTTATAATTATTCCAGTGAGGCAGATAGCAGTGAATTGACTGTTCTTGGCCCAGTTTGACATATCTATACGTATTATACACATAGATTTTTCTAGAAGAGAGTGAAAGAAAGGAGGGAGAACAGGGAAGCACTACAATACACCTTTCTTCCTCTCTTCAGCTCCAGAGAGGATGTGAGTAAAGCCAAGGGGTTGCTCTGTATGGATGGGGAGAGGAAGTGGAAAGTTGGAGTTTCATGAGAAAAACTCCAGAAGCCCTGCCTGCCTCTTGTGGTCAAACAAAATCATATGCTACTAGTTATAGAGAAGTCACAGCTACCTGGGAGAAGTCAGCTGGAAAAAAGGGAAGCTGATTCCAATTAAATGAATCCTTCCTAGGGATGCCTCAGCATTGAATTGAGTCTATGATTCAATGGGGAGAAATCATACCTCCACCTGCATCACCTCCCCAACCCCAGGGTCTACTGGGGAAGATTTTTGTATTGGCATGACTGAAGTGGGAGAAGGAGGAGTGTTCTAGAATATCTTCTCTTTAAACAGCTAGAAGATATCAGCTCTTACTCTCACATTACCACTAAAGGAAGGTCCTTAGGATGCAGCTATCAGAATTTTTAAAAATAAATTTTATTGATTTTTTCATATTATCATAATTCTCCCCAGTATCTCTTCCCTTCTTTCTCCCACAGAGACATCCCATAGAACCCAGTATTTTTAAAGTCAGAAAAAGAAGAGTAAAAACATTAATATAATTGGTCTATGCCTGGAAAAAGTCAGGAAAACAGATACACCATGTCTGTGCACCTCCTGCCTCTGAAAGACATGTGCTCTAGAGGCTTGTTGTCTTTCTTTTTTTGAGTCCTGCTTGTTCTTTAGAGTCTTATGTTATTCACTCTGTTTTTTGTGTGTGGTTCTTTCTGTTTACATTTTTGTAGCCATTGCACTGTGTCTGCATTGTATGTATTGTTTCTCTGGCTCTGCTAACTCCTCTCTGCATCAGTTCATGGAGCTCCTTCCGTGCTTCTCTGTTGTCATCACACATAACATTTCTTACAGCAAAGAGATATTCCATGACATTCATGTACAAAAGTTTATTTAGCCATTTCTCGGAGTCAGCTACAAGATGTTAATTATGAGCTTTGACATTATAGTGTCATCTATAGTGAGACATCTCTCAAATGTTACCCTAGTTGGCAGGTTGATCATAGCCAAGTTATCATGGCCCCATGCATAGAAAGTTGCCTTTCTAATTGTCAGTGCTCTGGAGATGAGAGGAAAAGGAATTCCCTGATATTAGACAAATGAACCAGAGAAAAGCAAGACCTTACACACAAATGCTAGTTCTCCATAAGCAACATCCTCAGAAAATAAGAGTGAAAAAAGACATTCTACCTCTTTTATGGGCAGAAACAGGCTTGGATCAATTGGAATCACCCACACAGTTATTCCAGTCTTTGAGCTTATCAGAGACTGGTTACTTGTCTCAATGGGATGCTCCAAACTGTGTATTACCACCTCCCCAAATCAAACAGAGTCTCAAGGCATAGTTTCTTCTCTAGCAGAATTTTTTCTTGACATTGATATCATTATGGATTGCTCTTCCTGCCTGGAAGACTGGCACCCTGAGATTACAAGTTCAAAGGGCGAAAGAATTCCTTTCTCTCGTTTCTTATATATATTTCCTCCTCTTCCCCCTAAAGTTCAAGGAAACTTTCAAGAATACCATAGTTTGAAATTGGTATGAATAACAACCAATTCCAAAGAACAATAAGCGAGTAAATCCTAGAAACAGCAACTATTAGAGTACTTTATAATCCACACATTTCTATTATATATCCCTAAAATAAATATTCTTAAAACCCATCTTGCACCCCCTATTGAACTAATTCCCCAACTCCCATTCCTCTTGGCTGGCCATTGCTTAGAGGTCATTGACTCCTTCTTCTCTCAGGATTCTGAGGATAACCCCAAGGGGCTGGTCTCTGTAGTGCTGATGCTCATAAGCCCCCACCAATCTTATCTTCATTAATAATAGCCAGATTTAATTACATTTTTAAAAACCCTTACCTGCTGTTCTAGAGTCAATACTGGCAGAATCTGAGGCAGAAGAGCAGTAAGGGCTAGGCAATTGGATTTAAGGGACTTGCTCAGGGTCACCTAGCTAGGACGGGTCTAAGGCCACATTTGAACCCAGGACCTCCCATCTTTAGGCCTGGCTCTCAATCCACTGAGTTACCAGCTGCTCTGCCTCTTAATTAACTTTTAAAGGTGTGTTTATATGGTATAATAAAAATAGTTGGTACAAACCTTCCCCCACCAAGGTTTGGGGCATATTCTCCTATAGGAATACACCATTGCATGGGAAGAATGGGCTCAAACTGAGTGCCATGGTGGCAAGACACACGTGTAGTGTGGCCGAGGGCTTAGCTCATCGCCCCGGTTACTGGAAATCCTTTCTGGAGGCCGGAGCTGGCATTCTTTTCTGGTTCCAGGGGCCCGGTTCTGTGAAGCTGTTTCCTCTCTTGGGTGGCTGTCGTCTTCAGTGTGCCCCGCTGTTTCTGTGCAGATGCATTGTTCTCTCTTGCTCCATTCTGTCCAGTGACCTGCTTAGGGATGGGGAGGAGAGAGAGGGAGAATGCTCTTCTCTCCCCAGGAAGACCATGGCTCAGGGCTCCGGCTCTGTTACTGGCATCCTTGGCTCTGACACTTGGAGTTCTAGGTTTCTTCCCCCGGCCTGGCCACTGTGCAATTTTCTGTAGCTGTTTAAAGCCCCCCAAGGCCATGATCCCATCGTGGCCCAATCAGAGAGGTTCAGGTAGGCTGCATCCTGTTCCACAGTCCTTTCTTTGATGACCTCCTATTAACTGAAGTGAAGGAGGGGAGGGCATCATCTGTCGGACCGTGCCTTTATTGGGTCTTCCAGGGATTCCTATTTTTGTGTCCCCAGCACCTTGCACGAGAGGCGTGTAGTAAGTGTTTGTGGAATTGGAGCACTTGTGTGTGTATGCACATAAGTGCGTTTATGTATCTGTGTGCATGTATGTGTATACGCACACATATAAAACATATAGTGTCGCTAAGTGATAAAGCAGATCCAGGCCTGGGCTTTTGGCATCCGCAAGATCTGAATTCGAATCTTCCCCGGATCCTTCCTGGCCGGGTGCCTCCATCTGCCTTTATTCCCTCAACTAGCCATGTCAGTGGCAGTAATTATTACACACTGATGGCATTTTCTACTATATGGACTACAGTCTGGCTGTAGAATAAAAGCACAAAGCCACTTCTTACTAGGCAGCGGGAAGCGTCAGCTCTGAGCTCACAGTCCATCTTCTGTTCGCTTTTCCTCCCTAATGACTTCTATCTAGTCTCTGCACACAGCGGATGTGTGATAAATCTATTTGACTTTTTGCAAAAGTTTTAGAAATAGGCACTGTGGAATAGTTGAAAAAATATCAGGCCATGGGGTTTGCTACTCTGTTCCTGAATAGAAATCCATGTAGCCTCGGGAGTTTTGCCAAAATAATATGCTTTGTTTTGCCAGGCTGCAAGCAACCAAAGGCAAATATAATATAAGAGTCAGAAGGGTCCCCCCCAACCCCCGCGCCCAGCGGCACAGTGTAGTGGTTCAGATGATTGATCTCTTTCCAGTTTCTCTTCCTCATGTTTCATTTTATGAAATTATAACTAAATCATCGTCTTATTCTTTGTGTGGTTGGTGAATCTTGCATTATCAGAAAGCTCGCAGAAGATGTCTCAAACAGAATTGTTAACTGCTAATGAAAATTATGGGATTGCTGTGATAAGGAATAAGCTATTATAAGTGTTTAGGTTCCTGCATATTGCAGAATTTAATGTAATTAATTGTGTACTAGCAAAATTACATATTGTCACTCAAAATAGGAAACCACTCTGAATATTAAGTATGAATCTAATTTAAGCCAGTTTTATCCACATGATTTTGTAACCATTTCTCCATTGAAATGACATTTTTCTCCGGTGATAAGAAATGTTTTGTGGAAGGTGAACCTAAAAATCATATCATAAAACTGGAGGTTCTTGGTTTCTTGGTGAGTGATGTGATAAGAACACAAAGGCATGATGGAGGAAGCGTGCTCTTGGATAACTGACAAAGTGATTCCTGTGGGAGAAAAGCTGAATAGATGGCCCAAACCCATTTTATTCTATAGCAATGTGAAAGCTTATCGTAGTGGTTTTTATTTTATTTTATTTTTTATTTTTAAAACCCTTCCTGTCTTAGAATCAATGCTAGGTATTGGTTCCAAGACAGAGGAATAGAAAGGGCTGGGCAATGGGGGTTAAGGGACTTGCCCAGGGTCACATGGCTAGGGAGTATCTGAGGTCACATTTGAACTCAGGACCTTCTGTCTTTAGACCTGGCTTTCAATCTGCTAAACCACTTAGCTGCCCTCTCGTAGTTATTGTTTTTGTTTTCCCTCCTCCTATTTGTTACACTGACTGCTTCTACCATTGCTTCGGTATTTAGCCCATGTTACATTGTGCAGCTAGTGGCCACTGGGTGACTAGCTCGCTTCCAGATACATTGTGAGCTCCCCGAGTAAGGTCTGGGCTCATGCGTCTTTGTATCCTCTCCGGCTAATGCGGTGTCTTCCGCACAGTCGGGCGCTTCATAAACGTTGACTTCCTGATCGTTTTCCCCTTCGTCAGCTGTCATTGGGCTTTTTCCATCGTGTGAAAAAACACGATTCTTGGAGGGGCGACAAATGACAATGGAGTGGTTGGCTCTCCCGGGCTATCTCGTGGCTCTGTTCAGTCACGAAGCCCAGGACTAACTCGGGAGCCAGAGACGTGGAGACGGGCCGAGGAATAAGCGGGGCGGAGCCTGGTCCTTCGTTCTGCTGCGCCTCATCCTCTCTTCCCAAGGCGGCCGAGGGACAAGGGAGCGGCTTCTCCAGGTACCTGGGCCTGTTAGGAGACCTCAGTCACGTTCTCCTCGTCCACGCGCTCCTGACCAGCAGGGTCCTAAGGCCGGGGAGGCCATCCGAAAGGGACGAATCGCGCCTCCTAACTTGCTCCTGTGTTCGCTGAACGTGCAAAGCGCTGCAAGCCCCGCTCCTCCCGCCTCCCCCCAAAGTTCACAAGTAGAACTGCACCTGCCTGAGAGATCCTGCAGGCCATTTCTGAGCGGTACAGCACGTGGCCCAGGGGCCACCCGAGCTGCTTCGACATGCCTATATGCCCACCATGTGGAAGGAGATTTTTGACAGAAAAAGCCGACCTCTTCAGGGTAGTTTTACTGTGAACATTTTAAACTAAAGAAGACTCCTTTGAGTCAACCTGGTCGTTGACTTCAAATGGAACCACACATTGAATTGCGATCCAGGACTGTAGAAATATAAGCTTAAGCCAGGGACTCTTTTTTCAGGTTGCGCCTCCATCCTATTTAATAGCCTTACTCTAGGGAAAACGTATCCCCAAATATTTTCTTCCCTTTGAATTGTTAAATTTCAGTTTAATTTTTCTAATTTCCCATAAGTCGGTTGTATAAAGATGGCCAACATAAAAGGAAGGCCTCAATGCTTTGAAGATAAAATTGAGTGGTTAAATGAAGACAAAGTTTAGGGATTAACATCCACAATGTGTATGCCTCTTGGTGTAGTCGTATCAGTGGAACAAAGCTGCACCAGTTCAGCTTCCAGAATTCTCCATGGGGCTGGGGTTGTAGTGAGCCTCGTGCTGCCTTCCCTGAGGTTAATACACAGTGGTGTGAAAACCATGGATCCAGGGCCTTTGAGGTACTGCACCGTGCCAGCCTGGATTCGCAAGGG
This sequence comes from Monodelphis domestica, assembly GCF_027887165.1. NCBI lineage: Eukaryota > Metazoa > Chordata > Mammalia > Didelphimorphia > Didelphidae > Monodelphis > Monodelphis domestica. The sequence continues at coordinate 22,874,264 of NC_077229.1, forward strand.
CTTGGGCTCACCTCTGTCTCCTGGAGTTCTGTGGACATGCGTCAGGGAAGGCTCCATTCTGCGTCACTTCCTAGTTTGGCTCCTCTTTCATCAAGGGCCCACTGGGACTTCTAGGGTCAGGAATGCCACGGCAGAACCATTCCATGTGAGCTCTCTACTCTAGGGGCCACACTGGGCCTTTGGGTTTGGACTTTTGCTCATGGTTCTGGCCTTCCTCTTTCTCTTTTCCATGTGACTCTCCTTCTCTTTGTCCCGCTGCCCCCCCCCCCCCCCATTTTCCAATTCTGTTAGTTTCAATTCCTCTGATATCCCATGAAGCTTTCTCTAGGCATTCTCTTGTCTCTCATTTGAACACATAGTTCTTTCCTGGAATGCTCTCGTTAGCAATCAATTCCTGCCCTTTTAAATTGGGCCAAATCTTTTGGATTTAGATGATTTGGAAAGGTAGATTTTATGTTCTGGAAAGAAAATGAACAAAGTTTTGGATCTTTTAAAATCTGCTTTACAGTTATCTAGAACCAGGAGAAATGGTGCTGTGTTGTTGTTTTGGCCCTGCGTTGTTAGAACTAGGAGTGATCTTAGAGAAAAATAACATTGTTTGTAGAAGAAACTAACGTCAGTGCTCAGCCCAGTGCCTGGCACATAGTCGTACCTAAGAATGTGTGTCGACTTCAGAAGTTCAAGTGATTTGCCGAAGGTCTCAACTCGTTGGTTATTGAGCTAGTATTAGAACCTGGATCATTCGACTCAGATGTGGGCAGGGCAAGCAAATTTACTTGAGTTACAGGCATTTGCAAGCAACCCATCATTTTTTTTTAGATTGAAGAGATGTTCTAAGAGTAATAATCAGTGAGACTCTTTAATTGTTAGTCTTTGTCACCGAGTGCCTATAACAACCACTAGCTCTAAATTAAAGCTTGGTCATAACACATTCTGGCAAGAAACCCTTGAATCCTGAAAGGATGTAAAATAGCTGAAAACCCTTTCCACTCACTCCCACCAAATGCTGACCACACACTGAGTGCTATCTTTTAGTTAAGGTTCCAGTCTTTGATGGCATATCTATGAAGCTCAAACACTTAAAGAGACAGAGGCAATGGTAGTATCTGTCATGGAAGTAGACCTGGCCTCCTGGTCACGAGATCTGAGTTTTCTTCCCAGCTCTGCCACTGGCTCAGTTAGGGAGGACAAACGAGCCATTTCACAAACTTTCTGGGCCTTCATTTTCTCTACAGTCTGTGATAAGATGAGATCTAAGGCCCCCACTAACTCCAACATCCCGTGTTCTGTGATTCTGAGGTCCCTTCTAGCTCTTGTGTTCTATGAGTCTTCATTAAGCTAGGATCAATGCAACTTCGCTTTTCAGTGGTTTATGGGATAATATAAAGTTTCATAGGATATCTAAGCCCAGCCTTGCTTGGTTTTGCTTTGAAGTTATGCCATTTCCAGTTGGGCACAAAAGATCACGTAGCAAAGAAAACACAGAGATTATAAGTATTTCTAGTAGATTTTGTTTGGTGTGTTTGGGGGATGCCATTTCTTTTCTTTTCTTTTTTTGGGGGGGGGAGGAGGAATGCTATTTTTCCATGGTCTTCAAATAGTTAAACTTGATGAAATACTAATGAAGAATTACAGAGTTATTTGTTTGACTTTGCCACTCGGGGCACTTGGCAAATGAGACGATTCATCTCACTGTGCCGCTAGTCTCATTTCTTAAAGAAAATTAATTAATGCAGTTTGTCTTCCCCCCATATCTCTGATTATAGTCCTTTTGTTATCCCTTCACTTCCTGACTTTACTTTTCTTCCCTGGAAGAATCTGGTTTTCATGCTTCCTTGTTCTATCCACCCTCATAAGTAAAAGCCATTCTCCTTAGTAGTTGTATGTGTTTGTAATTTTCATTCACTTTAGACAAGACAAAGGCATTTGTATGGGAATCCATAGGAAGATTTTCCAAGTAAGGAATTTTGTAGGTGCCAATCCCTCATTTTAAGTGATTTAATCTGTCTTTTCCTCTTCTCTTCTCTTCTCTTCTCTTCTCTTCTCTTCTCTTCTCTTCTCTTCTCTTCTCTTCTCTTCTCTTCTCTTCTCTTCTCTTCTCTTCTCTTCTCTTCTCTTCTCTTCTCTTCTCTTCTCTTCTCTTCTCTTCTCTTCTCTTCTCTTCTCTTCTCTTCTCTTCTCTTCTCTTCTCTTCTCTTCTCTTCTCTTCTCTTCTCTTCTCTTCTCTTCTCTTCTCTTCTCTTCTCTTCTCTTCTCTTCTCTTCTCTTCTCTTCTCTTCTCTTCTCTTCTCTTCTCTCTCTCTCCCCTCCTCTTTTGGTCATAAGACTTGGTATTGTATGCATCTTATTCTGCACAATAGCTCATTGTTTTAATTTACTAATACCATCATTTTGCCATTAATATTTTTATATTTTAGCTATAATATATGTACCATCATGATGCCACTTTGTCAGGGATTCCAAAGGACAGAGAGTTGTTTTCTATAATTTTAACAATTATGACCAGAAGTGCAATTTCTACCCAGGAAACAAATAACTGTAGGATATTCTCTTTGAATATTCTTTTTCTTATTTCACAGTGTGAAAATTTTTAATTTCAAGACCTAGAAATGGAATTTTTGTTTTCTTTTCCTCTTTTTTTAAAGTGCTATTTTTGTGAAAAGGGGGAGAGTCCCAGAAAGCCAGCTATCTCTTAAATCCCCACCCCCAACTAAAAGAGAAATTTCTCTGCACGGCACCAGTTTGAGAAAAATGGAAATGTTATCAATCATATACTGTACTATCTTCGTATGAGGAAATTTAAATTGCACTGGATGGAGCATGGAGAATTGACATGAGTATATTTTAAATCTACCAAATGGGAAAGGATATGGGGGGAAAAGGCAAGCAGTGGAGATAATAAGGATTACATAGAATTTCAGTGTTAAAACGAAAAGCACATACATATATACGTATATCTATATGTACTCTCACATTAAAGACAAATAAAGCTAACATAAAAACTGTTATACTAGGATATTCTTTTGTTCAGAGATTTTCATAAGCTACGAAGTTCTCTTTGACTTCCATCTATCATTTTTATATGCTTCATGTATGCTTATAGTCTAATTTGTCCTTATTTTGTGTGCATGATTTATCACTGCTACTAGATCATAATCTTCTTGAAGGCAGGGGCCATAACTTAACATCTTTATCTGCTCCCCCACTTAGCAGTACTTCCATGGTTTGATCTACCTGATTAGTTCCTCTACCAATAACCCCTCATTAGCAGATGGCTTGAGTTAATGTGGACAAAAACTTAATGACCTCAGGACCAACTTAGCTGACTCCTTAGGCAACAAGAACGATAGAGAGTTCTAGTTCCATATGGTTAGACCAGATGTCCTCTCAGGATCTTCCCAGCTCCGTGGTTTGGTGGTCATCTAATGTCAGGGCCACATCGGAAGTGCTTTTTCTGGGTAGGATGTACTTGATTCCAGATATTGCTGGAGAAGCCTTTAGAATCCAGTCACCTTAGTGCCTTGAATGACTCCTACCCGGAGGTATCCTACACTGGTCTGGGAGCCACCATTGAGGAAGGACATCGATCATTGCCACAGTGTTCAGAGGAGGGAAGCCAGGATGGGAAAAGACTTGGTGTTCATATCCTAGGAAGATTGCTCAAAGGAAAGGGGATATTTATCCTGGGGAAGAGAAGACTGAGGCGGAAGATAATTGTACTTTCTAAGCCTTTAACAAGTTGTCATGTGGAGGAGCCTGTGGGCTTGTGCATCTTGCAGGGCAGGATTGTGGAAGCCAGAGGGCAGCCCTTCCTGGTTTCCACTGATCACATTTTTTAAGCCAGAATTTGAAGCACGTGTTCTAACAAAGAACTCCTTAAAATATATTTTCCTGCGATGAGGACTGTGGAAAATCTATTAGGTATTGACCTCCTAAATTAGATGTTCTAAAACACTCTCATGGACCAAAATCCTTGTGCAAAATCTTTGAGCTATCAGGACAATCAATGCCTCTTGGGAGATAGAGTGGTTCAGTAGAAAGAGCCCTGAACCAGGGTTCAAATCCTACCTTTGGTACTACCACTTCTCTGGACCTTAGTTCTTTCATCTGTCAAAAGAGAGGGGTTATATTGAATGAACTCTGTGGTCCCTTCTAGCTCTGGATCTCTCTGGTCTGAGAAGTATCTCCTAGGATAAATGGGCATTGCAAATCCAATTATTGCTCGCCTGACCTATGCATTGTGAATGAGACACCATCCCATTTTCCCTACAGATTTTGAGATAAAGTAGTTCCAAGGACATTGCTTTTTGCTTTTGTAGTCAAACATTTCAAGATGTGTCCCACTTCTTCAGGACCCTTTTAAATTCCACACCAGATCGCATACTTAATAGCGAGACATAAACCCAGCTTCTCTCTGTGATGATCACACATGAAGTTTATGCCATTGTCTTGGCCATGGGGAAGGCAAGAGTTTAGAAGGCTACCTTATTCTGATGAGGTCATGCTCATGGAAGCCAGTGCACAGGTCGAACCTGCATGGACTTTTTTAGCTTGCTCCAAAATTCACAGAAGCCTCAATAGTCATAAGGAAGTTTGCTTAGTTCATGATTATAGGAAAAACTCTTTCCTACCTAAAATTGATGGAGAAAAGAAATGGAAACAATCTTTTTTTTTTAATTTTCTGTCACAGAAGTTTCTGCACGGTTGGGATTAGGCCTAGAACCTGTGACTTCATTGATACAGGTGGCACAGTGAATGGAGCACTGGGCCTAGAGTCAGGAAGACCTGAGTTCAAATCCCTCCTCAGATGCTTACTATCTGTGTGACTCTTGGCAAATCACTCACCTTTTTTGCCTCTGTTTCCTCATCTATAAAATGGAGATAATAATAGCACCTATAGCTATTATAATAGCATCTATAAAAGGAGATAATAATAGCACCTGCCTCTCAGGGTTAATATGAACATCAAATAAGATCATAATTGTAAAGCATTTAGCACAGTGCTTGGCACGTAGTAGGTGCTAAGTGAATGCCAGCAATTATTATTATTACTATTCCCAGATTAAAAACTCACTATCAATGTTGATCTTCAGTTTCTTTGCAACTTAGAGTCAGAGAGCATTGCTTAGAGCTTTGAGAGGGCAGGTGACTTGATGAGGGTGGTGCAGCCAGAATGTGTTGGGGAGGAACTTGAACCCAGGGGTCTTACTGGCTCTGAAGCCAGTTTTCTACTCCCTTACCCCATGGTCACTTGTGTTAGAAAGAATGGAAATTCTTTGTTCTTGGCTATTTCTTCACTGCTCTTAAGCATGCTGCATAGAATTTCCTTTTACGCCATGATCTTTTGCACATTGAGGGCTGATGTGTTGTTTACTACAGGGTATGTATACTATAGTGTCTAAATATTTTTGGTTCTGGAAAGAAAATGAAGCAAGAGAAGGATACTGCCTTAGGCTACCCAATTTAACTCCAGTTTAAAACAGAATTTAGTGATTGTTCCTGCTTGGAGCCAATTGCTTCCTCATCTGATCTCCCAGTCTTTTGTACCTTCTTAGGAATTTATTCTATTCTAACTTATTGCATTCATCTGTTTTCCCACTAACTAGATTGTTAGTCACTGGAAAGGAAGAACTATGTATGGCTCATTGATCCTTGCATTTGCCCTAGTCCTAAGTAGAAGACGTTGTCCAGGATGGTGTTGTGGAATGAACAGTGGCTTCAGAGTCAGAAGGCTTGAGATTCCGAACCACTGGGTTCATTCAGATTGCAGCTTCTATTCTGCCCATCTTTGTATCTTTGCAGATTCCTTTCAGGCCCTTGTTTCCTCATGTGGAAATTCAGAGGATTTAAATAGATGATTTCTGAAGCCTCTTCCAAGTCAGAATTGCTCTGCGACCCTAATTGCAGAGTGAAGGGTTATGTGCCTAAGCCTGCAGTTGAAAGCTTTATGTCAAGTGGTCCCTGCCTTCAAGGAGCTTCCAGGCAAATGGAGGAGCCAGCACATCAGAAACCTTTTGTTTTCCTTTCCATCCACAGCTTTTAGCACAGTGCTCAGCACATAGTAGGTTCTTTTTTTTTTTAAAAAACCCTTACCTTCCATCTTAGGATCAATCACTTCTAAGACAAGAGAAGTAAAAGCTAGACAATGGGGGACCCTAACTTGCCCAGGGTCACACAACCAGGAAGAGCCTGAGGCCAGAGTGGAACCTAGGAACTCCTGTCTCTAGGCCTGACTCTCAATCCACTGAGTCACTTAGCTACGCCCCCCCCCCATAGTAGGCACTTAATAGGTGTCTATGCCCAACTGATTTTTTAAAAAGATGTCTCCAACCACAGGAATTTAAGACACAAATAAAACATTAATTGCATCATACCTTTACTAGGTCCAACAATTCCAGCCAGTTTGTGGCTAACATTATGTAGCACTTTAACATGTAGAAAGAAGCTGAAAGGGAGTGAGGGTTGAGGAGTAGCAGGGGTGGGGGTCACTGGGGTTCTGATATTGAAATTGGCCTTTTCACCTGGGGAGGAGATGAAGAGAGAAGAGAAGGCTGGCCTCTCCTTTTTCCAGCAGGAGCCATCAGAGTAGGAGAAGCCAGGGAGAGAGAATACTTCTCAGGTGTGACTTCCAGAGTTATAGTGATCTGCTAGGAATAAGAAATTCTGGGGTATGACGGCAAAAGTCCTAAGTGCAGCCTTGGAAGGAGGAACAATTTTTTTTTTAAAGTGGGATTTGTAGCGGAGACTTTATTTTTTAGTTATTTATTTATCTTTGGAGCTGAATTTGTGTTTATTTTGTTTTTTAGGTTTAAATTACTTCAATGTTTTGGAACAAAAAGGAACCTGTCTTTTTTTTTAAACATGTATCATTTATCAAAACCCATTTCCATATTAGCAATATTTGCAATAGAGTGTCATTCAATGTCTACATCCCCAATCATATCCTCATTGAACTACGTGATCAATCATATTTTTTTTGCTGTTTTTTCTGCTCCCACAGTTCTTTCTCTGGATGTGGATAGTGTTCCTTCTCATAAATTCCTTTGGATTGTCCTGGATCATTGCATTGTTACTAATAGCAAAGTTAGTTACATTTGATTGTGCTACAGTGTATCAGTCTCTGTGTACAATGTTCTCCTGATTCTGCTCCTTTCACTCTGCATCCATTCCTGGAGGTCATCCAGTTCACATGGAATCCCTCCAGTTTATTATTTCTTTGAGCACAATAGTATTCCATCACCAACAGATACCACAGTTTCTTCAGCCATTTCCCAATCGAGGGACACCCAATGTTTTGTCACCACAAAGAGCACAGCCATGAATATTCTTGTACAAGTCTTTTTCCTTATGATCTCTTTGGGGTACAAACCCACCAGTGGTATGACTGGATCAAAGGGCAGCCAGCCATTTAAAGCCTTTTGGACATAGTTCCAAATTGCCCTCCAGAATGTTTGGATTGATTCACAACTCTACCAGCAAAGCAGGAACTATTATTAACCCTATTTTACAGATAAGGAAACTGAGGCAGTCAGAGTTTAAACAACTTACACAGGGCAAATGTAAAATGGGGATAGTCATAGAACTTACAAGGGTAGTAAAGCTTCCATAGCCAAATCTGAACTCAGATCTATCTGACTCTAATTCCTACATTCCACTGTAGGTGCCATCTCCCACTTCAGAAAGAATCAGCAAAATAGAGGGGTAATTTCTGAAATAAATAGAAAACTTCTTGTCCTATAATCATTCAATTATATATTCAGGAGAGATGGCACTGACTGATTTGGGTGGGAGTATCTTACTAGTCTATATTGTAATTACCCAAAGACAGAAAGCTTGTCAAGGACCCATTGTACAAAATTGTATCATGCTTAGGAAAGTGATATTTGGAACCTGATCATGTCAAGGTCGACAAAGTTATTAATAATTTTAATTAATTATGATAAGGCAATTAACATAATTAAATATATCTCAAGCTTTCTTTGTTTGGCAAATTGTTATTTTTCTGTTGGCTTATCTGTCCGTGAAAGTTTCTTTTCTGTTTTCTGGAAAGTAACTTTTAAAATTGGGTCCTTGTTATACAGAACTTCCTTTGTGGATCTGACTTTTCATTCTTCCATATAGTTAAAATAAAATAAAGAAAAATCAGGTGAAATATACATTATTGTTTAAAAGGTAGAAAATGAACATCAATTTCCTAACCTTGAAACTATAGTTATTAAAAAGAAATAAAATTATTTCAAATCTACTTTCTCTACACAAGACAATTATATTATTAAATATAATGCTTCAAATAAGAATTTAAACTCATGTATTTCAGCGGAGGAGGATTCTGTGCTGGAATATATTTGGCTTGGCTGAGGCAAAGGAAATGGTGATGAGCTCCTTACTGTGTAATGGGAGTTTGGGTCTCAGATTCAGTAAGTGACAGAAATGGACTTCTGGGTAAGAAAGACCCGGGAACATTATGAATTTCCTCCAGATTGTGTTTAGAAATTTCCCAGTCTTGGTTGAGTTAAGCTTGCATACGATGTATGCAGAACCAGACCTCTACCTGGAAGCTTTGCTATGCAGAGATTCTGTTACCTCAATGTTGATTCATACATACCTCTGTTACATTTTTTTTTGTGTGTGTGCTAGTATTTTGTGTTGGCCTGTTATACTTTAGCAACACAGATGATGGACTTTAAAATTTTTTTTGTCTTGTGTGTGCTTGCAATGGCTCCTATGCAAGATCATGATAGGTTGGCCAGTTTTTTGTCCATTCTTGAATCCAGAGCCAATCTGGAGGCTACTAGACGCCATTCCTGGATAGGAGGGAGGCCAGTAAGCTGTGCACTCCCTGGGATGATGTAACCTACTTTTCAGCCAGGCCATTTTCCAAACTGCCATTCTTTTCTGTGGCTACCATTACTCCAGCCACCAACCCAGACTCCCAGTCTTGGCCACCCCAGTCATCTCTCCTCCCCTTTCAGTCTCTGGCTCGGAGATAAAATCAACACTTCCACTCCCTCTGTAAAGGTAGTTTGATTGTTGTTTTATGCAACTCACCATTTTTGCTACTTTCCAGGCCATAACTTCATTCCATGTCTGCTACTTACTGCTCTTTAGGTGTTTTCTTAAGCATTAGAATGTAAGCCATTCGAGGTCAGGGATTATCATGTTTTTGTATTTGTATCCCAGGAATCTGTGCAGTGTTTAGCCCATAATAAACATTAAATGAATGCATTGGGCAGCTAGGTGGCACAGTGGACAGAGCTCTGGACCTGGAGTTAGTGAGTCTCAGCTTCCTGAGTTCAAGTCTGGCCTGAGCCACTTAACTAGTTGTGGGACCCTGGACTAGCCATTTAACTCTGTTTGCCTCATTTTCCTCATCTGTCAAATGAGCTGAAGAAGGAAATGGCAAACCACTCAAGTATCTTTGCCAAAAAAAACCCAAAAAAGAGGTTGGACACTACCAAAAACAACAATAAAATAAATGCTTTTCATTCATTTTTATTTATTGCACTAAATGATTTGAGAACCCAGGTCCTTTGGCCTTGCCCCTAAGATATATTAGACACCTAGGGATGCATTAGTGGCTCTCCAAAAGCTTCAAGTGACATTATTTTGACTTTGTTTGGGAATAGTTCTTTCTCTGAACTATTCAGGGTCAGCAAATTACATTATTTTTTTCAAGGAAAAGTGTTATTTTCCTCTTAGAGCACTCTGACATTCCATGACATTATATTTGATGGTTAGCTCCCGGCTGTAACCATATCAGATTTAATGTGTATGTTGCTGCAGGAAGCTCTGTGGCAATCAGTGGAACACCCCAGATGGGTTTTATTTTGGGTTACAATAACAAAGACAAAGAACCTTATCTAAGGTTACCAGTTTGGAATGAACATTCATCCAGAAGGAAGTCATGAAGATATATCACTGTTGGAGGTAAAAAGATGATACTACTTGGAGGCAGGAGGTATAAAAAGAAACAATATTTCATCGACTCTTACGAGGTAACCTGCACACATTCAGTTGTATCATATGTATTCAATTTGTCTTTGGACCACAGAGAACTTGCCTATCTGATCAGCCAGTCAGTGTTTGCTGAGAGACTTTTTCCTGAATACTGCTCCGAGGCCTTTGGAGATTCAAGACTGTAGGACACCAGATTTGCCCTTGAGGAGCTTACACCTTCATTGAAGACAAGAGTTCATTAATCTTTTATAATAGTAATAAATGCTACGTGCTACATGAATAATCCAGACCAGGAGTAGTTCTGTAGTTTATTGGAGGGAGCCTGGAGTGTTCAGGGAGGGACTAGCACCTCGGCATGAGGGCTGTTCATCTACCACTAGTGTCCACCTTTCACTCAACTCTGACCTGTTGCTCCAAGAAGCTGTAGCATTTGCAGCAGCTACAACCTTCTAAACCATCTTGTCCTATGGGCTAAGCCTGGTTGAGGGTAATTGTGAGGCCTCAGAGCCATTGGCTAGTTAAAGGGTTATGTACGCCAAGCATGAGAAGACGGATTGGGCAGACAAGAACAGTTTGTTCCAGTTGCCATGAAGGAGGCTGAAGCGGTTAGTTATGGAGCTCCTAGAACTTGGTCAGACATTGAAAATGCCAGGATTATCCAATGCATCCTGGGCCATTGTCAATCTTTTATCTTGCCAGTTGACTTTTGTCTTACTGTTGGACTTTGATGGCTCTGGAATAGAGTGAGGCTGAGGACTTTGCACAACTCTGCCTCACTGAAATCCAGCCCATGAGCAAGTCAAGCCGTCACCCTGTGATGTCCTTGGGCCTCTTGTGAATGAGGGAGGAACAACATGCCTCAAGATGAAAACAGAAAAGTGAAATAGTGCCTTGCCCCAAGCAGCTTACATTCTTTTAGGGGAGACCACAATAGGGAAAGGTTTAGTTGCAGGATAGTTGAAAAGGCCTGGGGATGCCACTAGGGGTAGATCAGTGTTTGGGAGGCTCTGAAGGAAAGTGTGGGAGAGAAGAGGGATCAGCATACCTACCAAACTGAAGGTCTACAGAGCCATTGAGATGACCTCATAGCTTGTGAGACCTGGACAGGATACCAGCACCATGCCAGGAAATTGAATCACTTCCATCTGAATTGCCTTAGGAAGATTCTGAAGATCAGCTGGCAAGAGAAGGTACTGGACACTGAGGTCCTTTCCTGAGCTGAAATACCAGATGCCACAGCACCGAGCACAACTCTGATGGGCTGGCCATCGTGTTTGAATGCCAAATGTACATTTTGCCTAAAAGACTATTTTATGGAAAATTCACACAAGGCACTAGTGGTCACATGGAGATCAGAAGAAATGATACGAGGACACTCTAAAGGTCTTTCTGAAGAACTTTGGTATCCATTGTGAGACATGGGAGATGCTGGCAAAGGACCACCCTGCACGGTGTGCCCACCTCAAAGAAAGCCCTAAGCTTTATAAGCAAAACAGAATTGTAATAGCTCTAAAGAAATGGGAGATGCACAAATGTAGAGCCATCTCCATCCCAGGTGTTCAGAAGGGCTATTTATGCCCAACCAGTGGTAGACCCTTTCAATCTCATATTGGTCTGACCAGCCGCAATCAGACACATTTATTGTACATAGACCCCAATGTAGTGATGTCATTTTGGCCCTCTTCACATACAAAGGACAATCACCAACCAACTAAAGTACCACAGAAAACTTCCTTTAGTGTTATTCCCATTGCTACAACCCCAGATGGCGAAACATTTGACAATACTGAGGACTTTGATGGTGATTGCTTTCTATTCTGAGTTTTCAGTGGCTTGTGCTATAGCACCCATAGGAACAGGTTCCAGCTCATACCTCTGCAATGTTGATTCCCCTGGATGATGCTTATGGAGGTCATCCTGTGTAAAAAAGGAATTCTTTATTCCTTTTTTAATTTAGCGGGAGACCTGGAGGTCCTCTTGCCATAGAGATGTGTAGGGATTAACCAGCCCACAGTGACAGGAAGTAGAAACCATAGAAACAGGAAGGAGAAACCATAGAGACAGGAAGGAGGAACCATAGAGACAGAAAGTGAGGTAGAAAAAGGTATAAAAGGTATATACAGTTGGTTGGGCTGTCAGTTGCTGACAGGTAGGGCTGTCAGTTGCAGGAAAGTTGGATGTTGTTAGTGTCTTGGGTTGGTGGTTGGTGTTTAGTTGCTGGAATATAAAGGTGGGCCTGAGCTTACTGAGAGGGCTTTTTGGCTTTAGCCTTTAGAGGGGTTTTTGGCTTTTGGTTTGGGCTGTTAGGGGTTTTTTCTTTCTTGAACTTTTGGAAAGGTGGCTGGTATTCATTGACAGAACTAATTGGGGTTGGATTAAACACTGATTGGGTTGGTTTTGATTGGGCTGGATTGGGTTGGAACTTTGTGGGGTGGCTGTTATTAGCAGTAGATATAGGCAGTTTTAGGTAGTAATTATAGGAAGTTATAGGATAACTAGTATAGACATTAGGAAATTTTCTTTCTCTACCTCTTTATTTCTCTCCTTTACTATATTCATTTTACTATCTTTATTTTAAATAAACTAAATTGTTAATTGTTAAAAGCTGCTAAAAGTTTTCTTTTCTCTGGCTTAAAGAGATAATATTAATGTACAACTCTACTATATTCTCATTAAAACTTAATTTATTAAAAGCTGCTCTCTTATTTTGTCAAAACTCCTAATTTAACCTTACACTGGAAACAGTACAGGTGGTCTGAGGTAGAACTACTCATCCCAGGGCTCCTAGATTCAGGGTTCTGCTCAGAGGCCACTTCAGTCTTAAGGGGATGTGCTAAGTTGAATTGCTGCCTTTTACCTCTCCTTCAGGGTGCATTGCCACTTTTGCTGCCTGGCTTGCCTGCTTGTCTATAGACATTGTTTGATAGATAGGGATGATGGTGACAGGAATTTGTCCTGAATATTCCTCCTAAATGATGATTGAGGGGCATAGGGCCTTAAACACAGTAGGTATCTATGTGTTTGCTAGACTGGAAATATCTAGTAGGCAATTCAAGATGTGGAAGAAGAATTTGAGAGAGGAACTTGGGAGACAGAGATTTGGGAGTTGCCCCCAGAGAGGTAATAATTGAAGCCACAAGACTGAAGGAATGAAAGAGAAGAACAGCCAGCCAAGTTCTGAATCTTGGGAAACACCCATTGTTGGAGAGAGTCTTAGAAGAGTAATAACAGGAAGCAGAGAAGATAGAAATGAGCCTGGATCAAGCCCCAACTTTAATCTGAAGTTGTCCTCAGCTACATTTAGCCTACAAGAATCTCTTTCTGCTCAGAACCACTTAGCAATAAGGGTGAAGCCTTCGAAACTTAGAAGTTACTTGATTGAATCTTATAGGAAGAAAACAACAAAGTCAGGAGATTTAGTGATGGGTCCAAGGCCTTCCAGCCAACCTAGGTTTCATGAGTCCCAGACCAGTGCTCTTTTTAAAAAAAATTATAAGCATGTATAATCAATCTAAACAATTTCTACATGGACCGGGTCCTAAAAAACTATTGATATCATTTGATACTCAGTGGCCTTCACTTCTTTATCAGGAAGTAGTGAGTAGCATGTTTCATCTATAGTCCTCTGGAGTCCTGGTTAGTCACTACACTGATCAGAGTTCAGCTCAGTAGCATTCCATCACATTTATGTATGTTCATCTATTCCCCAGTTAAAAGGCACCCCTCAGATTCCCATTTTTGCCACCTCAGAAAGCTAGAAATATTTTATTTACAAGACATTTTTAAACTCTCGTTTTGTTTCTTCCAGGAATTCTTATTGAGTTTTTGCCCCAGCTGTGTTTTTCTCTGAGGCCTGGTTTTTGGTATTTTTAGTCTTTCTCTTCTTCTGAGTTCATGCCTCAAATGTTCCTGTCGCCATAATAGCTCTATATGATGGTCTTTTCCCACCCCCAGGTTTCCTTCCTGCTCTGTATTTGACGTTAGGAAGGCCCTCTTGCACTTCTAGGGAAGGGCTGGCCTGCTTCTGTTGCTTCTTTCTTGGTGTGTTGAATGTTGTGCTATCCTAGGATCACAGGGACAGTCTGGGGATCTGCAAGCTTTCAGTGCTCCCAGAGTGCCTTGGTCTAGGACAGAGTCTGACTGCTGTACCTCTGTCTAAGCTCTGCAAGTTCCTGATCTGGGTTTGGATGTGACCAATAGTATCTGCCACTGGATACTGTCCCTAACAACCAGCTGGAAAGTTGTTTTAGTGTCAGAATTGTAGGCTCCCCTTCGGTCTGGGATTCCTGTCCATACCATTCCTCTGCATACTGGGATAGGCTTGTGGATGCTGATGAAACCTTGCTCTGAGCAGAGCTGCTTGCTCTGAACTCCTGGCCCCAGGATGCCACTGGAACTGGAGCTCTGGAGCAGGAGACAAAGCTTTGAGTTTGCACCAGTCATCATCATGCAGTGTCCTGATATGGGTCTGGTAGAGCTCTGGCATGTGTCGAGAGCTTCCTTTGCCCCTGGACCCGACTAGGAGTATTCTGCATCCTGCAATTCTTCTAGGCTGTCACTGTGCCCAGACTTCCCCTTCTGTATATCCCTCTGCCAGACTTGACTCCCTCTGACTTTTTTCTGGATTCCTCCATCAGGATTTAGTCTGGTGCGTTTTCTAGCTCTGCGTGGAGGCTGTTTGTGTTGGGGAACACATCCACCATCTTGGTCCCTGTGCCTAGACAATGCTGTTTTCCTCTTGGTTAGAGTTTTCTGATGGCATAGGCCACTTTGGATTTCCATTTCTATTTTGAAGTAAATCCCATTTCTTTCACTAGATGGGAAGTTCTTTGAGGACTGACTGCTTGAACTCTTTATGATCCAAGTGCACAGCACTGTATCTTGAAAATTATAAGTCCTTAGTAAATGTTTGTGGATGCTGATGTTAAAACTGATTTGTTTCATGGAGGTCAAAGAAAAAGAGAAAGAATTTTGATAAATTAAACTTCTTGTTTTAAGAAGAGGATTTTCAAGGGCAGCCAGGTGGCTCAGTGGGTTGAGAGCTAGACCTCAGACACGTCCTAGCTGTGTGACCCTGGGCAAGTCACTTGACCCCCATTGCCCAGCCCTTACTGCTCTTCTGTCATGGAACCAATATACAGTATTGCTTCCAAAATGGAAAGGAAAGGGTTAAAAAAGGAGGGGATTTTCAGCAATCTCTTCATTATCTATTTGCAGTATTCACTGGAGAGGATGATGGTGGAGAGAAGGTAGCCCCAATATAGGTACACATTTGCTCTCCATTCTCACAACTGAGTAGGGAAAATAAAATGGCCACCCACCCAAATTACAATGACAAGCCTGGAGTCAGAGAGCGGACAATATAAGGAGCAGCCTTTATTCTTTCTCATGAGGAAGAGCGGCTGCCCTACAATCTAGGTGTGAAAGTCTATCCAATCCGAAAACAAAAAGATACCTGACAGGAGCTCCTCGCGAGCTTCCACCATGCAGGGGACGGTTCTGGAGAGTTAGCCTTGTCCTCCGGAGTGACTCCTCTCCCTCCAAGAGGTCTGAGGAGATAAGGAGGTCGTATCGCCTAATGGTTTTCTTCCTTGAGATAAGAGGCCTCCCGGCCCCCTGGGCCTGTGGCACTAACAAAATGTCCCCAAGGTTGCATTCTGTAACCCTAAACAGGCTTTCATTCCCTGATGGGGTGTAGGGTGGATGTCTACCCTGAGAAGAACGAATTAACTCTTTTTATTCCCTACACAACCAAGAAAGAGTCCCCTTTCCTCCTCATTCTCAGGGCTGTCTCTCCTTGCCAAGGAAGGAGTGGATGTTGTACATTAATCAACAAGCATTTTATTTTGCGCCCATGATGCTAGGTGCTGGGGATACAAAGACAAAAATAAAAAAAATCTCGTCCTTAAGAAGCGTATAAGGGAGCTCAGGAACACTAGTTCCTGCTGTTCATAGCTTTGTCTGATCAGATCAAGGAGATCTTTTAGTTGTTTACGATTTTGCTTCTTTAGCTAAAGAAACATCTAACCAAATCTGTAAAGGAAAAGTTTGTCTCAAATACCTGCAGCCTCCTCTCCTTGTATTCACTCTTATCTTTCCCTCAAATACCAAATAACCTTACGTTGAGTTTCCCTTTCAGTACCCATTAAAGCCTGTTTTTAGGCCCTTCTTTCATACTAGCATGTACTTTTAAAACAGTATTTCTCCCAGGGGTATTTATATTTTAAAAGATTCCATACCCTTAAGTGATAAGAAGTTGAATTTCTTTGTGCTTATTAGGGGAAAGAAGGGAGAACACAGAGTCCACACACTCTGTCTTAAAACCACATTTATACCTGGTGAATAAGTATGATGGCTTATTTCACCAAGAGGAAGATTAATTTTTTTTCTTTAAACATTATTTTATTTGGTCATTTTCAAACGCAATTCATTAGAAACAAAGATAATCTTTTTTTCCCTCCCCCCCTACCCCCATCCCTCCCATTGGCAATGCGTGATTCCTCTGGGTATCACATGCGTTCTCAACCCGAGCCCATTTCCATGCCATTGGTTTCCGTAGTAGGGTGTTCCTTTAGAGTCTCTCCTCAATCTTATCCCCTCCACCCCTGTAGTCAAGCTGTTGTCCTTCCTCAGTGTTTTTACTCCTACCGTTGTCCTCTGCTTGTGGGTAGTGTTTTTTTCTCCTTGATCCCTGCAGGTTGTTCAGGGACATTGCATTGAGACTAATGGAGAAGTCCATTACGTTCGATTGTACCACAGTGTATCCGTCTCTGTGTACAATGTTCTCCTGGCTCTGCTCCTCTCACTCTGCATCACTTCCTGGAGGTTCTTCCAGTCCCCATGGAATTCCTCCACTTTATTATTCCTTTGAGCACAATAGTATTCCATCACCAACAGATATCACAATATTTTGTTCAGTCATTCCCCAATCAGAGGGCATCCCCTCATTTTCCAGTTTTTTGCCACCACAAAGAGTGCAGCTATGAATATTCTTGTACAAGTCTTTTTCCTTATTATCTCTTTGGGGTACAAACCCAGCAGTGCTATGGCTGGACCAAAGGGCAGATAGTCTTTTATCGCCCTTTGGGCATAGTTCCAAATTGCCCTCCAGAATGGTTAGATCAATTCACAACTCCACCAGCAATGAATTAATGTTCCCACTTTGCCACATCCCCTCCAACATTCATTACTCTCCTTTGCTATCATGTTAGCCAATCTGCTAGGTGTGAGGTGATACCTCAGAGTTCTTTTGATTTGCACTTCTCTGATTATCAGAGATTTAGAACACTTTTTCATGTGCTTATTAATAGTTTTGATTTCTTTGGCTGAAAACTGCCTATTCATGTCCCTTGCCCATTTATCAATTGGAGAATGGCTTGATTTTTTGTACAATTGCTTTAGCTCTTTATAAATTTGAGTAATTAGACCTTTGTCAGAGGTTTTTGTTATGAAGATTGTTTCCCAATTTGTTGCTTCCCTTCTAATTTTGGTTACATTGGTTTTGTTTGTACAAAAACTTTTTAATTTGATGTAATCAAAATTATTTATTTTACATTTTGTGACTCTTTCTATGTCTTGCTTGGTTTTAAAGTCTTTCCCTTCCCAAAGGTCTGACATGTATACTATTCTGTATTCTCCTAATTTACTTAGTTTCTTTCTTTATGTTCAAGTCATTCACCCATTCTGAGTTTATCTTGGTGTAGGGTGTGAGGTGTTGATCCAAACCTAATCTCTCCCATACTCTCTTCCAGTTTTCCCAGAAGTTTTTTTCAAATAGTGGATTTTTGTCCCAAAAGCTTGAATCTTTGGGTTTATCATAGACTGTCTTGCTGAGGTCACTTACCCCAAGTCTATTCTACTGATCCTCCTTTCTGTCTCTTAGCCAGTTCCAAATTGTTTTGATGACCACTGCTTTATAGTATAGTTTGAGATCTGGGACTGCAAGGCCACCTTCCTTTGTATTTTTTTCATTATTTCCCTGAATATCCTTGATCCTTTGTCCTTCCAAATGAACTTTGTTATGCTTTTTTCTAAATCAGTAAAGAAATTTTTTGGAAGTTTGATGGGTATGGCACTAAATAGATAGATATGTTTGGGTAGGATGTTCATTTTTATTATATTGGCTCATCCTGCCCATGAGCAGTTAATGTTTTTCCAATTGCTCAAGTCTAGTTTTAGTTGTGTGGAGAGTGTTTTGTAGTTGTGTTCATATAGTTCCTGTGTTTGTCTCGGGAGGTAGATTCCTAAGTATTTTATTTTGTCCAAGGTGATTTTGAATGGGATTTCTCTTTCTAATTCTTGCTGCTGAGATGTGTTGGAAATATATAGAAATGCTGATGACTTATGCGGGTTTATTTTGTATCCTGCAACTTTGCTAAAGTTGTTGATTATTTTGATTAGCTTTTTTCTTGATTCTCTGGGATTCTTTAAGTAGACCATCATATCATCCACAAAGAGCAATAGCTTGGTCTCCTCATTGCCTATTTTAATGCCTTCAATTTCTTTTTCTTCTCTAATTGCTACTGCTAGTGTTTCTAGTACAATGTTAAATAATAGGGGTGATAATGGGCATCCTTGTTTCACTCCTGGTCTTGTTGGGAAGGTTTCTAGTTTATCCTCATTCCGGATGATGTTTGCTGATGGTTTTAGATATATTCTGTTTATTATTTTTAGGAATGACCCTTCTATTCCTATGCTTTCTAGTGTTTTTAATAGGAATGGGTGTTGTATTTTATCAAAGGTTTTTTCTGCATCTATTGAGATAATCATGTGATTTTTGTTGGCTTGCTTGTTGATGTGGTCAATTATGTGGATGGTTTTCCTAATATTGAACCAGCCCTGCATTCCTGGTATGAATCCTACTTGATCATGGTGAATGACCCTCCTGATCACTTGCTGGAGTCTTTTTGCTAGTATCGTGTTTAAGATTTTTGCATCTATATTCATTAGGGAGATTGGTCTGTAGTTTTCTTTCTCCGTTTTTGATCTTTGGAATCAGTACCATGTTTGTGTCATAAAAGGGATTTGTTAGCACTCCCTCTTTGCTTATTATGTCAAATAGTATTGGGATTAGCTGTTCTTTGAATGTTTGAGGAAGATTAATTTTTAAGTCAGTTATTGTAGAGCAGCAGTCAAGGAAAATGAGGACTAGAAACCAAGATCATGGAATTTCAGCGTGAGGGCCATTGTAGTTTCTTGAGTTTTAGTAGAATGCTTCAAGATGGGAGCCAGATTTTAGGACTCAAAGGAATAAAAGGATGGTGTGGGAATGGAGGTAACAGGGATTTGTTCAATAATATTTGCAGTGAAGGGTGGGGAAAAGCAGAATTGTAATGTGAGAGAAGGGCACAATCAAATGAAGGGTTTTTAAATTATTGCTTGTTTTTAAATTATAGGGGAAGCCGATGCATTTGCGAAAGTAAAGTATTTGAACTAGTATAATTTTGAGAGAACATGGTGAGCAGGGTATGAGGCAAAGATCTCAGGCCAAGACTTGGCTCTGGAAAGGAGGTAGTATTTCCCTGGGAGAAGAATAATAAGAAAGATTTGGAAATACAAAGGGGAGATGAGGAATAATAGCATAGGGTGGATACTGGCAGCGTCCTCAGGATAGGAAATACGGTCATCTGCTAATGGTGGGGACTGAGGGCTTGAGAAGATTAGAAAGTTGGGATAACATGAGAATAAACAAAAAAATGGATAAAATAGGCTTGCAGTAAAGCCCAAGATGAAGTGAACTTGTTTACAGTGGGGCAGTTTTTCAAGATTTGCTAACTTTCTTTTGTCATTTTTGTTGTCAGGGAGTGAAAGGAGATAAAGGTGATGGTGAGAGTGGTGGTGGGGACCTGTGAGTGAGCACTGATGTAGAGCCTGGGTCCTCCAGAAGATCAGAGGAGCAGGGGACTGACTCTCTGCTATTAGCCCATTGCCTTGATGTGCTGAACCTGGACTCTGACTATGCTACACAAATGTACTATGTATGTGATTGTGTACAAGATTATTTCTGTTTTGGTTTGTTGGTTCTTTTCCTTGGAGATTAGCAATAAAAAGTTAGTAGCAGTTGTCAATTGAAGGGAAAAAAGGTTCTGGAGGACAGCTGTAGTTCCTTGGAAGCCAGTAAAAGTGGGGGGGAGGGAGAGAGTGGGGGGGAGGGAGAGAGAGGGAGGGAGGGGGAGAGGGAGGGAGAGAGAGAGAGAGAGAGAGAGAGAGAGAGAGAGAGAGAGAGAGAGAGAGAGAGAGAGAGAGAGAGAGAGAGAGAGAGAGAGAGAAAGAGAGAGAGAGAGAGAGAGAGAGAGAGAGAGAGAGAGAGAGAGAGAGAGAGAGAGAGAGAGAGAGAGAGAGAGAGAGAGAGAGAGAGAGAGAGAGAGAGAACTAAGTGACTGAGCTGAAACCTTCACCACACAATTTGATTCAGGTGGGAAGTAGGCATGAAGCCCCTAGAAATAATGCCAAAAAACTGGAGTCTAGGCAAAGGCGAGGTACAGCTTTTACTAAATTTAGAAATGCCAAGTCTTTGGGTCTTTCCCTCCCATGGGAATGATTGTCTGCCTCTATGACAGAGCTCATTTACCCATTCTTCCTTACTTTAACCTCTATTGCTGGTGCTTCACAGCTGAAATCTTTCCAGCATGGGGGTGGATAGGAAGCATTCCTAGCAAAGCTGCTGTCTAATTGGTGAGCAGGCTCACTTTGGAATGACATGCTATCTCATCCTAGGGGAATGAACATGGAAGTTTCTAGCCCACAAAGCAGCAGAAAAGAGCCAATAAATTAAACCCAATTTTTCCTTACGATTTTATCCAATCAGTTAGTCCTATATAACTGTGAGTGTCTGCTCCATACATCAAAACAGAGATCAATTTAATGGTACAATTCCCGTTGATTTCCCTGGTTTCATTCCAGAATACTGTTGTTCATGACGATGGTGATGCGGTCACAGGAAAACTTTCTTTTTCTGATCCGGATCTAGATGAGTTGAAGTCATTGTCATTTTCAACCTAATATCTGGATGTTTTTCATTGTGAACAATAGGTTTTGTTACGTTCTACAAAGTTCTACTTGTTCTCTATTCTCCATTTTTGATTTCGAGTCCCATGTGTCTAATTATTTGTAATACTTTACTTATTATAGACTTCTGCATTGATGGGAAACCATCCAAGCCAGAAGTCTATGGTTGCTATTAAATGGAAAGGGTGACTCTTGTATGGAAGTCAAATAATGAACAACCAAGACTCTTTGTAGTCATGTCACCTGTCATCTGAGTGACAGGAACCACAGTTAAAAGGGGGCATTTCAGTCTTTTAAAAGTAATGAATGGATTTTCTAGTTCAGCTACTCTTGCAGATAGAAGGTTACGGCCCTGCTTTGATCTGAATACAGGGCACACTTCTCCCAAGTCTGGCTTCCATGAAACCTTAGCACAGTCTATCCTAGTGGCCTAAGTACCAGAGATATATCTGAACCCGCGATAATCTCATCCTTAGACGCAGAAACAATAGGTGTGACAGTATCAGCTTTTCTCTGCCATCATACCCAAAGTCTGGGGGCAAGTTGGCACCATTGTTGTTACTGCTGCTCCATATGAGGATAAACCTCTCTTTTTTGCATGCTCAAGGGGACAGGCATTAAAGTTTAACCACAAAGCAGATGGAAGAGCAATGGGTACAAATGACAAAGAGAGATTTAGGCTGGTATTGAGATAACCTTCCCACAAAGAGCACTGGGCTACTTCTCTAGGATCTGCAAATAAAGACTCGAGGAACTACTCACTGAGTATGACATATAGAGGCTTTCAAAACCTGTTGGCTCTCCTGGATGAAATTTGAGAAGGGAAAAGAAAGAGTTTTGCAAACTATCGTTGCATCCTCTAAAAAAGTAATTTTTTACTGTGAGATTTAGTCCTGTTACCTCTCTGATGTGTCCATTTCTGTGCTTCTCCCTTTTCTTTGAATCTACCACCTGTACTGTAAGCTTCTATTTGTAGTGGGGAGGAGTGTTGTAATGGGTGGTCAAGTAGAAGTACCAAAAAGATAGGTTCCTCCCTCTTACTTTGCTATTACAGCTATAGGCAAAGCCATTAAAATGAGACACTTGCTAAGACGTTTTGTAAGCAAGGAAATGTTCATCTTACATTTGTAATTGCTCAGCAATAAAGATTTTAGCAGAATTTGTAGTCACATTTATCTGTTATTTCAACTTGCATGTTTTTTTTTTGCTTTACCTTTATTACATGAAAAGAATTTCATGTTGGTAGGAGTAATTCTGGGATAATTTGCCCATGCTGACTTCTTCAGTTGACTTTTGAAGTATAATGAGATAAGTAGTAGTAATTTTTCATAAACAAAAATCACCACTCAGGACGCATTGTCTCCAGTAGTTCTCACTGTTCTCACTGGGGCAAGAGTAAGAGAACAAACCAATTCTTGCCCTTTCTGCTTTATAAAAAAATCACCATCTAATTAACCAAAGAATCTCTAAAATATCCACAGTCATAAAATCAGTAGGAAGAGGGCAGGAAGATATAGTTTGCTTCTTTTTGTGGGGCCTTAGAGTTTCATCATCTCATTTGATCTTCCCTGTGGTCTTACAGTGCAGTTAGGACAGATATTATTATTTACATTTTACATAAAGAAGCTTGAGGCTTACCTAAGCTAATAAATGACAGAGCTAATTCTAGAACTAAGAGCTTCTTATGATATGCTATGCTTGCTTCAGATGAACTAAAAAAAAACAGGAGTAGTAGTTATAATTTCAGGAGTGAAAATAGCAAATAAACTTGATTAGGAGAGATACACACAGGGTAATATACATTTTACTGAAAGGTACCAAAGACAATTAATTAAAATACTTAATGTATGTGTTACATATTAATTTCAATACATAAGGTATATATGAATTACATAGTATCTAAATACTTAAGGAACAAGCTAAATGAATTCATAAGGAAACCTAGATGCTAAAACTATAATATTAAAGTCTTTTTGGCTCTAGATAAATCCAACTGAAAAATAAACAAGAAAGAAGGATCAGAATGAGATTTTTACAGAAGCTATATATGATAGACCTTTGGTGACTATTGAATAAGAATAGAAAGGACTACACATATTTCTCAACTGTCCATGGCACCTTTCAAAAAACTGACCATGTGTTAGCACATAAAAACCTTACAAATGCAAAATGTCAGAAAAATTAAATACATCTTTTACTGATTGCAATGCAAGAAAAATCATACTAAATAAAGGATTGCTAAAAAAGTATTAAAATCAACTGAAGATTAAATAACTTAATTATAAAGAATTGGTGAGTCAAAGAAAAAAAATTGTAGGATTGCTGGATATTTTCATTAAGATGACAACAATGAGACAATATATCAAACCCAATGTAGAACTTAAGGGGAAATTTTTGTCTTTAAATACTTTCATTAACAAAATAGAGAAAGAGCAAATCAATCAATTGGGCATATGACTAAAAAAAATAGAAATCTAACAAATGAAAAAACATTTAAACATCAAAATAAAAATGGAGTTGGGAAAACTCCAGTTCAGATTTGGTCTCAGACACTTCCTAACAGTGTATCCCTGGACAAGTCACTTAATCTTGTTTGCCTCAGTTTCTTCATCTGAAAAATGAGGATAATAATAGTATATACCTCCCATGGCTGTTGTGAGGATCAATTGAGGCAACAATTGCAAAGCATTTAGCACAGTGTCTGCACATAGTAAGTAAGTATATAAATGTTAGCTATTATTATTGTTTATGTACGATTATTGTTAACAAAATCAAAAGTGAAGATAGAGAATCAATAAATAAAACCAGGAGCTTTTAAAGGGAAAGAATCAAACATCAAAACAATAAACAAAGGTAAACCACTAGCCAATTTGATTAAAAAAGAAGAAAGGAAAACCAAATTGCCAGTATCAAAAATGAAAAAGGAGAATTCATAAAAAATGAAGAAATAAAGCGTATTATTCAAAACTATTTTGCCCAAGCATGCACTAATAAAATCAACAAATTTAAATGAAATAAGTGGATACTTACAAATATATGAAATGCCCAGATTAATAGAACATGCAATAATTTAAACAACCTAATCTCATAAAAAGAAATTGAATAGGTCATAAGTAGTGAACATCCAGTACCTGTTGAAAGCACAAGTGATGCAAAAAATCTTTTAACAAAATAAAACAACCATTTCTCTTTCAAACAAACAAACTAGAAAACATAGGAGCACCTGATAAATAATATATATCTAAGACCAAGAACCATCATTATATGAAACAAGGATAAACTAGAATCCTTTCCAGTAAGATCAGTGATAAAACAAGGATGGCCATTGTTATCATTTATATTTTACATAGTGCTAGAAATGTTATCTCTAATAGTAAGAAAAGAAAAAATTAAGGGAATAAGCATAGGTAAAGAAGAAAGAAAATGATCACTTTTGAAGATGAATTTATAATGCATTTAGAGAATTCATAAACTAAAATTAATTAAAATGATAACTAAAGCAAATTTTCAAGAAATAAAATAAATTTATTCAAATTATCATAATTTCTGTATAGTGTCAACAAAATCCAAGAGGAAGATATTGAATTTCCACTTAAAATATAGAAGTATAACATTTTGAGGAATTTATCTGTGAAGGTAAACAGCAATACTATATAAATATACCTTCAAAATAGTATGTCTAAAAATTTGGAGAAATATTAATTGTTCATTGTTAGGCCTAGTCATTACAGTAAAAATGGCAGTACTACCTAAACCAGTTTACTTATTTGATGATATGCCAATCAAACTAGTGAAGTATTTTACTTTATTCAACTAAAATAAAAAGAATAATAAAATTCATATAGAGATACAAAAGGCCAAGAATCTCAAAGGAAATAATGGAAAAAAAAGTGGGGAGGAAGAGTGACTAGTAGTACCATGCTACAAAAGAGTGATTCTCAAAACCATTTGGTAGTGATTTAAAAAGAGATCAATCAGTGGAACAGATGAGGGTACATAAGATAGGGCAGCAAATGGAACCTCGTGGCCTAGTTAATGTTCAGTAAAAACAGACTTCAGCTATTGGTTTAGGACTTGCATATGATAAAAAAGTGATTGGAAACTGGATGGCAGTATGGCAGAAATTAGCCTTAGACTAATGCCTCACTCTCTATACCAAGATAAGCTCTAGATAGATATTTTGCCTGTGGACATAATAGGTCCCATCATAAAAGTCTCCATTGAGAAAAAAGGAAGAAATTACCTTTCAAATCTATGTACAGGGAAATCGTTCATGACTAACCAAAGGATAGAGAGGATTTCAGAAAATAAAATTGCATGAAGTTAAAAATGTTTTTTCCCCATTAACATTTATTTATATGAAACCAGAAAGGAAATCGTTAACTGGGAAAAAAAAAACAACAACCCTCCTCCAAATTTGGAATGAATTTCTCTGATAATAGTCTCATTTCCAAGATACACATAAAAGAAACTGATTCAAATTTATAAGAATGAGTCATTTCACAGTTGATAAGTGGTCGAAACTACTATGTTCAAGGGACAAAACCGAGACTATCTACAGCAATATGAAAAATACTAATCATTAATAATTAGAGAAATGAAAATTAAGGCAATTCTGAGGTTTCACATAATAATCATCATATTGGCAAAGATGACAGAAAGACAAAATGACAAATGTTGGAGGAGTGTAGGAAAAAGGGCACAAGAATTTACTGAAGATTTACTGCTTTGAGTTGATCCCCCCAAGCCCCTCAATCCTCTTCCATTTCCATTAGGTCCATGCTTCCCTGTTCTCAACTGTGATACATGGTTATAAGTAAAATCCTCTGCCTCTCTGCCTGCCCTTCCCCTTCTTCACACAGCATCCCTCCCTTCACCATCCCATTCTTGTCCCCAAGCTGTGTTATATCCTCTGTATTCCTGTCCATTTTTGTGTGATTGCCATCTTGTTTCCCACTACCAATCGTGGTCTGTACTGGCGAGTACCCAAAGGACCAGGTATGCTTGCCCCCATTCATCATTTTATAAATATTAATTCTTTGGTCTGGGAAGAGATTAGAACATGAAGGTAATGTCCCCACCTTTGTGTATCAGGTGCCTTTTGTTAGGAAGTGCAGTGCATTGACTCCAAGATTTAGTCAGATCACTAATGGTTTAAGGGAAATTCTCCCACTGTCAGATTAATTCAGATTCTGTATTAACCTCTTTGATCATTTTGCAGGATTACTGGATAATTTGTAATTAGTGGCAAGCATTTAGAGTCCTGAAATAATCCTGCTTGGGTGACTATTCCCTCACTCCCTACCTTCCAGTTTATTTATTCCTTTCCAAGTGATAAATGTAGCAGATAAATATACATTTCTCAATAATTCAGGACATCCTGCATCTTATGTTTTTTACCTAAATGACACAATAATTCCCTAATTATTGTGAAAGCAGACCATTTTTCTTAAACACTCTTTCTGGCACATAAAGAATTTTCTTTAAACAATCATTATTTCTCATAGTCCTTTCCAGATTATTTCAGATGAGTTTAAGCTTCTGCTAGGAAGGTTTTCTTTCTTTTCTGCTTGAGGAAGCAAACAGTTTTCTAAGGTCATTTTGTCTTTTGAAGTGATTTGACTGTTTAGCTACTAGGTGACCCATGCCCCCCCCCAATTGTCTAATAATGATTTATCCCGAGTATATGCCATGTGATATAACTATTTTGGGAAAGTAAGTGCTACTTAAAACTAGTGTGTATGAGAAAAATACAGTTGGATTCAATATGGATTCAAGAAAAATATAAGCTTCTAAACCTCTGAAAAGATTAAATGCTGAAGATTCAGTTTAGAACATTCAATTCTGTCTTATCTATGAAAAACTAAGGTTTAGTCTTCCAAGAAAATACTGATTTTATGGAGTCGTAGAGTTTTAGCCTTTAGAGAATATTAGTGGTAGAAAAAGACTGTGGGAGTTATCTAGATCAGCCCCCACATATGCAATTTGATGGTCCTAAGAAGGGTTCATCTAGTATCCAACCGAATACTCCTATTGCCAGGAAACTTACTACTTTATGGGGTGACTTGTTTTATTTTCATTTCATTCTTGTTGTCTAGGAAATTCCTCTTTATATTCAGCCAATATCTGCTTCTCTGAAACTTACACCCATTAGTACTGCTTAGTTATACCTTCTGAGGTCAAGTAGAATTCTAATCTGACCTTTTAAAAAGAAGACGGTGTTTCTGATCGTTGGAAGACTAAAATCATCTGTCTCTCCCTGTAGTGTGCTCTTCTCCTGACAAATTGTTTTAGTTTAGTCCTTGGTTTGAGTTTTGATTTGGGTCTTCTCACCATACTGGCTGGCCTAGATTTGTACCAGTAGGCCAAATGTCCATTCTGAAACGTATCCATTTCCAACCCAGTTTCAGACCCTTAGAAAGGTGTTTTGGTGAAAGTTAGAGGTTGAAATGATGCCATCCATTTATGATGGGTTTTTTTTTTTGACATTTTGACAACCTATTTATGTAACCTTAATTATCAAATACTGTATAGCCCAGGGATGGCGAGCATTTTAGAGACCAAGTAACCCAAATTGCAATCCTCATACTGAATGTGAGCCTTACTCCAGAAAGGAGAGGGAGGAAGTACTCCTGTTGGGCTACTGGACAGAGAGGTGGACCATGTGAGAAATGTCCTCAGGTGCAGTGGAAAGGCGGAAGGGGAGCAATGCCTCCGGTACGCATGCCATAGGTTCACCAATGCAGGTATAGCCTATATAAATGTGCTTATCAGCAGAAACTACAGATCAAATAACAGATAATAGTGAAAGTAAGAATTGGAATGTTTTGGTAGAACCTCATTAGTTCTGTCTTTGGCATTATAATTTTGGAGTTGTCTTCCATCTCTCTCTCTGTCTCTCTCTGTCTCTCTCTGTCTCTCTCTGTCTCTCTGTCTCTCTGTCTCTCTGTCTGTCTGTCTGTCTCTCTCTCTCTCTCTCTCTCTCTCTCTCTCTCTCTCTCTCTCGCTCTCTCTCTGTCTCTCTCTGTCTCTCTCTCTCTCTGTCTCTCTCTGTCTCTCTCTGTCTCTCGTTTCCAATCAATTACCAAGTCTTCCTTCACATTTAAAATATCTCTTTATGAAAGTTCTTTTCCCCATTTTCCATTGCTCCCATCCTAGTATAAGACTAAATTTCTTTGTGCCACCTTGAGGCAGCTAGATGATGTAGTGCTGAACTTTTGAGTCAGAAAGATCTGAGTTGAAATTCTGCCTCAGGCATTTATTTGCTGTGTGAATGGGGCATCTCTTAACCTTTCAACCTAAGTTTCCTTACCTTTAAACCAAAGATAATAATAGTACCTATCTCATGGGGTTGTTGTGAGGATGAAATGAGATGATATTTATGTAAAGTGCCTTGTAAATTTCAAAGCACTACCTATGTGCATTTTGGAAAATCTTTCAATATTTTTCTCAATTACATGTAAAAACAATTTTAATGGTAGTTTTCTAAAAAATTTGAGTTCCAAATTTTCTCTCCTCTCCTCCCCCTCCTTCCCTGAGATGGTAAGCAATTTTCTAGGTCATATATATAATGTCACACAAAACATATTTCCATATAGGCTTTGTTGTGGAAGATGTATAACAAACCCATGAATAAAGTGAAAAATAGTTGACTTTGATCTGCATTCAAAGAAATGCTAGCTCTCCTCCTCCTCCTCCTTCTCCTCCTCCTCCTCCTCCTCCTCATCATCTTCGGTATCATTGTTACTATGATGGTGTCCTAAGAAGTCATCTTGCTGTACTCTTCCCCTGTCCTGGTCCATCCTTCATAATGCTTTGAAAGTAATCTTTCTTGTGTTTAATCTGGTCATGTCGTTGTTCAAAAACCTTCAGTGATTCTCTTTCACTTACAAAATAAAATCCAGGCTCCTCTGCCTAGCATCCAGGAGCTTCTTTTTTCTGGCATCACCTTTTCAGCCTTGCCTGTTGCTATTCCCATTCACCCTAGCCAATCTGGCCACCTTCCCATCTCCAAGCTTTTGACTCAGGCTGTTTCCTATTCCTGGAATACCCTTCCCTTCTTTCTTTGCCCATCCTCTAGATCCTAATTGGAATTCAGCTTCCTCTAAATCCCTATTAACCTCCAAAGTCAAATTCAAACTGCTCTGTTTGGCATTTAAAGCCTTCGCCTCCTTGCTCTTCCGTACCTTTCCAGCCTCATTACATTGGACCTTCTCCATTCTCTCGGCAAAGGCATCTGACAAGCACACGCCTCTGGTTTTATTTTTCACCTGATGTTTCTTGTCAGGGGGTCATCGAACAGGCCTCTAAGGAGCTCTGAATTATCGGGAGTCACCTTGCTATAGAAGAGAAGTAAGGAGAGGCTTCAGCCTATTCTGTCACCTCAAAGTCTTTTTCACAATTGACTTAGGTCAATGGAATCTATCTCGGTTCATTGTCAGTAAAGACGGGGTCTGTCACACGTGGCTTTTCCACTTCCCACCGATCTCCTTGATTCACGTACAAACAGAGGTTTTGTGTGGACCGGATGGCAGGCAGGTCAGTGGCTCTCTTGGGTGCTTTTCCCCCTTTTAAGGTCTGAGTTTTGTCTTGTCTTTCCATGCTTCTGGCACCGCGGCCTCCTTCAGATTTCTGTCCAAGCCCTCCCAGCTGTATCTTCTCCTCAACAGCTACGTGGTCCACTTCAGTGACTTCCCCAGGTTGTCTCTGCAGTGCCTGGCACTGCGATGGTGTTTAATGAATATTTATTGATTGGTTGAAACCGTCTGTGATCCCTCTGGTTGGGAATGAGTTTATCATCATTTATGATGAAGACATCAGCTACGACTCACTCGCGTTTGGTCTACTGCCCGTAACACGAGATTTCTCAGGGAGTTACCGTTCTTCCCCCAGACCCGCGCTCCTCTCCCTCCCCTGCGTGTCCCAGGCAGTGTCACCGGCTCATTCATTCATTGGGCAATTCCATCCTGGCCTTCTACATATAAGACTAGGCGTGTGGCAGGCCCTGGGCGTGCAAAGACAAAAGCGGGGCTGTCGTGCCCTCCCGTCAGGGAGTCAACAGTGTCTTACTGCACTTGGCCAAGTACAAGGTGCTAACCGAGGGCGTTCTCCTGACGCCTCTGCAGGTAAGTACATACAATAGATACGCGGCACACTGGAGGAGAGGCCTCGGAAAGAGCAGGACCAGGAAAGGCCCATGTGGGAGGGGCCCTTGAGCCGGCCCTGGAGGAGGAGCGAGGAGCGCTAAGGGAAGGCCACCGAATGTGCGACACTGGGAGACTCGGTCCCTTCCCCGCCGGCTCCCTGGCCTGCCGTGAGGCTCCGAGGGCTTCACTCTAGCATGCAGGGAGCATCCGAGTTCTGCCCTCCAAGTCCCAACAGCCACGGCGGAGGGTCTTCGTTTCTCCTCATTTCAGTCCTGAAAGTTGGGCGGACGTCGATTTCCGGAAGCTTGTGCTGTCGTTAAAGAGGGGTGGCAGAGGAGGCGGCTTCCCCGCCTGTCTCTCCCCATCTCTTATAGCCAGAAAGCGGGAGGGCCACTTTCCCATCAGGTAAGCGGGGGTCAGGCGGACATCTTCAGGAATCCCCAGCATGTCCACGCCTGACACCACGTGATACGAGCCCCGCGGAGTGGGCGCTCAGAGAGGCTCAGTCACGTGTCAGCGCTGGGACAGCACGTGGCCATAAACCTGCCCTCAGACACGACTGTCGATCCGGCTGGCCTAGTCCTTGCCTTGCGGCTGAGGCTTGGGACGAGGGCGGAAATCAGGGGTTTCGAAGGAGAAGAAAGAGGGGGTGTTGGAGGCGGCCTTCAGACCGAGCTCCTGCTGACCGAGGCCCAGCCTTCCATCAAGCATTAGAGAAGGGCCCTGCGTGAAGGGCCCACACGGACACGGTGAGCCTGCTGCTGTGATTGTCCCCAGTTCACGGCTAGAGAAACGGAGGCAGAAGGGACGTCACCCAGCCGGTCCGGGGACTCCAGGCGGAACAGCAGCAGCAGCAGCAGCAGCTGGGTTTGCTCTTCAGCCCCGCCTGTGGGGAAGCATCCTGAAGGCAGGACTTGGCTCCTCCCTCTCCGCATGCCGGGCAGTCAGATGGGCTGATTTAGAGGCAGGTCCTGCCTCGCCGCTACTTCATGACTGTTGGCGAATTGAATTGCACCAGGCCGTGCTCACGTCCACTAACTGAACACCGTCATCCTCTGCTTCTCGCCAAGCCCATTGGATCTAGTTGTGACTGCACTGCAGCATCCTGGAGGCCCAGAATCCTCCTGGGCGAGCCAGACCCGGGGAACCCTGTAGCAGGCAGGAGGGACCGATGAAGAGGGGCGAGAAGTGTGCCCTGAGCCTGGTCTAGTGCTTTACTGGGGGTTAATTCCTCGGGGACTGGTGGCAGGTGGCGCCTCCCTTCTCATTACTCTGCCTGCACGGTCAACGGATAGAGCAGTTTTGGGAGTGCTGAGAATGGAAATGGAGATCTTTGCTTGGCGCTTGCCAGGGCTTCTTTTGGTGGGGCGGGGACTGTCCTCTCCCCCAAAGGGCTCCGTATCTTAGAGCTGTTGGGGAATCCTTCTCCTCGTCTCCTCAGCGCTGGCAGGCCCGGCCTCAGAGGGCAGCTGCTTTATGCCCTCCAGGCTCTCAGGGGAATGATTTTCCTGTTTTGTAAACATAATTTTTATTTTGTTTTCTCTCAGTTGCATGTGAACAAAAATGTGTAACATTTATTTAAACCTATTTTGGGTTCCATCTTCTCTCCCTCCCTCTTTCCCTTTCCTTCTCCCAGAGAAAGCAAGCTGTTGGCTAGAGATTATACATGTGTACTCATGCAAAACATTTCCACACTCGCTGTGCTGCAGAAGTCCGCTTTCCCCTGCCGCGGGACTCCTCAGTTCTTCCTGTGGAGGTGGAGGCCATTTTTCCTGTGAGTTCTTTGGGACGGTTTCAGATCGTGGGGTTGTGCCTGGTCACAGCTGATCATGGTTGTTGCTGTGTACGACGTTTCTAGTATAATTCACGAACTTCTTCCAATGCACTTTAAGGACAGCTCGGTGGTGTGGTGGGCCTGGGCTCAAAGGCGGCTTCAGACAAACTAGCTGTTTGATCCGGGGCAAGTCACGTGATCTGTTTGCCTCAGTTTCTCATCTGTCAAATGAATTGGAGAAGGAAATGGCCAACCACTCTAGTATCTTTGCCAAAACCAAAGCAAAACCGAACCCAGATGGGGCCTGGAAGAGCCAGACCCAGCAGCTTTCCATGGTGGTATAACTGGCTCAAAATAAGCCCCCAGATTAGACTGTAGACATTCTCTTCCACAAACAAGTCCACGCAGACGTCAGAGACGGTGGGCTCCGACTGTGCTCCAGCACCTGTGGCCAAGGGGGTCCTTCTCTGCTCTCAGAAGCCCTCCAGCGAGATGTTCCCTGAGGCGGGGCGGGCTGCACTCTTAGACATTCTCTGGGCCCCTACTGCTCTGTGCTGAGCTTCCCGTTCGTCCTGCCTAGAGCTCCACGTGACGCAGACACGGCACTCTCTTCTCCTAAAGGGCCTCTGCTGGAATGCCAGGAGGAGGCCTAGGATGCTCAGGGCCTGCCCAAGGCCACCCTGTCCCAGGCCCCCAAATGGGGCAGGTGCAGTCTCTGGGCCGGGAAGAACAGCTTCCCCACGCACTATCACTGGTTTTCAAGGGGATGCTCACTTGGAAAGACTGGTTGCAGACTTAGGCCACAGCCTGCCATTGCTTCAGTGGAAGCGTGCTCTCACTTGGGCAAGGGTGAGGCATCCGCTGAGGCCCCTGGACGTCTGCTTGAGGTGAATGGTTGGGGTGGTTGTCTCTCTTGGGCCCACGGCCTTCCCTTCTTTAGTGGGCTCCTGGCATCTGGTAGAAGGCGCAGCCGCCTTTCCCATGGGGGCAGATACAGCCCCAGAGGGAGGCAGGCTTGGCGCCTGGAATGCCCTCTGGGCCCCAGTGATGCTGTGCTGCCTTGGGCCCCGAGCTTGCTGGGACCAGGCTTTGGGCAGGGAGCATGCTTCCTCCCCTTGGGGAGACCCGGGTGGCTTAGGAAGGGGAAAACAGGTGTACTTTGTTCTAGCTGTTTCTTGGGAGTAAAGATCCTTTGTAAAAGCCGCTCGGTGTTCAGTGGTCAATGAAATGGGGGACCCTGTACTGTGGGGGCAGGGAATGTAGCTTGAGTCGGTGCTGTCAGAGGAGCTGCCCCCCAGAGCCTGCAGGCGAGCTGCCCCGGAACCTTTCCAGGAGTTGTACCATGCCTGGCCCTGTGAGAGGGGCCAGAGTTAAAGAAATGTTACAAGACGCCGACTAACCCGTTGGCTGTGTATCGTGAACTGAATTTGCACAAGGACCAGTTCTTAGTTCGTGGCATCTCCCCGTCTTTGGCACACGCATTCCAGGATAACCTCTGGGTGCACTGGGGGCAAACAGTTCCCGTTAAGCCTTGGAGATGTGTCAGTAATTACATTGTCTCCTGCCCCCATCCAGGTAAATAGGGGAACCTACCTTTGACTGTTGTTTGGGAGTTTTTGAGTCAGCTTACCTCTTAGCAATCCAAGCACTTGGAACTGGTATATTTATTACCAGACAGATACGGTCAGGGCAGGGCCTGGTACTCAAACTAAAGGCCAGTTGCCTGGAGCCGACTCACAGACTCAATTGTCAGCTCTCTTCAACTGGCAAACAAGCACCTTATGTTCCAGACTAGCCGAGAGCCCCCGCTCCTCGTCCAGGCCATCCTTTTGGAAACTCTTCCCTTTTCTCCTGGCTCTTTCTCCTGGCAGCCATTTTTTCCTTGGTGTTTCTTGAACATGGATCTTCCACACACAGAATTCTGGGAAATGAAGTTTTCCCTTCATGTCTGCTGTACTAATAAAAGAATTAATAATGTAAAAATGGCTAGAATGATGGAATTAGAGCTTCCAGGAATCTAAGATTTGTTCAGTCCAGTTTCTTGATTTTTTAGATGAGAAAAGAGATTCTAAAGAAAGAAGTGTGGGTGTGGCTGTGTAGGTGTGGGCAGCTGGGTAGCTCAGTAGATTGAGAGCCAGACCTAGAGATGGGAGGTCCTGGATTCAAATCTGGCCTCAGACACTTCCCATCTGTGTGGCCCTGGACAAGTCACTTCACCCCATTGCCTAGCCCTCACCACTCTCTTGCCTTGGAAACAGTATACAGTATTGATTCTAAGATGGCAGGTAAGGGTTAAAAAAAAAAGAATGAAAGAAAGAGAGAAAGAAAGAAAGAGAGAAAGAAAGAAAGGAAGAAAGAAAGAAAGGAAGAAAGAAAGAAAAGAAAAGAGAAAAGAAAAGAAAAGAAAAGAAAAGAAAAGAAAAGAAAAGAAAAGAAAAGAAAAGAAAAGAAAAGAAGTGACTTGTTCAGGGTCAGCTACCTGGGGAGTGAGTGGCAGAACCAGGTGAGCCCATCTTAATGCAATGTACTTTTCTGCTTCCCATCTTAAGCCTCATTTCCCCTCTGGAGGCTGCTAACTTTCCTAGCTAGAATAAAACGTACACTGGATTTTCACAATGTCTCCTTCCCTTATTGCCACCCACAATGCTAGTTTCTTTACCATCTTCTTGTGTGGCAGTGCGGGTGGGGAAAGGTTGAGCTAGTGATGTCTGCTGTTAGGCTGGGCTAGGACTGCTTGGGGGAAGTGTGAAGAGTACAACATCAAGGTGTGTCAAGTGGGGAGAGAGGGAAGAGCAAGTCGTGAGCACTGCCCTGGGCTTTGTACCGGGAAGGAGAAAAGCCTGAGTGGGTGCTGACCCGGGGTCTGTGCCGAGTACCAGGCTCCCCAAACCATCTGGCTTAATGCATTTATATGAGCATATTAGAAATGTAAATGCGGTCGTCCTGGAATCATCAGACTCTGCCGCTATTTCCTCGTCTTGGAGCCAAATCACTTCTTACGTTCTTGGTGTTGTGTGTGATTTCCTTCAATTTATTGCTATTCCTATAGTCTGTCTCATGGAGCATAGTAAGCCCTTGCTGTGTAAATTTGGTGACTTTTGTACTCGAATTTAGAGAGGTCTGAGAGGAGCCAGATGACACATTGATTTCTCCTTCTCATAAACTCGCCTTACAACTGCTTACCTTTTGAATAAATGAATTTCTGCATGAAAACGTTTAGGTTCCCAGTGGGTTCTGGACCCAGGAAACTGAGCTATGGAGAGCCTGGAACACAGGATTCTATGCCAGATGTTATAGTGAGTCTAGTGGGGTGCCCTGAGAAGCCTGGGGCTGAGATGCTGTGGGAGGTGTGGACCCAGTGGACCTAGTGGACCTAGCTCTCTGGAGGAAGGGTGCTAAGCAGCGAGCCTCAGCCCTCTCCCCTTCCCAGAGAGGAGCTGATCTAGGAGAAAATGCACCCTTGGGATGGGGAGGGGGAGTGTGTTCTAGATTTGTAATGTATCTTTGAAGTAAATATTTCTTTGTAACAGTGAGTCTTGTTTATTGAGTGGCTAAATGGAGTGGGGCCTGGAGCTTTCAGATTGGGGAAACGTGGCCGGGTGGCAGAGAGGAGAGCACCTCGGACCGCCTTAGGACACTGGTTAATCATGGGTGTGAATCTTAAAATTTCTCAGATTTGTGAATCTTAAAAATTCTCAGACTCTACCTTAGAACATTTGGTTAAGGCCATTCCCCATTTTAAAACAATGAAGGGACTTTGGTCAGGAATGTAGGTGGGAACTCTAACATTACTCCACCCATACTTAGGCATACTTTAGGGGAAGATAAAGTTGTAAACTTCTGATTGAACAATGAAAAGTCCTCAACTCATACTTAAAGTGAAGCAAGAACCCTTAAGCTAGGTCTGTTTTTAGATCTAATACAAAGGGGTGCTAAGTACCTATGAAGAACAAATTAATCAGGCAACTTGCAAAGGACAAGATTAGTCTACTCAGGTGTGAATTACTCAAAAGTTTTAATCTACTCAGGTGTGAAATAAGAATGGTCAGTCCTTTGGAAAACATCTACTGTGATTGGTAGACATAGAAATTTAGGGGAGGTGACATAGGAGAAAATTTTCTTTAAACAGAAGGAGCTGAAGGGCTCTGGAATTCAGCTTTGGAGCTGAATTGGAGGTCAGAAGTCAGAGGAGGCTGCTGGGGCTCTGAACTGAGTGCAGCTTCCTTAGTTAAACTGGAGGGTCTCTCTGAACACTAGAATCTTGCTTGGGACAAATCTTGTGGTGAGTTGATAAAAGACTGACTAGTTTCTCTTAAAGCTCAGCCCTTCATACTATATTTCTCTTATTCTCTCTCCTTTTTCTTAATTCCTTTATTTTTATTAATTAAAATCTCCATAAAACCCAGCTGACTTGGGTATTTCATATTTGGGAGTTTTTCCCATGGCGACCACTTATTTTTGATTTAAATCAAGACACTAAAAATTGCCTCTATGCTTTTGGCAATTCAAAGTCTTGAACCCATATTTTCTTGGTCACAGTTTATGGCAACCACTCTTTTGTCTGTAACATGGGGAGGGATGAATATGGCTGGCCTGGCCTCTAGACAGTGAGGTCGGAGTAGAGCCCTGTCCCCGCCTCCCCCACCCATAATATGAACCACAAGGCCAATGTTCTGGGCGAAGCCCAAACTTACAGTTGGAGAACCTGTCTTGAGTATGAATTTTGCCACCGACTATATGGCCTTGGCCAGGGCATTATTAGCCTTAGTGTTCTCTTCCTTAAAGTAGGGAGAACCTTACTTGTTTGTTCTACCTAATAGGGCTTTTGAATGATAAAATTCTGAAGATTGAGATGTGTAGTGAACTGGGAGTCCTGCTTCTGACATCTCCTACCTGGGTAGCCCTGGGAGAGACAATTTACCAACCACTCAGTGCCCCGCCCTCTGCCCCAATGTCTCATTCTGTGAAATTATAAATGGTTTTCTGAGGTGTAATAATAGAGGACGCCTTCATGCCAGACCAGGAGATCCACACACGCTGGGACTAGCAAGAATAATGCCTTGATAGTTCACTGTTGCCCTTGATTAGATTATTAATCATTTTGGGGATCCTCAGTATTTTCAGGCATTTATAAGTGGCTATGCCAATCACATGCTAAGAGTGAATGTCTTTTGGGTAAGAAAATGGGAAATAGCATGCTCATAGCCATATGCCAGCATCCAAGGGCCAAAAGCAGGAGGTTCTTCTTAAAACTGGACTCATTCCATGTGCTTAATTAGAAAATTGTATCTTTCTACAGTTTCTCAAATTCAGATGTAAATGAAGTCTATTTTCTAAGACCTGAGGTTCTGTGATTCCAGGAACATTCCCTTCTAGTCCAGGGGTTAGATAAAGAAAGGAAGTTTCTCCCATTTTAGAAGCTTTTTGTTCTTTTATCTAAAATCTCCAATCAGAAAACCAAAAACCCATGGGCTTCTCTGGTTCTGCTGGTTGACGCACAGAGAGGCAGGTTTCCTGCAAGGAAGAAAGTTTTCTGGCAGTTTCTAAAATGAAAAGCATCCTGGGTGAAGATGGCAAAGATGGCAATATCAGGTTATTTGGGGGCTTTGGGGTTTCAAAGGGTGGTTCAGAGTAAATGGTTTTTCTAAGTGGCATTTCCTTATCCTGCTCCAGAAAAGAAGAGCGAACCTGTGAGGAGGTCAGCTACATAGACACATAGACAAACCTGGGGCTGATGACCGAGGACGAGCTCCGAGAGAGGAAGTGTTACAGACTCCCAAGTCAGTGTTCATCAGCCCTCAGTGTGAGCAGGCCACCGTCCTTAATTCTTCTCTAATGAAGCCACATGTCTGTGCTGTTTCCCCTCTTAAGAGATCCAACTGCAGGGCAGATGGCAAAGACCCACCTCCCCTCCCGCCCCCTTCCCATCATGGCCAAGAACACTTCTAAAGAAATGGAGGACGTTGTTGTCCTTTAGAGTGTAACCAAGAGCACACTGAATCAGGTAAACTAAGGCATCAGCACCAGCTTAGGGACACACCGGTGGGCTCACCCCATTTAATTCAGTTTAATGCTCATGCATTAGAGATGGGACAACCAAGTGGTGTTCAAAGCTTGCCACAAAGATTTGCTTCTGGAGTAACTGGGTGACTTAGTAGATAGAGAGCCAGGCCTGGATTCAAATGTGGCCTCAGATACTTGCTAGCCGAGTGACCCTGAGCAAGTCCCTTATTCCTCACTGCCTACCCCTGACTGCTCTTATGCCTTGGGACCAATACTTAGTGTTGGTTTAATATAGAGTGTAACCCCTTATTTCATTTGAAAACTCCTTACCTGTGCATGTGTATTAAGTCAGCGAACCATGTGACTAAAGTGCCTAGTGGGTAGCTGGAGTCCTGACTTCTGGAGGGGGCTGGAGCAAGTCCTGTGTGATGGGTGGTGTGTCAGAAGTCAGGATGGGACCTGGATTGTCCAATCAGAGAGCTCCAGGAGGAGTGACATCATTGACGACCTTACTTGGCAATTTCTCTCTGGCTGGACACAAGACTTGTTCTCTTCTCTGTATTGTTTAACACTCAGCTTGAGCCTTGACTCAGCTGGAGCTGGGGAAGTGTGGAAGTGTTTGTCTGTTTTTAGTTAGGGCAGCTTGATCATCTTTCTATCTTTTCTAATAAATAATTGTAAGTTAATATACAGTCTCTAAGGAATTTTTAATCATTACAATTCTAAATCAGAAGGTAAGGGTGTGACCGCGAAAATGTGGGTTTCAAGACTTTGAATTGCCAAAACTGTAAAGATAATTTTAGTGTCTTGATTTTTTTTTTTTATCAAAAATAAGTGGTTGCCATAGGAAAAATTCCAAATATGAAATACCCAAGTCAGCTGGGTTTTATGGGGATTTAAATTAATATAAATGAAGGAATTAAAGGGAGAGAGAGAGAAAAAAAGAAAATAGTAGAAAGGGCCTAGGCCAAATGGCTTCCCCTAAATTTTCACATCTACCAATCACAGTAGATGCTTTTTCCCAGGACTGCCCATTCTTAGTTCTCACCACTCTTTAGTTCTCACCTTCTCTGGGTAGATTATATCTTCTGAGTACTTCACACCTCTTTGTTAAGCTTGCCTTTTGTAAGTTGCTTGACCTTTTAGTGATTAATTTAACCTTTATAGGTACTTAGCACTCTTTTGTATTAGATCTAAAAATAGACCACCTAGCTTAGGGTTTTTGCTTCACTATAAGTATGAGTTGGGGACTTTTCATTGTTCAATCAGTAATTTGCAACTTTATCCTCCCCTAAGGCATTGTCTGAGCAGGGTGGAGTAATTTTAAAAGTTCTCAATACATTCCTGACCAAGTACCTCCATTGTAGAGAATGGGGAATAGATTAATCAAATCTTCTGAAGTAGAGTCTGAGCACTTTTAAGATTCACAACTGACCCCTCAGAGATAGACACAAATCCCTGGGGAGAGTGGGCTCAAGCTAGTGGCCATAGTGTAAATTCACATCTCTTGTTGACTAATAGGTAGTAGTGTGTGGTGTAGCTCTCTGCTTGGGTCCAAAGACAGTGTCCTGAAGCTGAAATTTCCTGGGATGTCTAATTTGTCTTGGAGGTGCCTTAACACTTAATGCAGATATTACCATCAACCATTGCTGCTCTCAAGACTGCTCTATGACACCGATGGCAATTCCTGATCTTTTGCCCTTGGAGGTCACAGGGTCATGACCATTTTAGGGGGAGGGTAGGTGCTGCTGCAAGAACTAAAGACAAAGGGAAAGGGAGCCTAGAATCTTGTTCTTCTCCCTCGTGGATCTCTTCTTAGGAGTCAAATCGCAAATGCACCGAAGACTAAAGTCATGACTGAAAATATTCATAATAATTTGGCATTGAGTGACAAGGTGGATATGGGAACCTTTATAAGTAGGGAAAAAAGCAAGACCATCATTCAGACAGTCTGTTGCCAGGCCACCTAGGAAGTTTTGATCTGGCCACATTCTTCAGAAATGTTTCTGATTAGTGTTTGGATAGAGTCATATGGCAGGTCTTTGGTGAATTTAAAGTAATGTTCACATGTATGAGATCGAAGGTCCTCATGTTAAATATAAAGGCAGAAAAGTCCTTTCCGCTGCCCAAGGGAGTGACTTCCTATCAGTCCATGGAGTGAAAGACTCAAGTCATTAACCAGCATGTTAGAATTTGCATCTGCAAGAGGTCTTTTGAGCTGAATTTTCCAGGCCTCTTGGACGTCCAGTGATTAAAGTGGGCAATGATATCCCTGGGCCAGAAATGGATGCTAGGGAGGATAGTAAATGTTATTCACTTGCATTTAGTTATGACCCGAAGGAGGGATTATTATTGCTTCATTTGGTCCCATGGTGGGTAGGTGTGGCTAGTAAGTCAGTTGTGGGACACAGTTCCAGGAGTCAGGAAGAGAAAAGACAAAGAAAGACAAGGAGGGAGGAGGCTTCCGAGCAGCCAAGGCCAGAAATGGACATTTAATGGCTCTGACCATTTAATAGTCAATGGCTCTGGCCGGCCTGGGGGATTTAGGAGCAGAAGGGCGGTGGATACTGATATCCAAAGGTGGAGACACATTTTCTGTCTGCACAGAAGGGTGTGATTTCCGAGGATCAAGCAAGGCTCCTGGGTCCCAGCGGAGTAGTGACCCCAAAGCCTGGGCGGTCAGATGAGGGGCCTGAGCCCAGCACAGTGGAGGACTGAGCACTAAGTGTGCAGAGATTCAGGAAGAAGAACTAACTACAAGGCAAAGGCACCCGGCATCCACTGAGAGAAAAATAACTTGGAAGCAAACTGCCTGAACCCCGAGGTCACTGGAGAAGCAAACAAGGGGCACCGAGAGGGGCTTCCCATTTGGAAAGGGGTGATGGGAGAAAGCACTTTAAAACCCCAAACCCTTCTGTCTAAGGCATAAGAGGCTAAGAGCTGGCCAGTGGAAGTTAAGTGACTTGCCCAAGATCCAGCCTGGCGTTAGGAAGGCCAGATGTGGACCCCGGCCTTGGGCTCCATTCCCTGCCACCAGCTGCCCTGGAGAAAGCCTTTCTAAAGCTCCTGCTCTCTGCCAGGAATACAGTATAGTGGTAGTCTCTCGGTAACCGAGGATGACGATTGTCTTTGTGCGCTTTCATCTATGATAGATGAGTGTGCACAAAGACACTTGTGCATGAAGATTTAAGTGGAAAAGTCGGTGCACAGAGACAGCCCCACTCTCTCCGTGTTGGAAGCCTGGGTCCAGTGGCACGAAAAATCGTTACACCTGGAGACTTCCTCAGCTGCATTGGATGGCCGGGTTGTCTTTTGTGCTCCAACACGCCCCAAGCACTCCACAGTGCCTTGCTGCGTCGCCCTCTCAGCCGTTGAACCTTCTTGTTGGTTTCTTCCACCTGTTCAGCTGAAGCAGTCTTCACATGCTGGGTGAGCAAAGCCCTGGTTCACCAGGGGTCGATGACCCAATGGCTACCCTCACAAGGTTTAGCCTGCCTGTTGAAGCTGTTGCCCGGGGTGTGGCCGCTGCCGCATGCTAGCAGCTACTGGGAGCCACAAGTGAGAGCTGGGTGTCAGGTGAGGGTCAGAGGCTGGAGAGCTGCCCTAGGAGGGCACGACAAGCCCTCTATACCAGAGATACTACCCCTCCCTGAGCACCCCATACACCCCGCCAGGAATATAAGGACAAGCCAAAGGACGGTCCCTCATCTCAGGGGATCTTCTTTCTGCTGGGGTAGGGAAAGAGGACAGCCACAGAGGGCTGGAGAGTGAGGCTGGGCCATGAGTCAGGAGTGGGACCAGCAAGGACAGGGGCATCTCCTGAAAAGCCGGGCTGGGCCGAGGGGGAGTGGAGGCATCTCCGGGCTGTGAGGCTGCTAGTAAGCACGGAAGCATTATTAAGCATTCACCATTTGCCAGGAAGGGCAGCGCAGTAGTGAAGTGGATAGAGAGCTGGGCCTAGAATCAGGAAGACCCGAGTTCAAATCTTTTCTTAGACACTTGCTAGCTGTATGACCCTGGGCAAGTCTCTTGCCACAATCTGCCCCGGTTTCCTCACCCGTCAAATGAGCTAGAGAAGAAAATGGCAAAACTCTGGAGAGCTGTTGCCGAGAAAACCTCCAGTGGAGTAGTGAAGAGTTGGACACGACTCGGTAACAACAGCAGAACTTGCCAGGAATGGTGTTTGTCCTGTGTGAAAAGGTAGAACGTCTGGAGAGTCAGAAGAGAGGACGGCCTCTCTGAGGCCGGGCTCCCCTGGCTTTCCGCTCAAGGGAGAGAGGAGGCTGGCAGCGGGCGAGCTGAGCCCCAGGAGTGGGGAGGGGAAGCTCCGGCCCTGGCCGGCGGTCCGTGCTTCCTTTGGGGGGGGTCCCGTCTCTTCAGCTCAGCGCTTGATTCTGTAGGCATTCCGGTTCTTCCCAAGGCTGGGCATGGCCGTCCCTGTGCTTGGGATGGGAACAGAGAGGTCAGGAAAGGGAGCCAGGAACCCCCTCGGGCCGGTCCAGGCAGACCAGGGGCCAGCTTGTGCTCGTCTCCCTCCTCCTCCCTCGCCATCCCCCGGCCTGGAAGTACAGTGGGAACGTGGGACGTGGAAAGGGACAAACGGTTCCACAGCCCCCTTTCATAGCCTGTGCGTGGATGTGGTGGCTCCTCCAGCAGGTCAGCCCCTCGGCCCCCCAATAGTAGTCATACCGGCTTTTATATAGTGTTTTAGGCTTTGCAAATGTGACGTTTGCAGGGCTCCTCTCATTTCATCCTTGGAACAGGCAGGCGCTATTATTGTTCTCATTTTACAGATGGGGTAACCGAGGCTGAGAGGGCCGAGCCGACTTCCCATACTAGCCATTCCCCCAGTTAGCAGCCATCTGAGGCAGGATTTGAACTCAGGGCTTCCTGCCTGCACGTCCAACCCTCTTATACTCCGTAGCTTCCCTCCATCATTTAGCTGTCTAAGGGCGGCACGGCCAGTCTGGAAGCGACGGCAGGCCTCCGTGTTCGAAGCTTGTTGGTGAGACACAGCTACGGGCGGACTCTGGCCTTTCCTCTCGCCATCGTGCTTGTGAGCGCCGACCAGCTTTCGGAGAAGCTTCCATCTGGCCGGCTGAGCTGCTGTCCAAGCCGGCCTGTGCTCTGGACACGTCCGGACACGGTGCTGGCCACGAGGCACCCTGGGGCGGGGGGTCTGCGTGAGGCGTCCCCCGGCGCCTTCTGTGGCCCTCGCCTTGGGTGGCGCTTAGAAGCCCCTCGTCTGACCCATTCACGTGCTCTCGACAAAGTGGAGACAAAAGTGCTGCAGCTCTTTACACATATGGCCAGACAGGCAGCGCGTTCGTTAAGCAGCATCTGAATGTTTTGACAGTCTCATTTAACACAACCTGTCAGTTTGGCAGCACGAATGCTCTCATTCCGGTGTCTT
The DNA here is from genome assembly GCF_027887165.1 of Monodelphis domestica. Classification (NCBI taxonomy): domain Eukaryota; kingdom Metazoa; phylum Chordata; class Mammalia; order Didelphimorphia; family Didelphidae; genus Monodelphis; species Monodelphis domestica. The sequence goes on from NC_077229.1 coordinate 22,917,564, forward strand.
CTCTTTCTCCCGTTTTTATGTTTTGACAAACGATGCTGTACTTTGCACCGTTGTAGCTCTTCGTCGGAGGATTTCAAAGCACTTTTAAGTCTCTTACCGAGTCAGCCTCACGAGAGAACGTAGTGTGGGGGGTCCTCTTCGTGGAACGCACAGAGCTCCAGCCAGGGCTTCCCACCCAGCTTTAGCTCCGGGTTCGATGCCGATGGAAGAAAACCTGCTTCTTCCTTTTCCGTCACCGTCAATGCCTGGTGCTGGCGGGCTCTCTTCGAGGCCAGACTTCCTTGGCGGCATCTCTCAGGGTATGGAAGACACGCCCTGGACGAGTTTATTGCCCAGGGACTGCCGATTCACTTTCCTGCCGACGTGTATTTCCTTTCGTTGGGATCTTTTTATTCTGCCATTGTATGTGCTATAAGACATGGCCCTATAATCATTTGACGCAAGTTCGGAAAACAGCATTCGTTTCCCCTGTTCTCCCTTCCACGCCCCTGTGGGAAGTGTGTGGACACTCTCCATGCGGAGACCCAGGGTCCTAGTTAGAAAGGTAAGCGCAAGACGGCCAGGACCGTTGAAATGATGGCTCCAGGGAGGATTTCCCTGTCCTCGGGCCCTTCTTTGCCTTCCCTCTTCTACAGCCCATCTGCTTCCCCAGGGCTGAGGAAAGGCAGTATCCTCCCTGCTCCCATCCACAGACCTCACAGAAGAATTGGTAGCAGTCACAGAGATGATGCAGCCTGTTGGGCAGCTGAATAGGAATCCAGACTACCAAGATGACCAATAGGAATTCAGTCTGCCAAGAGATTCTTGGCAATTGGTCCTCTATCGTCTCCTTAAAGACCTCCCATGATGGGGAACTCATTACCTCTCTTTGCCTGCATTTCTTTCACCATTGCTATGGGCAGGACCATCCATTAAGAAACTCTTTATTGTGAAGCATGAGCAAAGACAGTGTGTGGAACAGCGCCAACAGAATTTTGTTGGTAGCTTTCTTTCCTTCAGGCAAGCTCCTAAGCGCAGAGCTGTTCGATTGCACACAAATTCTGGCCACTGAGTCTGTTTCCTAAAAATTCCATCAATTTCGATTTTAGATAACACCCCGGCTGTCCCCTGGGTTTTTGGATTCTCGAACAACGCAACTGCTTTCTATTTTAGGTTGCCTTACAGCAAGGCATACCTGTTAGGAGAGTGAAGAAGATCATAGTGTTTGGGCTTAAAGGCCATTCATCTTTGCTAGCAGAAGAAAATATATAATACACTCATGGCATTCTTATGACAGAAGAGAGGCTGCTTGCCAAGGAGATGGCACTTAAAGTATTTTTCAGTCTGTGCATGTAGTCCCATCTGTGGCTGGCACCTGTGCCCTATCATGAGTGACATCGTACAGTTGGAGAAATGATGCTGCCATCCAAACACACACATAGTGCTGTCAGCCAACAGATCCTGATTTTCTATAATAATAATAATAATAATAATAATAATAATAACTATAGATTTCTAACTGATGGAGTTGGGGTTAGCACACTATTAGTATTGGCCCCGTTGACCAGATGTCTTCGAAGTCTTGGTTCTGTGACAGATGTTTAGAAAACTGCCTCCTGAATTAATGCCAGACTATGATAGATCATGGTTCTATAATTTGTTCAACTATTGAAGCCTAGCTGAAATATCCAATTTTACTTTATTGTTCATTTTCTACATTACTGATTATTTACAGTAGCACTGCTCAAGGCTAGAAACCATATGCACCAGCATCATTCATTTCTTTCATTTGTGCCAAGAATTGTGTTTGTATTTTCCTTCCACTCCTCCACTTTGAGTGACTATTTCTTCTGATGCCCCTCATGTTTCCCTGAAAGTCAGTGTGGTCAGACACATCCCAGCCCCAAGTGAAATGAAATCACCTCATCCCTTAGATCAGATCATCCTCATCTCCTTTCAGAAGGCAGCATTCACAACCCTCATGTGCCAGCCTCTCCTTTCTCCCCCAACCCTTTAGAGGAAGAGAGGTTGCCAGGAGTACTCATGGAATCGAACAATAGTAGAACTGTAAGGGTCTTTATGCCAGCTTCTTTATTGATGGCTTCATTTTCTATCTCTTAAATTGTTAAAAATTTGGATTTCCAAATTCTCTTCTTCTCTCCCCACTCCTTCCCCATTCACTGAGAAGGCAACCAATACGGCCTCAATTATACATGTGAAGTCATGCAGACATGTGGGAGAAAAAAACAAGAAAAATAAAGTGAAAAAAGTATGTTTGAATCCGCATTCATAGTTCACCAATCATCTCTCTGGAGGTGGAGAGTGTTTTTCATCAGGAGTTCTTTGGAATGGTCTTGGATTGTTGTCCTGATCAGAGTAGCTAAGTCTTTCACAGTTGATCATTGTTAATAATATTGCTGTTACCTTTTATAATGTCCTCCTGGGTCGACTCACTCTTGCGTCAGTTCATTTCATCTCAGGTTTTTCTGAAACCATCTTGCTTATCATTTCTTATAGCACTGTAATATTCCTTTACAATCCCATGCCACAACTTGTTCAGTCATCGCTCGGTGAATGGGTAGCCCCTCAAAAGTTTCTAATTCTTTGCCACCACAAGAAAGCTGTTATAAATATTTTTATGCATATAAGTCCTTTTCTTTTTTTCTTTGATCTCTTTGGGATATAGACCTGGTGGTGGTGTTGCCACGACAAAGGTTTGCACAATTTTATAGCCCTTTGGGGCTAGTTCCATATTGTTCTCAGGAAATGTTAGACCACTTCACAACTCCACCAACAGTGCATTAGTGCCCTAATTTCTCCACATCCTTTCTAATATTTGTCATTTTACTTCTTTGACAAATTGGCCAATCCGATAGGTGAAATGTGGTACCTGAAAATTGTTTTAGTTTATATCTCTTCAATAAAAGTGATTTAGAACATTTTTAAAAATATGACTATTGATAACTTTGATTTCTTCTGGGAATCGGCTTTTTTTATCTGTTGACCAAATTACCAATTAAGGAATGGTTCTTGTTAAGGAGATCACAACAAGAGGCAATTTTAACACAAGATGACACTAAGACCCAGAGTACCTGATCCTGAGCCCCATACTCGTGTTACTGATCTATGATAATTTCCTTGCTCTTCAAAGAATGAATTGGAAAAACTTAATTCTTTCCCTGAATTAAACAGAAACAAGCTATGATAATGTCCATACTTTATTGTAACTAGTATGGTTTAAGATTTTAATTTTTAATTACAGTGAACTTTGAGTTTCATCCCATGGAAGAAAAGTGTTGGCAAAAGTTAAAAACACAAACAAATAAATCCCACTACGGATTTGGGTACATAGTGTGTCTTTGTGGGAAGAAGCAGGAATGGAGGACCCCGAGCCAGGTGAAAACCCCAGCTGTAAGGATTGGAGGCGCCATGTGCTGTGGTAGGAAGAACAGAACAATTCCTGCTTGGAAGAAGCTGGCCTTCTATGGGGTCAGACTGGGTACGGCATAGCTACAGAATGGATGAAGACCAATTAGTGCAGAGTGGTACCGAAAAGCTAACCCGGGAGGGAGGGCATTAGCCACTGACGGGATCTGAAAAGACTTCATGTAGAAGATGATGCTTGAGCTGGTCTTCAAGGAAGAGCGCGATTCTGAGTGAGCCACACTGCCTCCCTCTTGTGCCTTAATTCTGGAGCTAGCTTAGTGCTTTCTGTTCAATTATAGGCCCAGTCCAAATTCTGTCTTGTAAGAAAAGTTTATTCAATTTTGAGAATTGGCAGGAAACTTTATTGCATTGTTTGAACCTAGACCCGAGTGGCTGGGAAACTGGCCCCCTGTACCTGCTGTTCAGAGACCCTTAGCCAAGGGCCCAGGTTATGTTGACAAGGCACAAGTCTGTGTTGTCTGACAACTGCCCCACACTGATCAATCCATTAATATTTCCACTTTCATTTGATTTCACAATTTCTTGGGGGGGGGAGCTCTTTTCCTGAATTTAGGGAATTGAACCTGTTCATTCTCCCCCTCCCAACTTGGAAAGTCCTTAAGTTTTCCTCTTATTAGAAATCAGATTCCCTAATATTATAATGTTTCCTTTTAATGAATTGATCTTATTTGGTTGTTTTAAATGCATAAAAGTCTGTTTCCCCTTGAATTCGAGGTCTCCCCCTAAACTGAGGAAGAGGCCTGGTCCCCATTTGTTAGGCAGTTGGCATGCATTGCGTATGCTCCAAAGATCAAGCCTGTTTCCTTTGTCAGTTCATCGTTTGCTTGTTGCAGATGGCAAGCTTTGGGGCCTTCCCGGGTTCTAGGTCATATTCTTGAAGTGGGGCATCCTTGACCTTGAACGAGTGGGGCGATGTTGCAGATAGAACGTGGAGTTGCCATTCTCTTGGAACGCTGTTTTTCAGTTCTCCTATGGCTTCTGTGCTCAAAAGGCACCTTCCAAAAGCACTGTTGGGGGGGGGGCAGGGTAGGACAAGGACTGACTTCTCAGTTTAAACAAATTGCTAAGAGGCAAACCCTACATGGATGGAGCCAGCGTGCTCTGGGCACCCCCTCTTTGGGAGACTTGAAAACAATTCCAAGGTCTTTGGGGACAATCAATAGGCTTTCAGATTCTGCTTAGAATTGGGATTAATGCTGTTACTGCGGGCACAATAGCTGTCAATAAGTGTGAGGCCAACTTCTTAAGGCATCCCCCCCCCCCCCCATGCTCATTGTCATCCCGGTCACACCTTAGGGGGCCTCGCACAGGTTTCAAAAAAAGAGAAAAGGTACGTGTGTTCTATGTACTTTCGCCTTCTTCCTTTTGTTCTAGCTTGAATGAAACAAGTAATTATTGAGGAAAATGCCATTTTAATAGAATACTTTAGAGTCTGTTTAAAAGGAAAAAAATGTGAACTGCACAGTACTGTATTCACAAATGAAAGAGTTGTAAAATGCCTTTTAGTAACTACAGTGCTCACAAAATGTCATTTGGTGGCTGTTGAGCTGATAATGCTAAATTATAATATTTTAAACAGTGCTGGTTCAGTAATGGACTATTTGAATAGGTTCTAATAGAGCAGGTGTATTAATCAGTAATTCTGTAAACATCCCAATTGTAACTGGGGGATTCAATTTGGGTTAAGTAAAAAAAATATTTAAGGGACAAAAGAGAAAAAATTAAGTGTTTTAAAGACATTAATCTTAGTATTTAAGGCTCTTAAGCTAACACTACTGCATTGAGTGGTACCTGATTTAAATGGAAACTGAAACACCTCTTGCCAGATTGCTGGAAAAAGGGAGTCACCATCCAAAGCGTGTGCAAATGATCCAACAGAAATAGCCCGTAAAGACTGAAGAATGTTTTGAGGCTTTCCCTTTCTTTTTTTAAAATTAATTTTTTCCAGTCAGTAGAAATCAAAACACCCTCTTCCCCACGTTGTAAAATAAAGAAGAAATCCCTCTTACAAACATATGTAATCAAGCAAAATAAATGTCCACAATGGCCATGTTCAAGTGATATACACACACGCATATATGTAGATCCAGACGCACAGAGATACATCCGTGTGTTTGTAAACATTCACATACATTTATGTATCTCGTTTGATGCTCTGTCTGCTTCAACTCTGTCAGGAGGCGGGCTGCATGTTTTATCAGGAATCCTCTGCCATCCAGGTTGTTCCTTATTCTCCTCCGAGTTCAGAAGGCTTTCAAAGTTGTTTGTCTTTACTATATTGTTATTCTTGTATCCGTTGTTCTGGTTCTACTCTAGTCACTCTGTATCAGATTGTACAAGCTAACTGAGGCTTCTCTGAAACCATCCCCTTCACCATTTCTTAGAGCACAGTAGTATTCTTTGTCTTTTCTAAACCTTAACTTGTTCAGCCATTCCTCAGTCCATGGGCACTTCCTCAGATTCCAATTCTTTGCCAACTCAAAAGGAGCTATCGATATTGTTTGTATATCCTTAGTTTGGCTTGCTTAGGATCCATTCATCGCTTTATTTGCCCTCCCCTAATTCCTCCTTCTCCTTGTTCTCTATTTCTCTGTTGAGTGAAAGATGTTTCTGTACCCACATGTGTGGGTGTATATAGTCTTTCCTCTTTTGACCCTTTCAGATGAGAGAATGAGGGTTCAAGGGTCTTCCTTATTTGCATAATTTTTCCCACATCAAATATGTGAGATATTTTTTCCTCTAACCTTTCTTTCCTTCTGTCTGGCCCCTCACCATGGATTCTTCTTCATATCTTTTTCAATTTTTTTTCAGATTATAAATGAACCACCACCAGGCCTTCTAATTAGACTCTTTCTGACCTCTGATGATGCTGAGGGTCAGAAGGGACATATGTGTCATCTCTCCCAGTAAAGTGCAAGCAGATCTTTCTTCCTTATCACTCACTTATGCTCACTTTTTTCTGTTTCTCTTCACTCCTGTGTTTGAACTTCAAAGTTTTTACACAGCTCTGGTCTTTTCATTAGGCATGCTTGGAAGCCTCTCTTTCATTGAAGGCCCTTTGCCCTTCCCCTTCCCCATGATTATACTCAGTTTTGTTGGGTAAGTTATTCTTGGCTGTAAGCCTAGAATGCCTTCTGGAATATTGTATTGAGAGCTCTCAGCTCTTTTGTTAGCAAAGGCTGCAAAATTGTGTGATCCTGACTATGACTCCTTGGTTTTTGAATTCTTTCTTTCTGGCCCCTCATAGTCTTTCTCATTGACCTGAAAGCTCTACTTATTTACTTCAGACTTGATGTTAGGGCTGTGCTCCTTTATGGAGGAAAGATGATCTTGTAGTTGCTTTCTTGGAAGTGTTGAGTATTGTGCTTGCTATTCCAAGTTCTGGTGAGCTGCTGCAAGCTATTAGTGTTCTCAGAGTGCAGAATTCTTGCCCTGGTATTGGGTTAGAAGCTGGTCCTGAAACTATTCTGCTTCCCCTACTATTTGTTTCTGACCTTGCACTTTGCTGGGTGTACATCATTGTGCCTACAATTGTTCCGTAAGCCTGTATGTCACCCCTAGGTTCAGATACCCTCCTTTGTACTCTGGATCTCTGACCCAGACCTGGATAGTGGAGAACAAAACTGCCAATTGGCAGCTATTCTCTGCAGATCTTCTTGCATCCCACATAAGATTGAGTTGCCTTGGGACCTTCTCTTGCTCTGGTCCTTTTTTGGTCCCTGGGTCCTGGAATGCTTTGCATGGCAAGGCCATGGCCTCAGTGGCCACAGATTTCTCTCTTTGTTTCCCTGTGCCAACCTAACCTGGAAAAACAACTCCCCATGGCTTGTTCTTTGATTTGCCCATCCAGATTGGTGTGATATGTTTTCTGGATTTTTTTAGAGGAATTTTTTTGGTAAGGGGCTCGGGGTTGAGTGAGAGCACACTGAACTTCCTGCTCTTCTACTATTCTGAAGTCCCTTTTCATTTTTCAGTCTTATATTTGGACTATTTCTGTATAAAAATGTTTTAAAAACCTTTCAAAAGAAGGAAAAAAAGAAATAAGTGATTTTGTGGTCATTTATTAAGTGCCTATTATGGGTAGGGCACTGTGTTGTTAGAGGTGCAAAGATAAACAGACATAATCCTCAACCTAGACTTTTATAGAGGTTGTGATGCTGGTGGGGGTTGGGAGGAGGATGGGAAATAATACATGTACACACAAGTATTGTATATACAGATCTGTACTCTAGGCTTCTCCCCAGTTAGACTTTGAGTTCCTTGATAGCAGGGACTCTTTTACCCTTCTTTGTTGTATTTTCTGGCATATAGTAGGTATTATTAATTGGTTGGTTCTTATATTTCATATTCAGAGGACCAAAATGACATCACTGGTGATGTCTTTTAACTCAAGCATAAATTAAATATAAGTGATGCAGAGTTGTGTAAAGTCATTGGCTTCACTCTGTCTTCCAGAGACATTGAAGTTCACTGGCAAGACAAAAGTCAGGGACTACTGGTGATGGCTTGGGATGTAGTGGATGATGTTGGTGTCTTTGATGTCTGCCCAAGTTCTAAGTGCTCCACAGGGCCTGCTTCTGCTGCCTTCATGGCCATTGGAACAGGTGTTTAATAAATGTCTATTGACTGGCCACTTGTGCCATTACTATTCTGTTTGACTTTGGACAGATCACAAAGAGACCATTTGGGCCTTGGATTCCTCTGTAAAAAGATGGTACTGGACTTAATACTTATTTCCAGCTCTTAGAGAAGGCAAAAGTGGAAACAGGCCATCTGATAAAGAAGGTAGAAGGAAGCTATCCGGTGTAGATTTCCATTCTTTCCCTTTGTTGGAGAACTGTCAGAGACCCAAGTCTGTGTGGTCTGTCCAGCTCTGTTTCCAGGACTTCTCTTTCTCTCCTATCTCTATCAGGCATCTTCTCACTGTGCTCAGTAACTTCCATCTCTGGCAATTCTCCTTTTTCTGGGTGGGAGGGATGAAGTAGAATCATGAAAAACAACCACAAGGAAGCCAATGTTGAATTAGTGTTGAAATGGTGAGGTGAGTGAGTGGGGAAAGTTGAGCCATTCTGTCTTATTGGTAAAACATCTGTTACTTTGTACCCCTACTCTTTCCTAATTCTCCCTTGTGTATATTAATATGAATACGTTGTGTTATTATGAGGTAACAATCCATAAATGGAACAGTTCACATAAATAATTATTCCTTTTGAGGAGATAGTCAAGACTCTTGGCTGAGTAGGAGGAGAAGTTAACTGTAATTTACCTAGCACATCTCCACCACAGTGATCCAGAAAATATAGATGGAATTCTGATTGGGAAAACCAGGCAAAAGCCACAGTGGATCATTTTTTGAGTTCAGGGTGCTTTGGGGAGACATTCAGAGGACAGCAGACATTGGGGATAGGTCCAGGCCAGAAGCATGCTTTGTGGAATATTATGGCACCTAGGGACTGAGAGAGCCCAAGCTCCAGGGCAGGAAGACCTCTCCTCATGCAAAATACAGAGATGGATATCACCTGGCAGCTCTATTGCCCACTATGTAGATTAATGGAGGAGGGGAGCAGCACCAAGGGGTAGTCATGGAGAGGAGTGGTCACATTGGGTTTTGGCTTTGTACTGAGCTAGGTGCAGATAGAGAAACAAGCAGTAGCTGGTTAGCTCCCATCCCAGGACCAGAAGAGAGACTCCCCCATTCTAGCCATCAGGGCATGTGAAAGATGATTTTTTAAATCTTATCTTAATCAAGTATTTGGAGTGCTCCTCCCTTTTAACTTAATCAGTCAGGAACTTGTGAATGCTTTTGATAAGAGTTCATAGCCTCAGAGGATGGGAAGTGGATCCCACAGACACTGACCCCTAGGCAGTGCTAGGCAAATTAAGGGATTTTGATTGCTTCCTGAGATATGATAGACCAGCCTACAGTGAAAGGAAGGGGGAACCAGAGAGACAGGAAGTGATGTGGAGAAAACTGCTTATAAAATCCAGCTGAGAGCATTCTGGGTCACTTCTGCTTCTGCTGTGCTGGTGGATCTTGCTGAGGGATTCTTCTTTGTGACACTTCTTTGGTGGAGGACTTCTGCTTTGGAGGCTGAGATTGGAACTTTGTCGGGGAACGAGCTAGATTTCTTCTGAGTGGACTTAGAGTGGTGGGCTAGACAATTCTCCTATCTCCTTCCTACATTTTCCTTTTTACTATCTCTACCCTGCAGTATTAAAGCTACTGTAAAGCTGCTAACATAAGCCTCATGACTTAAGAGTTAATTTTATAAACAGCAACCACAATGATTTTTTAAAAATTCTTATATTTGTCAAACCCATTTTTAATTATTAGAGGCAGGAATTTCAACCTTGAAGTTCAGTCACTCAGAATGTGCAGAGCTCCTATTGTCTAAGGCATCAAACTCCTGAAACCTTCACACAGGGACAAGTCAATAGACCAGACCTGGGTCAGGAACTTGTAGAGCTCAGATCAGAGGGCCAGTGAGTAACCTTTGCTTCAGATCACATCACTTTGGGAGCAGAGAAAGCGGCAGAAGGAAGCTCAATCCAGACAGTCCTGCCAGAAGTACACACAGTATTGCCCTAAAATAAGATCCAAAGTCAGGAAGTGGGCTAGAGGAATGAGGAAAAAAAAAGTCACCTCAAAAAATTATAATGGTGCCAGGGATGCATGTTCAGGACATAAACTCAGAAGATGAGAATGACTCAAAAACATCAATAAGACAAGCCTCAGAAATAAATGCAGTGTAGACACAAGTCCAGCAAGAATTCCCAGAGGCCAGAAAGCAAGGGTTTAAAAAAGATGGAACTACAAGTGATTTTTAAAAACAAGTGAGAGCAGTTGAGGAACAAATGGGAAAAGAAATGGGAGTAATGGAAAAGTATGAAAAGTGAATCAACAGTCTGGAACAAGAGGTACAAAACCTTGTTCAAGAAAATAAATATTGCTTTTCCACGACCAAACCAATGTTTGTAGTTGTTCTCTTGTTCTCATCCTTTGACAGCTCTCTACACTTGCTATTCCTCACATGGAACATTCCAACATCCATATCCATGTCTGGAATACACTGTTTTCTCATCTCTACTTTTGAGACTTTCAACTTTCTTTAAAGCTTAACTCAAGCTCTGCCTTCTACAGGAGATTTTTTTTCCTGCTAATGCCTCCCTACCCTCTGTCTTGAAATGAGCTTGTATTTATGTGTAAAAAGTAGATTTTCCACTGCCAGACTTCTATGTTGGCATCTGCCGGGCAAGGTTTAATTAATAGCTGGCTCTCTGAAAAAAAATTATTTTAAAGACTACTTGGCTCACTTTTAACTTTAATCTGCATCATTAATGTTTTCTCCATCACTTTCTCAAGATGAGACAATCAACAAGACAACAGAGCCCTGATTTGTGGCATTTGCCAATTTTTGAGGTTCACATGTTCACAATGAAATTTTAACAGTCAGCTTTGATGAACTCATATGAACTGGCTTCCGCCTGCCTTGACCTAATATGTTTGCATGTTTCCCTTAAAAGGAAGTAAACTCCTTGAGTGCAGGAATGGGTTAATTTTTGTCTTTGTAGAATTCACTTAAAATGTTTGTTGATTAATAGATTGCTAGTAAGGGCTGAACATTTTCCCTGGCACCTTGGACATTTAAAATTCTCAATAACACATCATGGACCACCTCTTTGCTCTGTTCCTGACTATCAGGGCTCATCTACCTAACCCTCAAATACTTTTCTCTCTGGAAGATACCCTTTTCGTCCTGAGCCTTGGGAGATCTCTCTGCCATTGTATCTTGATCTGCTGATTGGTGAATTTCTCCCTGAACTTTCATTTTGAGGAAGTGTTCAGGCCAACCTTACTGATTCCATTCTTGTTCTGGCACCATTTTTCTGGACTCTCTGGACATCTCCAACACGCTCCTGGAGTGGACACCATCCTTTCCCCCTCCTTTCAGCTCCCTTTTGCAGATTGTCTCCCCTTATCAGACTATAAGCAACTTGAGGGCAGGCACTGCTTTTTGCTTTTACAGTCAGTTATATTAACACTTGTTTTGAAAACACTAATTTATTCCAATGTGCTTAATAGATTAGGGAGCACAATTTGAGTTTTTTGTTTGCTTGTGCTTGATTTCATTCAGAGAAATAACACAGAACACACAGAACTGTATCATTTCATACCTCATCAGCAGCAACCCCTCTGCCAGCTACTTCCACAATTTTAATAATCATCATAGCTAACATTTCCAAAGTGTCTGTTTTGGGCTGGGTACTGTGCTAAGAGCCTTTGCAAATATTATTTCAGTTGTTCCTCAAAACAACCCTGGGAAGTAGGTGCTATTATTATTCCCACCTTATAGACAAGGAAATTGAGTCAAACAGGGTCATACAAGTAATCATCTGAGGCAGGATTTGAATTCAGATCTTTCTGTTTCTAGATCTAGTCTCAATCTACTGAACTACCTAGCTACTACTAACAAAATTTAGGTCTGTTGATTGAGATGGAAGAGCCACATTTCTGATATGTCTTCTGGTGCAGGAGAAACTGTGGGTCACCTCTCTGCCCCATTTTTCACCTTGATTGAGGCCTTGACCAGAACTTGTAGTATTTGGGCGTGGAGATGATAGGGAGCCACTGCAGGTTATTGAGTAGGGAGTGACATGATCCAACCTGTTGTTTAGGAAAATTATTTTGGTGGCTGAATGGAAGATGGCCTGGAATGGGAAGAGACCTGGGGTGGCAGATATCCCAACTCCTGACCCCCACAAAGACTACGCAATAATCTAGGCCTGACGTGACGAGGGCTCACACCAGAGTGGTGACAGTGTCAGAGGAGAGAAGATGACCTATTTGAGAGATATAGCAAAGGTGAAGTCCTCAGGCTTTAGCAACATATTGGATATGGATAGAGGGTGAGAAAAATCGAGTTGCTGAGGAGGACACGTGGGTTTCAAGAAAGCCTGAAGGACTGGGAGGATAACGATGCCCTCTACTATAAAAGGGGAGGGAGGAGGGTTGGGGGGAAGAGATTGAGTTCTGGTTTGGCCAGATTGAGTTTCAGTTATCTACTGGACACCCAGTTCAGGTTGTCTGAAAGGACATTGTAGATGGGAGAGTGGAGGTCAGCAGAGATTGATGGAGAATCATCAGCCCAGAGAAGCTAATTAAAACCATGGGAGCTAGTGAGATCACCAAGTGAACAACTGTAGAGGGAGAAGAGAGGAGGGCCTCGGACAGAACCCTGAGTGACAGCTACAGTTAAAGGATGCGATCTGGAGGAGGGTTCAGCAAAGGAGACAGAGAAGGAGCGGCCAGATAAGTAGGAGGAGAACCAGGTGAGAGGGGTGTCTCAGAGCCCTCGAGATGGGAGTATCAACATGTAACTAAATAAGGGAGAGTGATCAGAAGTGTCAAAGACTGCAGAGAGGCCAAGGAGAATGAAGACTGAGAAGAGGCCACTGGATTTGACAACTAGGGACCATTCCTAATTGGAGAGAGCAGTTTGGGTGGGATGATAAGATTGGAAGGCAGATTATAAGGAGGTGAGAGGAGAGTGAGGGAAGAAAGCAGAGGCATTTATTGTAGATGGTCATATAGCTATAGTTTAGCTAAATAGGGCAAAAGAGGAGGGGGGACAGGAACACCAAGAGAGGGGGTTTTGAGAGGGGAGAGATATGGGTATGTTTGGAGCCAGGAAGAATGAGCCACTAGATAGGGAAAGATTGAAAATAAGTGAGAATGAGGATAACCGAGAGGGACAATCTGTAAGAGGAGATGGGATGGAATGAGATCATTGACCAGGTAGCCTTGGTTAGGGATAAGTTGGCTTCATCACATGAGACAAGGGTGATGCAGGAGCAAGTGGGAAAAGTTGTCTGAATGATAGGAGATGAGAAAGAGGGGAGAAAGAGAGAACTAATGGCAAATGGTCTCAATTTTTTCTGTAAAATATGAAATTCTCATGGTTCCCAGACAGTGAGGGATAGGGGGTGTCATGGGAGATTTGAGGAAGGATGAAAAAGTTTGTAAGAGCTGCTGGTGTTGTAGGTGATAAAATGGTTGGGGTGCTGGGCCCAGTCCCGAAGACCTGTGTTTAACTTTGTGTGTCCCCGGGCAAATCACTTGACCTCTATTTGCCTCAGTATCCTCAACTGTAAAATAGGGATATTAATAGTACTTACTTCATCAAGTGCTATGAGTATCAAAAGGAATAGCAGAGAAAGCATCAATCTTGAAATACAATGTAAATGCTCGCTATTGTTGTTGTCATCTGAGAGTGGGGAAGGGATGACCTTTTAGTGTAAGTTTTATCTGATTACAACACTGAACTCATGTATTCTCAGTCTTTAGTTATGAATATGGCTTAGTCATCTATTCACAGCTTTAAAAGGGAAACATTGACCCGTGAAGCCATT